>NC_064910.1:3033068-3335625 GCF_929443795.1 Astur gentilis | reverse complement strand
ACAGGACTTTGAGTCTGCCTTTTCTTTCCTTTGCAAGTTTATGATCAGTTTCAGTTTGTTTTTCAGATAACTCTGTGTGTAGTTCTTCCTCATACCTGTTAGTGTTAAGAGAATGTTAACAAGACTGGAACTGTTGTTGTTTAGTAAAGGGGATATTTAACAAGTGTAGTATAATTTTTTTTTCCTGCAGTGAGGCCCTTTAAAAGTTTTGTTTGCTACTGATTTCCTTTTGAATACTGTCTGCTTCCCTACAAGAAATTCAGTCTACTGATGGATTCTTTAATCAAGAACTGAGAAATGGAAGCTGGCTGGCCCTATTATGTGATGTTAGATATGATTAGGAAGGACGTATGACCTATGAACCCACCCATCCATATCAGCCGGCGTTGATGAAAAAGGAAGCGTTCAGCAGTTTAGTTGGCACTCTTTCAGCTTGTTCCTTGAAAAAGTCCTACCCTTCCAAATGTGAAGGGTATGCTAACGAGCATAGCTGCTTCTAGGAACATCCTGAATTTTTTTTTTTATGGAAATGTTCTTAGTAATTAATGCATTCTACTTCAAAATTGTCAAACTTCCAGCTGCTTCTCTGATTTTCTTCTCTGTGCTGAAGGAAGAAAGTTTTATGGCTAGAACACAGGCCTGGGACTGATCCTGGACTCAATTCCTGGCTCTGCAACAGGGATTCTGTCTGAGCAGGACCAAGCCGGTGTGTCAGCTCTAAAATGAGGATGACGTACTTTTTATCCTGCTGCATTATCTGATCTTTCCTGCTTGTAAACTCTGTCAATAACTACCACATCTAGTACAATTGGAGGCTCTTGTTATTATCACAGTAGTTCTTTTGGTAATAAAATAAGAATTTCTTTGTTATGAATTCTCGGTAAATTTATTGGCAACTCCCTGTTTCTGTGGTACATTTAATCCAGTGTAGGTGATCAATTGACCTTTTGCCAGTTAGATTAACTGTTAACTGATTCATTGCATAGCTTTCCATCTTCCCTTTGAAAAACACGTTATCCCGTATTTTGCAAACCAACTGATGGCATTGCTCAGGAGTAAATTTATGCAGATGAATCCTTATGTTTTGCCTAACAGTATAATTGATTTGGGGAAAAGCATTCTGTTTATGTAGGAGTTATATTTTCTGTGCATTAAGCCTACAAGTATGTTACTTTAGTCTTACTTTAATGTATTTGAGTGTTTAACTGGAAGCAAGGAGGTGTTCTGGGAATAGTGTAAGGGCTGCTGTTCCCAGTGATTCCACGACCTCTGTTTTGCTGTCTGAAGCTTTGAGTCACTTTTTGAGCAGCTTACCATTTTCAAGGTCTTCAGAAGAGAAAAAGGAGAGCTACAAGAAAAAATGGCTTTCAGCCCAAAGGAGGCAGCACTATATTTTTGTACTTAATGTAGCTGGGAAAATGTGTGAAGTACTACTGACTTTAAAAGATTTTTGCATCTTAATTTCTACAATAGGGAGCTTCCATCATAGTCTGTGTGAGATCGAGCATATTGGCACTGTCAGTAAGTTTGCATTCAGGCTTACCTAAGAGTACTGAAGCATTCTTTCTTTCCCAAGAGGGGTCAGTCTCACCATTGTTTAAGATCAGCAGAAATATTTCAATAAAAACATTCTCACCTTCTACAAAGGGATGTTTTCTCTAGAGTTCCTAAATCTCTGTTCCTGTCTCTTTATTTCTTCAAAACTTGTATTAGTGTTGATTCCTCTAGTAAAGGTAATACACAGGATACCAGTGAAGTTGGCAGCAGTATTTTTACAGGTCTGTAATATATACTTGTTCTCTAGAGACTTGTGGTTTAGCTCCTGTGATAAAATGTGACTTTTGACCAGTAGAATAGAGAATAGTGAAGAATAAGGGAGAATGTAGTAAAACTAAAGCCAGAAAACCATTCTGCTTAACTGAAGTTCTCAGGTGGTTGTGTGCTTAGCCCTTGTTACACATGGGTGCGATGGGCACTGTAGTGCTACTGAGTCTTAAAGAGTTGGGTCTAGAAGTGGCTTTACGCATTTGTGCAGAGAAATCCTTCTCTCATTCATGAGGACAGGCTTCAGTTTAGAAGAAGGTGACAGATAATGACATTTGTGTACACTGACAGGGTGAATGAGGATTTGTGTCTTGCTGAAGTGGACATGAGAATCAGGAGTCTGACAGCCAAATGCAACATGTTTGGGTTTTGCATTGTTTGTTTTTGTTATTTTGTTTAAAATGATGCAAAAGATGCCTGGCAGGAGCCATCTTTTTAAACTCCCACACATGTTTGGGTCCTTCCCTGTTGAAAATGCCAGCAAGCTGCTGCTATGCCTCTGCAATATGGGCTTTTATACAGCTTGGAGAGGTCTTTTTTTTTCTCTTTTTTTTTTTTCTTGTTTTCTGGACAAGCACCAGTATCATCTGCCACATGTACTTGAAAGACCTATGTTCCAGCCCTTGGACAGGGAAAAACCACTACTAAATCAGAATACTGAAGGTGTAAGTAGGTGACAGAGGATTGAGGAGTGAAAGCGTGAATGCAGCAAAGTGTGAAGTGTGCGCTCAAGATAGTGCAGAAAGAATGGTACCGAGAAAGGGGTATACAAGGAAGGGGATAGAATGATTGTTGCAGTAAGAAACAGAATCTCTCCTAGGCTTCTTCAGGACAAGTCTTTGGGCACTGACTTCAGTGTTTGTTTATACTGCTAAATGTAAGAAGACTGGGGAATGAGCTTGAACTGAACTTCTGCATGTCCATGCTACTTAATTGTTACTGCACTCCCTGCTCTGTTTTGGACTGCTCTCACCAGCTTTTGTCCAGACAAATCTGCTGTAGAGGAAATAGATCTTAGTAGCATAGGTGAAACTGGAGACCAGGGTTTTGATCTTCACTCTCCTCTGTTCTGCAGGATAGACATCCTCATAGAGCAGGAGGTTGCTGTAACCGGTCAGAAGAGACACCAAAGTCTCTGGCAAGAGTTCTACTCATGTGCAAAAAGAGGAAGGGTTAAATCTGGACGATCTTATGAAAGGGGTGGCAACAGACTTGTGTATGAGTTGAGGTAGATCTGAGTCAAAGATGACACCCACATTAGAGCTCTGACTAACTAGCAGGGTGGATTTTAGGGTCCTTTGGTAATAAGAGTGGAGGGGAGCTGGTTATGAAGGTGAATGACTCAGTTTTGGCCATGATGATTTGCAGATGATCACACAGTTGCTGGCGTGTCAGAATAGGTCAATAACAAAATGTATTTTGCATTTAGTATATATACACTTTAAGAGTGATGCTGAGTTTTTGCTAGTGGGAGTGGATACTCGTGTTTTGAAATGCCGTACAGTTAGTAAGAGGAATACAGTTTGTATTCGTGATTGCCTTTATTTTCTTAGTGTGTTTGAGCATAACAACTTGGCCCAGGTCATAATAAAGTTAATGTGATGGTAAGGAGTTGAAGACTGTGTAATATTAGATGCTATGAATGCTGGCAACATGGTTGAACTTTTTTTTTGGTAGCCGCTCATTGTAGTTTTACTGATACTTGTCTCACAGTTTATATTATTTCATAATTTTTGTTTTTCTAATATTTAAAACATGTAAGTATGCGTTTATAATACTGCTGTGATGTCTTTCACTGACTGTGTTGCAGATCTTTGCTTAATATTTAAAATGCTAAATATCGATAAAGCTCTGACACAACATTTTTGTCAGACCACAGATGCTCCATATCCCTCAATTAGTAAAAAATACAGAGATAAGATAATTGTGGGAGTTATGCACTTAAATTTAGTGAAAGGGCTACTAATCTGGGTTCTCTGGCAGGTGAAATATGTTAGCCATACAGCTATTACTTAATCTTTAAATTTCTGGAATTACTTGCATTAACTGACTTGCTTTGTTTTAAGTTTGAATGGTGTGGCTGGCTATGCATAAAACTAATTTTTCATATGGTGTTTTTGGTGTGTTTCAGGGGAAGGTCCACCTTGAGCTGAGACTGAGTGAAGTCATAACAGACACTGGTGTCGTCTGCCATAAGCTTGCAACACGGTAGGATTTGAAATGTAACTGCGGAGTTATGGGAAACACACTAAATACGGATGTGTGCAATGCTTCATTTAAAAATAGTTGGAAGAATCAAAATACTGATTGGACATTGAATGCTCTTAATCAGTCCTTATGAATTTATACGATGCGAGATTTTTTTTCATTTTCTCTTCTTCTCTCCACACAATCTACATAATTTTCTTCCTAATAATCTTCAATGTTAGTAAAGCACTTATCCAATTTATTCGTGGCATAAACAGTAAAAAGACATCAAAGGATAATATTAATGTCCTTCTGATTTGCATTAAGGACCTGACTAGCTAAGCAAATTTGTAGCGCAACTTGTGCGATGACAGAGCGTTACAAAGCAGACTTAACAAACAAAAGTCTGCCATCAGTTATTAAAGCAGTCTCAGAATCAGCCATCCAATCTCACTCAAATGAACTGAAACCTAGAAGCCGCAGGACTCAGATAGGAGTCAAGATTTCGCCTTCCTCTGAGGAGGAGTCTGGAAGACCATTGCTCTCTGACCACACCAAAGCCTTTCAGGTGGCTACTTCAGGAGCAGTAGCAGAGCTGGTTGGCTTCTGTCAGGAATCTGCTTTGTGTTCTCTGTCTGGCAGAAGAGCTGTCAAAATCGGAGTGTTGGCATCATACACTTCTAGGTATTTGGCAATGGTGTCAATAGAAAAAAAAGCTCTGTGAGGACAGTTCTGACCAGCCCTATTTTCAGACCAGTATTTGACATCATTTTGTTTTACTGCCTTTGTTAATAAGCTGTCACGGTGGTCTCAACATCTAGGACCTGTTAATAAATGCAGGTGAGCCATGTGGTTGTTGACCTCCATCCTTCTAGGCGCACTGTTGATGTGAGGGATGTGCTGGGGTGTGTGATCTTGCATGCCTGTGCGTATTGCCCTCTAGCCATCCAGGCCCTACCAGAGCTCTGCGAGTAGGTGCATTTGAAATCATTCTCTTCGCAGTTTGCTGTGATGAGGCAGAGTGAATAACAGGGATAGCCTGGTGCAAGTTGCTGCGTAGGCTCTGAGCTCCAGCGAACTTATTAACCAGGGCACAGTGCCACTGGAACACAGCTGTACCTCTTTCAGAACAAAAGTTGCTATGTCAGTATAGCTGTGCAGCACCTGGAGGGCTCAGCCTTCCTTTAACGACTACCTGAGGACTCTCATTGTGTCATTTTCCATTGTGCAGTTTGAACATGACCGAGTGATGATGATCACAGGCATTCTGAGAAACCAGGGTTCAAACCTGCATCTACAAAGTCCTAGGCTGGCATCTTTTGTTGAAGTGTTATTTGTATTGCTGTAGGTCCTAGAGCTTTGCAGGAGCGGCGGAAATAGAAGTTTATCTTGATTCGAATCCAGCCCTTGGCTCCTAGAAACAAAACTTGAAAATCAGAGCCCAAGCAAGCTTTTGGCTGCTGAAGGCGTCTTTTCCCATTGTTGTCTTCTCTTCTGTAGCTGACCTGGGCACTCTGGTGCTGGCTAGTTTCCATGGCTATTTGTTATTTCGGTGGTAAGTGAGAGTAGAGCTTAGCAGTTTAGATAAGGGAATTGGAAAATTAAAGTTTCTAGAATGTGTAGTTCCGTTGGTGCAGTTTTTCATGGCAATGTGTCTTACGAGTGAGGGGAAAAAAAAAGGGAAGGATGAAGAAAAAGAAAGGGGAATGATTACACTGGGGAAATAAAAAGCACTTCAGAATGTCATCCAGCATTGTCTTCATGCCACACTGTTTGCTTTAGGAAGGTATACAGCAAACTGCAGCTCTTAATGTTTTTCCACATGATCTGTAATCTTGTTCAGGTTTGTTCAGGGATAGTGTATTGGTTTTGTGTGGCAAGGTTTTGGTAGCAGGGGGGGTTTCAGGGGTGGCTTCTGTAAGAAGCTGCTGGAAGCTTCCCCTGTGTTCTGGAGAGAGCGAGCCCATACCAGCCAGCTCTAAGACGGACCCGCCGCCGGCCAAGGCCGAGCCAATCAGTGATAGTGGTAACGCCTCTGTGATAACATTTTTAAGAAGGAAAAAAAAGGTTGGGACAGAGAGAAACAGCCGCCGGAGTGAGGAGTGAGAACATGTAAGAGAAACAAGCCTGTGGACACCCAGGTCAGTGAAGACGGAGGGGAGGAGATGCTCCAGGCGCCGGAGCAGAGATTCCCCTGCAGCCCGTGGTGAAGACCCTGGTGAGGCAGGCTGTCCCCCTGCAGTCCAGGGAGGTCCACGGTGGAGCAGATCTCCACCTGCAGCCCACGGAGGACCCCACGCCGGAGCAGGTGGGTTCCCGAAGGAGGCTGTGACCCCGTGGGAACCCCGTGCTGGAGCAGGTTCCTGGCAGGACCTGCGGATCTGTGGAGAGAGGAGCCCACGGAGCAGGTTTTCTGGCAGGACTTGTGACCCCGTGGGGGACTCACGCTGGAGCAGTGTGCTCCTGAAGGACTGCACGCCGTGGAAAGGACTCACACTGGAGCAGTTCGTGAAGAACTGCAGCCTCTCGGAATGGCCCACATTGGAGGAGTTCGTGGAGGACTGTCTCCCGTGGGTGGGACCCCACGCTGGAGCAGGAGAAGAGTGTGATGAGCCCTTGCCCTGAGGAGGTGAAGTGGCAGAAAATAACGTGTGATGACCATAAACCCCATCCCTGTCCCCCTGTGCCGCTGGGGGGGCTTGGTGGTGAAATCCGGGAGTGAAGTTGTGCCAGGGAAGAAGGGAGGGGTGGTGGGAAGGTGTTCTGAGATTTCGTTTTATTTCTCATTACCTTGCTCTGGTTGATTTGTAATAAATTGAGTTAATTTTCCCAAATGGAGTCTGTTTTTGCCCGTGACGATAATTAGTGAATGATCTCTCCTGTCCTTATCTTGACCCACAAGCTTTTTGTTATATTTTTCTCTCCCCTGTCCAGCTGAGGATGGGGGAGTGATAGAACGGCTTTGGTGGGCACCTGGTGTTCAGCCAGGGTCAACCCATCTCAGATAGTTTGGTTCTAATGCTTTGGCATGTAAGAAAAGAGTGCAGTAATTAAGCAATGCTCAACTAAATGTCTGCATATCTTGAATTTGCCAGTGGGAAGAGCAGCAAAGGTAGGGGAGGCCTTTGTTATAGGTAGTTCATGAGTGAAAAGCAGAGATGGTGTATTACGGGAGTGCAGCTTCTGATTGAGTTTTGTGAAGATAACTGATTTTCTTGTGGACAGCTCACAGATTTGTTGCAGTGAGCAAGACAAGGCTGTAAAACCATGAGCAAGAACCTAGAATCGCTTCATCTTTAAAACAGACTTTCTGATGAATCTAACTCTTGTCTTGTGAACTTCCTTGACTTCCTTTCTTTAAGTTTAAAAAAAATATATTTTTTTATAATTTTTCTTAATGGAGCTCTTAGCTGCAAAGATAAGTGCTACCCTGCAAATGGCCTCATAGATATAACTGGTTAAACAATTCAGGTTTCCAAGGAGAACAAAAGCCGATTCCACTGGGCAGCTGTTTAAAAATACCTTAGAGATGCATGCTTTTTTAAGCCCCAGAATAGTGCTTGTTTTCAAAGACACTTACGCAGACTGAATGAAGACTAGGCCTAGTTAGGAAACTTTTTTTACCTATCCAGAAAATAAATAAAGCTCAGTTTTACAGCTTACCCATAGGTCTTCACCAGTGTGCCCTCTCAGTCTGTTCACACTGCTGCCACCTCTGCATTCCAGAAAGCCTCAAAAGCAGCTGGGGCCTTGCTGAGCCAGCCTGCAGTCCCGTGGAGCACAGCGAACAGTCAGCTGGACAGGTGGATGGGAAAATTCATCTGAATGGAAGGGCAAATCAAAATGAAGTGCTGAGCTCTTGAACATTTAGTAGTAGTTTATTGCAAAATGCAAAAGGCATGTGAGGTTCCTTAGCCTCTGCAGAGGAAGCAAAAAATTAGTTTAAAAACTGTTACCTAATAGCTTCTCCTTAGGAAACATTCAATACTTTCATTTAGCTCTAAACCACTAAGCTGTTGTGCTTCATCAGAGCCCTACAGAGGCCCTAGTCTCGGCCAGCTGCTACAGCACAATCTCCTGGACTGAATCTCTGCAAAAGAGATTATAAGGAGAGGCATTAGTGGATTTAAAAGTTACATTGACAGTAAAGGTGTGGGTACCACACTCAGACTTCTTGTGTCCCCCGGCAGCTCCTGCTGTCATCCTCTGTAAGAACCACAACTCTCACTTGTGCATGCTCCTTCTGGGAACACTTTGCTACTTGTGGGCTCCCTCTGTGGAACTGCTGCGAAACCTGATGGTCTGAGTGACGACTGGCTTGGACACAGTTGTCAGCTGCGTCTCTAAGTCTCTCATGTCCCTGTTAAAGGACTCGGCGTGCGGGCTCTTGATATGTTGCATGTTCACATCATACAGAGAGAGCAGACCTACAGCCTGCTGAGCACAGACCTTTGCCCAAGTGTTTGTCAAATAAAAGACATGTATGGACTTTATGGCCTGGTGCCTTCATGTAACTGCATTTGTACTGACGACTGTTGTGCCACGTAGTGAGTCATCTTGAGCGCTAGGAAAAAGTAAGTCTCATTCAGTAGGTTCTGGCTTCTCCCCTCTCTGTCCTTCACTCACAAAAGATGTCATGTTCTCTTCCTCCACGCTCTTTCCAGCCACAGCCTTCCTGGCCCTCTGCACAGTCAGCTGCTGCTTGTGGCTTCCAACATCTGGCCTCGCCTTCCATTGGCTGTAAAGTGAAGGCCATCTCTTGTTTGTCAAGTGGTTTGTCACCTGCCAGGAATCTGTCCGTAATTTTGTGAATATTTAAGGTACTAAGGCCGTGGAAAGAAGCGGTCAAGACTTTCCCGTGCTTCCTGCTGCGTATGTCCATACCCACCCCTTTGTGCTGACACACAGCTCCTGGCAGCTGCTTGAGCAATGGTGTATTTTTATTTTTCTTCCCCTTGCTTTTCTAAAGCTGAATCAGGCCTTAATCCTGTGCATCCTAGAAACTGCACTATTATTTTTCTGTAATGCAGAGGAAGGAAAATGAGTAGCAGGGACCAGGGAAGGATGCTCTTTCTGCAGGCGTACCAGGCTGAAGTGTTTGAACTAAGTCACGAATGGAATGTGCGTACCCATATTCCATGAATACATCTGAAATACAATGGCACGTGCTTCTCCCTACGTTTTTTTGAGCTACCACTTCCCGTATACAGATCTCCTTCCTGCTTCACAACAGAAGTACTCGGAAGGGAGCTCTAGACCTTTTGTAAACCTTTCCCCACCACTGGTAGAGTTGATTCTGTGCAGCACAATTCTGTTTAGCGCAGAAAGGTGGTTCCCCAGAGGCTTTAAGGCCTCTGGGCTGGTCCAGCCGTCTTTCATCTCACAAAGCAACATAGGCTAGGATCAGCAGATACATGCATTTGTGTTTGTTTAATAAAGAGGAGGGCTCCTGCAGATAGCTTTGTAGAAATCTGTAGGCTTCGCTGTGGTTAAGCTACCAGAGGCAACTTTTAGAAGCAACGTTCTGTATTTAGCAAGATGACATCTGACTTCCAGCATGCCTGAAGGAACAGACCACTGAACTCCTGTTGAAAGTCAGCATGAGCTGGGAGCCTTGCTCCCTGATCTTCCTTTGAGAATTCCAGCATGTGTATGTAATTAGTCACATTTAAATGTCTGTATTTATTCAGTGTCCCCAGCTGCTCCTTCAAGTGTTGTCTTATGTCTTGTCTCTTAGGTTTAAAAAAAGCTTGGAAACATCTGCTTTGGAGACACCCCCCCACCCCCCGCTCCTTTTATTCTCTATTTCCCCCACCCCCAGTAAATCTATGTATCTAAATAATAACTTACGTGGTTTAGTAGCCATAGCTGTCTTTCATATGTAGTAACCCAGTTTTCCTGTAAGCACTTCATGAGTCTACAAATACATTGGCAATCCTGAAATTTTATTTGATAAATGAAGCATTTGTAGCTCTGGTGTGGAAGATGTGGCTGCTCTGCATTAATTTATGAATTCAACTTAAATGCTGTGCAACTCTCGAGAGATCTGCAAGATGTGTTCTGGCCATGTGGAACAAAGTTAAATGGGCTGTTTGCAAGAGCAAGCAGGAAAGGAAACAATAAGTAGATATGACATCCCTAAGATAAACACTTCAGGGGTCATTAAGAGAACAGTGACTGAGCTGTGGGCATTTAAGAGCTTTAAAAGCCCTTCTGAAGAGGAAGAGGGAGGTAAGGAGGAAGGTGTCATTTGTCAAGTGTGGTTGAAACAGAAGGTCTCTGCTTAGGGGTGGGAGTGCTGGGACTTGGTGATGGTTCCCCAGCCTTCTCTGCCATGTGAATAGAGCACAGAGCGCGCAATGGGCAGCGTCTGACCTTCCCCTCTGATTGCTGACATTATAGATTTGAATTTCCTTGTCCATGAGCTTTGCTGGAAAGCGGCCTGGGCAGCACATTGCTCGCAGGTTGGTAACCATTGGCCTAAATCAGTCTGACTTTATGTAACTGTTCACATTTCTCTTACGCACTGTGATGTTTCTAAGGTTGAGGTAAATTATGCTCCATTTTGAAATTTTAGAGGGTCAGCCTCTATGTTTTGCTTGTCCTTTGCTGCTTTTCCCCCCCCCCCACTGCTTATGGATCAGCAGTCTGCGTCCTAATCTAAGAGTAAGAGGAAAGAATAATCCCATTTTGTCTGGTGAAGGTTTGCTGTTGTCACCTGTGATTACATTTGGAGACACCTTGAAAAACTGCAAGAGTGCAGCTAGTCCTTCAATCATGGAATATATTTAGATGCTTTTGTGCAAAATTAATAATCTTTGAGAATTTTCCTTTAGCTTGTTTCCTGCTTTTCTTGTTTGTTGGAGCTAGTTTACTTTCCTGTAGATAACTATCTTCATCAGATCCCAGGAATAGGTAAAGAAACTGTCTAAATGATTGGATTAAAGAGAGAACTTGGAAATGCGTGGGTATATTGTATCTATGATGCTGAAGACCAATTTTTGTGAGCTGTCCTGGCTCTGTCTCTGATGCGGATAAGAGTGGAAAGCGGGAGTGCAGGAAGGGTAGCCAGCAAGGTTTTAGATAATGCTTCTCTGTGCCGTTTTGTGATGTATTTTTCTTCTGAATTCCATTTTAATGCAGAAAACACTGGGACCCATTAGTTTGATGCAATTTCTTTAATCTCTCGTAGTATTACAGTTTTCTTTAGTAGGTGGTGGTGGTGTTGGGTGGACTCTGGTTACTTGGTGGTGGTGTAGAGCAGGGTTTGCTCCTCTCTTGAGTGTGGTGTGCCATACTGTCTTTTCCTTTTCCAAAGTAGAGGTGGTGTTCTGCAAAACAGTCAGCAGGAATCAGGAGATGTTCCCTCATGGAGGCAGTGTGCTGATGACACTAATTTGTTCCTGGGTGAGGCAGCAGTCTCAGGCTCTTTAGGGTATGTTGGCCTGGTGCAAGGCTGCAGCTCCTGTCGAGTCTGGAAGTAGCCTGAGGCCAGAGCTGGCAGTGGGTGCTCTTACTGTGATGTTACAGCTCTCGGTGCTCTTTGCCTACGTTCAAAATGGGTCCCTGAGCCACCCTGCCTCTTGGGTTTGCTGCTTCCAGGTTTGGGGAACATATGTTTATGTGTTGCTTTAGAGAAGTTTCTACTCTATTGCAGAGATATACAGCCAGCTTTGAACATGCTTCAGGGACAAATGAAGCTTATTTTCCTGCTTGAAATAGGAGCTGAATCAGTTGGGGGGGAAGTATTGCTGGCTACAAGCAGGACAGTTTAATGTATGCATCAATCAGATCCCTGCACAGTATTTTGAAAAATTTTGACTTCTGTTTGTTGCTGGTAGGGAATGCTAATGAGGGCATAAGGTAGTTTCAAGGCTTCATTTTCAATAAACTCAAGCATCCATTAAAATGTGTCACAATCTCCTTTCTGTACAGAGCATACCCTGCATCGAGCTGTGCCTTTTCCTGCAGGTTTGCATCTTGGTCGTGCTTTTAATCTTGTATGTGTTTCATAACAAACTGGTGGGGGAAAATTGCTCAGAGATTAAATCACATAGATTCTGGTCTTTTTATCATGTAGTGCTGCAATACTGTGGGTTTTGGGGAGTAGGGAGGAGAAGAGAAGGAATGGATATGTATCTCTGTCCAAGGCTTTAGCATAATACATCAATTTTTTTGCCTTCTTCCCAGCTCTGGTAGGATTGAGGTTACATTGCCTGCCATCCGAGTAGTTCTCCCCTTAGCTTCTTCGTCCCCACCAAAACTTCTCTTGACTGTTCTGTAGCATAAATCAAATTTAATTTGCTCGCTCCCCATATCTATAAATACTATCTCCTCCTGCTGCCGTGTTGCCCTCTAAATGAAGCTTGTTTCACCCTTCTTTGGTTTTGTATTCAGTGTTTCTTCAGTGCTTCTCCTCTGTTCATGAAATTCTTTGTTTACTCAAATCACAAGTATCTTCTTATCTGTATTCCTAATCAAGAGCAACTTCTTCAAATTAGACCCTTTGGCAGCGGTCCACCTCCAGCAGAACATGTTTTAAAGTGCTCACCGTTTTGATATTGAATTGTCATCACATGACTCTCTGGAATACATATAAAACTGAGTTTAATTCAAGACTGGATTGTAACTCTTCTAGATCAGTCTGTTTCAACAGTAAGAGCCACTTTAAATAACGTGAGGGTACTTCCTGTTTTACACAGAGTAAACACAGTCTGGTATTATAAATGGAGGTAAATTATTCAAGCATAAATCCTTTTGATAAATGACTTCTAAATGTGCTTGAAGTCACAGTGTTAGGGTGGTTTGGGGGCATTAGAGAGCATTCCTGTAGTATCCATATTTATAAGAGATGCGTGGATTTTGAGAATTGTGAATCGTTAGCACCTTGGATGTGCTGACAGTACCCCAGATGTCTGCAGTTTTTACTTCACTCATGTCCTTTAATGGTGATCAGCTGGAGCAGTTCAATTATGTTTTGAGGTAGGGCCCTAGAAAAAATTAGTTACCTGTCTTGCAACATGACCTATATCAAAAGGCTCTTTGAAGTACGTGGTATTTAGTATAATACAAAGGTAAATTTATATGCCGTTTCATTCTGAAAGACTGTTGGAATTCCTGCAGCTTCTGTGGCAGGCACCATCCCAAACCAATGGTGGTGAAGCTTCTAAAGGAGCAATGTGATAGGACACAACTTACAAATCACACTTCCCTCCGCAAGTTTTTTCATCTGTTGCTCTAAGAGCACCACTTGCCAAAGTGATATTTAGGTAGCAGAACAGGGAACTGGGGGCGTCAAGGTATGATAGGAACGGGGGAAGCTGGATGGTAAAGGGGAAGTCGCAGGGCCGCAGGTGTTGAAGTTAGGGGTTTTTGCAAGTATAAGGACAGTAAAGACATGGTACACAATGCGTAGGACACACCCTTCATTAACTATTGTTCACAGAACTGTTTGTTGGGAGGAAGTTATTGCAAGAAGTCTGACAGTGTATGTGGCAATAATGAGAAAGTATCTCATTCCCTACTGCATCTGGATGAGCTAGAAATCACGTTCACGTTTCTGGGTACGTTATTGTACCAGGGGCGCAACTGCTTATATACTACAACCAAGTTCTTTCCAGAGTCCACAGTGTTAGAATCACCTGGTGTCTACAGTAGACCTTGGATGCCATTTTCTGGCATTTTCAAGAAGAGCCGATTGTGAAATATTTCATCTGTGTTGCTAATTATGTCTTCGTAACATACAAAGCACTCGTGAGTGGGAAAGATTAAAAGTCTTTTAACATACGTTTGTAATTTAATACCACTTTGAGATCAGTCACTTTCACTGTCCCACTCTTTTACTTCCCACTGTACGAGGCTCTTCCTTTAATCATTTTGTTCTCTCAAATATAAAGAAAAAAGGGAAATATTTTGCAAGAAAATGCAAGATACCATTATAACAAGCAAAGAAATTGGCAAGGAGGCCATGCTTTTGGAGGCAGTAGAGTCTGCAATTAATTTTAACTCCTTTTACAGTTGACTTGTTTCCAAGCTGATGGTTTTGTAATTTCATACAAGCTTCAAACAGAAGCAAGAATTCAGCCAGACTCTATACAGCTGCAGATGTACTGGATGCACATGGTGTTACCCTTTTAGTTGTTTGACAGCCACTGCCGTATTGTCCACTTCCCTGCCCTGCTAGCCTAAACGTCGTGTTGGTAAGAGGTGGCACGGTGCGATGGCCGACTCTTGCTATTTATGTACTGTTGAGTCAACGGCTGCAGAGATTTGCCGAGCTGCCATGTGCAGCCCTTTCCTCCCTGGGGACATCCAGTGGTGCTCTCTTTTCTACACAGCCATTGGGTTTAACAGAAGTTGCAGAACTGGAGTATCTTTTGAGATCTCTACCACTTTTTCAAATTTCGTGGAAATCGCCAACTCCTTCAAAATAATCATCAGTGGCAAATTGATTGCCAAATGTAGGCAGAAAGGATTTTCTCATAAGCCTGTATCTTTAGGAGACCAGGCTAAAAAGGATGTTGTTAAACTCAGAAGGGTTCGTAGAAGAGCTACAGGAAGAATTGAAGACTTGATAAATGTGTCTCAAAGTGAGCGTGTTTGAAATTTTTCTTGCATAAATCAAAGTGATGAAACCACAGTATGCACGATATTCAGAGGAGAGTCCTGATTGCATGGTTACTTATTCTTACTGCAGTGGTACCCAATGGTTGGAAACTAAAGGCTAATCTAGTGGGGAAACAAGTAGTAAAACACTTTTTTTCTTTTTTTTTTTTTCTGTAGTCATGATCATTAATCAGTGAACAGTTACCTGCAGAACTTTGTAAGGATATTTTAATCATTGTGAGTCCTTTGAGTTATGCCTCAGTGTCTTTCAAGAAGGTGTTCTGGAGATACAGTAGACATCGCGGATTCAATTGCGCAGCTTGACTAGGTGAGAGCTTTCATCACTGTCTTAAGAGGCCAGACTATGTGATCCCAATTATCCCTTTTGGTCCAAAAATATGAGGAGAAACTTAATGCAAGTATGAACTATTTGTGCTGTAACTGGAATTATAGGAATTATAAAGCTGATGTGGGCTACTAATTAGAGCTGGTTATACCAGAATGCCTACCTGACCATGCCCTTAATTTGCATCTTGTTTTTCCCTAAGAAGATCTAAAGTGACAAGACACTAAAAACTTTTAAAAAAGAGCACTTACTTTGCCTTTTTTTTTTTTTTTTTTTTTTCCCATCACCAGTGATCTTAGTGCTGTACAAACAACAGTATAACCACCCCTTGGTGAAGCAGAGCCTTCTTTGGCTGGGATATCACAGGTTTTAGCTGAACCTAGGACATGACCTTTCAGGGTAGAAAGTAAAATGGGACGGTGTGCCAGCGGAAACCATTCACAATATGTGTTAATGCTTTGCTCCTGGTAGGGTACCAGGTTTACCATTGTGATGTGCTCTCGTTGTGCAGGAAATCTCATCTGGTGTTTTATCCCATCCAGCTGGTTGAGGTATTTTGTATTCCATTAAAAGTCTGTGCCGCCTTCTCCAAGCACCTTCTGGGTATTGGTCTGTGGTGACTCAGTAGTAGGCCATCACTCAGAAAAGTCTAAATCATTTACTGTTCGGTGCGTTTTTTTCCTGAAACGCTACCTGTAAGACAGTATGTTGATATGTTTTTAGATGAGAAAGCATCAGGCAGGATCATTCCAGGTGGGTATTTTCCTAATGTCTTAAAAATTGTAGAGAGTCTTTGGAGTCTGGTGCTTTACAGTTGTGGTGTTGCGGAGGATGATGCTTCGTTAAGAAGGTTTCAGTGCTAACGGAAGGTTTTGTCTGTGGGACCAGCTTTCTTTGGTGTTGCCACAGAATGGCCCCAAAACATCCTTCCTGCAATTTCTCTATTATATTCACAGTGTGATCCTCTAGACAGAGAACACTATAGCATGTCTCCAGGCGAGATGGTCCCTTTCTTTCCTGAAGCGTGTAAGGGTGAGGCTGTAGCAGGAGCTAAGTGCACCAACAGTCATAACAGTATAGCCAGTACTGCTAAGTAGAAAGGACAGCAGTTGATCAATGGAAGGGTAACACCAGCTCTGAATAGCTTTGAAAAGCTGCACGTGTATTGTCTTCCATGTGAGATGTTTCAGTACCCACTTCAGTGATTTTAGCATAATCAAGTGGCCTTATAGGACCAGAGGAACGATTCAAAGTAGGCAAGTCACTATCCTGTGACAGCTGTTTTTCAAATGAATGGTTCATGAATCTTATTTGATCTCTCCTCTTGCCAAGTCAGAGACATTAAGGAGGATTTTTCAGTTAATTTCATGGGAAGGAGTATTACAAAATGTGCTTTTTTAATGCCTGTGATGTTTGTGCTTCTTGGAATGAAGAGCTCTATCTGCCTTAGTGTAAAAAAAGTTAGGTACGTGAAATTCTAACAAGCCTGATCATGTTGCTGTTTGGATAACTAAAGACTCCGCAGTTCTGCTTCTTGCCTTTCATAAACTTGGTGTATCTGAATGCTGATTTGGATTGAACACTTCTGTACTTCACTTTTTAATAACACATAGTTTTTGAGGATATAATGCCTTGATTTTTACTGTTAAATACCTGTTACTGTGTGGTGGTACTTATAATTTTTTTACCTCCCCTGCTTGATTATTGCATTGTCTGTAATAACAGCGAGATATGTTAACATCTTTTTAGTTATGTAAATCTACACATCATCAAGTTATTAATATTATTTCTTGAATTCTAATTGGAGAGCATTTTCTTGTTAACTATGACACAATTTGTATAACCTTAGCCCAGTTCTCTTATGAAAATGAATTCAATGCATCAGCATTACTTTGGGACTCAGTTGGCAACTTAACTGTCATCAGGTTTCAGTAGTAGTGATCAATCAGCTTCATTTGAATTCCTTAATGAAAGTATTGCATGGGTAGGAAAGATCGCTGCCCTTTAATAATAAGTACTGTTAATTGAGATCCCAGATCATCTGATTATTCACATAAATGTAATCAGAAGTTGTTCTGAGTTGTTTCAAGTTGCGTTTTTAAAGCATTAAAAGTTCCACCTACCTCAGGTGTGCCAAGGCATGCCCAATACAGAAGGTTGTAGCCTCTGTGTAGTGTTTGAAGGCATCTTTGATTGTTTTCTAGGTCCACAAATAATTACATCTTTTCTTTTTAAACTGTGAGGGCTTTTTTTTTTTATTTAGAAAGCTGTATTTGCTACATAACACATCTAATTAAATATATAATGTGAGAATGTATGGGAAAGAGTCTTCAAGGATTTATTTAGTAGAGAAATCATTATACTTGGACTGGGTAGGGATGAGAAGAAGTTGGCTGGATTTTTATTCTGTTGGCGCCATGGCTTTTTTTAAACCATCTCATTCCCTTGTCTTCCCTTCCTGCGTGCACTCCCGCCACCCAAAACTTGTTGAGATTTGATCCAGACTCTCAGCTGATGCATTCCTTTTGCCCAAGAGGTCAGGGTTATTGTGCCCCGTGGTTCAAGTGTGTTGTGGCATGAGATTTAGCTGCTTTCCTCCAATCTGCTGTACTTCATGCTTTCCAGTTGTTACAGATTTCTATCTGTTCAGGTCACTTACCAGCATGTCTGAATTTTTATTTAAAATATTACTGTCTGTGGCTAACTGGGGATAATAGTTTCGCTTGGCTATACTCAGCAGTTTGGAGGAAATCCTTACTCACCAGCTAGGTGGGAATCCCCTGGGTAAGTTAAGGACATGCTGCTGCTTTTTTGCTGTTTTGTTTCTTACAGTTGAACACCCTCTTGCCCCCACCCCCCGGGGTGCCTTATTTCCTTCTCTCAGTCACACGGTCTTTAAAGCTTCTAGTTTTAGTCTCTTGCTCTCTTATATTTTTACTTACTTTGTAATCAGATCCTTGCCAGTAGGCTCAAAAGCCTTTCTGGGGGGTGATTTCTTGGTAACTTTTGCCCTTTTTGTAGATGTATATGAGGTCCCCGCTGGCTGGCAGAGGGGAGAAGTAGGGACATGCTCATGCAGTTTATTTTGTTTGCTTATGTGCTCATGCATGTACACGGTGACACGCAGGTGCTGCCTGAACGGAGGGATTGTGCTGTGTGCTGGCAGCTCCTTCCTGGGAGCAGGTTAAACTTGGCCAGTCCTCAAGTCGGAGATCATTGCAGTTTGCTTTCCATAAACCCTGTATATCCCATATAACACACTGTGCGTCTTCTCGAGACCGACCTATGTTTCCAAGCAAAGAAAAACAACATGGGAGATTTTTGTGTCACTGGCTGGCTTCATTATGTAGCTATAACAGCCTTTCTGTGTCTGACTCCCATGCTGCCTTTTGGTCTTTGGTCTTCTTTCTTTCCTTATCTGCCTGTACAGACAGTATCTCATTGTTTCCATTTAATATTGCCATAGGCCACAGTCAGCTCAGCTAAAGCTGTTGTCTAGGCTCTAATCGTTTTGCTGCATGTTGTAATTGTTGTTCTGTGCTTCACTCCTCTTGCATTCCTTGCCACGCTGCTTTAACACAAATGCTTCTGCAACTGCCTTGATACGTTGACCCATTCCTTGTCTTCCTGCCATACTAAATCAAATTAAAATTTCCTCACTTTCCCTACAAGAACCAATATAGTACTGTCACGAAGCAGATTGATCCTTTCCTGATTGTACCTATTCTTTTGTGTTGCTGTTCCCTTATAATTTTGACATACTTCTTGCTTTGCTGCAACTTGTATTTCGGTTTTCTGTCTCCTCTGAAAATCAAAGTGTGCTAGGAATAACTCCTTACTTACCCTTTCTCTTTCTTTACTCTCCTGTCCTTCACCTATCACCCCCTGTTAATAACTGGGGTTGCAAGTCTAAGACCAAGGCAGGAGGAAATGATGATGGCAGTGCCAGTAATAGTCACTAAATCAGTGCAGTTAAACATTTCAGCAAGCTTGTGTCTTTGTTTAAGGCCTCAGGGCACTGTCACAGCAGATAATTTAACCATTTTTTATATTAACTAAAAACTTTTCTGCAGTAGCTTTTAGGAAGCTTGCAACTCTTCTGTAATGACTCAAACTGGCTTAACTGCTAATGGATTAACTCCTTGTCCTGTGAGAACAGGATGGCTGACACCCACTTTTTAGCCTGTTCTCTTTATTTAGTAGAGAGTACAGATGGTACTCTGTAAATGCGTGGTTTTAAAAGTCCTTCTAGAGCTGACGCTGGGAAGCAAATTGGATGTTTTGAACTGTAGCATGGAGGATAGCTCCCATATTAATAGCAGAAAAAAGCCTGTGTGATTTTTAAACTATTAAGAAATGTTTAGATGTCTACTCACATGAGAAAATTTTGCAGTTTATTTGAAGTGATGGTGGTTTTAGGGATGCATATGTATTAACATTACTTCTTCCTTGCATTTAATGAACCAGTTTTTTGCGTTGTCTGTAGTTTTACTGTAGTATCTCTAATATTATTTGGTTTAGATTGTGGAAGCAGGGGTTGTGCTCATTAGCTTTCATTTGCTTTCTGTATATTATTGATTAGCTTTGTATGAATATTTGTTCCTGATTTGCTATTAAATATCTTTAGTAAATAGCTGGGAAAGAAATTGTTGTTTGAACCCAAACATTAACAGTCAATTCCTCTTCCTCCGCTCTGTCTGAAGGAAATCACCATTAACAGCCTTGTGTTAACAAGAATTGTGTGTGACACAAGTGTTGTGCATGCAGAGCTTTCTAGTTAAGACTAAAAGCTAATCTGGGTGCTGCATGAGGCTGCAAAAACTCCTGGAGGTCAGCTCAGGGAGGAACCTATGTTCAGAATAACATGAGTTTAAGAATGTGCTTAAATGTTTTGATGGATTGCAACTATACTGGACGTAACTGGGAATGGAGAAGAAGAGGCAGTACTTATGTGGGGTTGCAGCTGTAATCTTAGAGTTTCAAGGTTTCTGTTGTGCTTTTGGTGTGGTGGCTTTGGGGAGTATTTTAGAGAAAAATCAAAACAGTTGCCTGCACAACCTGTTCCTCTGATCCGTATAAGCTCTATCCAGATTTCAGAAGCTGAAATGGGGGTGGTTTTGAGTGTGTAATGTACCTTGTATATAAATGTTTCAGACCCAATGCATCAAATACTGTACAGCTTTTATTTTAAGGGAATATGCACTGAGTGAAATGCTGGTCCCAGTTAGTTGTGCCATTTGTTTGAATGGGGCAGGATTTCATTTAGGGCCACAGATCTTTGTGGCAGAGTGAATTGTCATGTGAAGGGGGGAAAAGTAGCTCTAGTTAACCATTAATCCTCTCGGAGGTTAAGGGGATAGCAAGGGCTTTCTTGTTTGTAAGCCAGAACATGTTTGTTCACAAAAAAAAAACCCCTGGGAGTAGGCATGATCCTTTGGCTTCAAGTGTTCATCCAGAGGAGAAGGGCTTGACTCAATACATGGATGCAGTATTGCTAGCCTCAATATTCCCTGTGGACAGGGGCAAGGCAGAGTCAGAGTATGGATTGATAAAGAAATTTTGAGGAGTTTGGGACATGATTATCTTAGTATTTTTGATGATGGAGTGTTGTGGTTTAACCCCAGCCAGCAGCTAAGCACCACCCAGCTGCTGGCTCACCTCCCTCACAGTGGGATGGAGGAGAGAATCAGGAGGGTAAAAGTGAGAAAATTCGTGGTCTGAGATAAAGACAGTTTAACAGGAAAAGCAGAAGACATGCGTGCAAGCAAAGCAAAACAAGGAATTCATTCGCTACTTTCCATCAGCAGGCAGGTGTCCAGCCATCTCCAGGAAAGCAGGGCTCCAGCGTGCCTAACTGTGACTTGGGAAGACAAACGCTTTAATTCTGAATGTCTACCCTTTCCTTCTTCCCCCAGCTTTATATGCTGAACGTGACGTCCTATGGTCTGGAATACCCCTTGGGTCAGTTGGGGTCAGCTGTCCTGACTGTTTCCTCCCCAACTTCTTGTGCCCCCCCAGCCTGCTCGCTGGTGGGGTGGGGGGAGAAGCAGAAAAGGCCTTGGGTCTGTGTAAGCACTGCTCAGCAATATTGAAAACATCCCTGTGTTATCAACGAAGTTTTCAGCACAAATCCAAAACATAGCCCCATATTAGCTACTCTGAAGAAGATTAACTCTATCCCAGCCAAAAGCAGCAGATGGAGGCAGAGTGTAATTTAAAACTGGAGTGGAGGAAATGGTGAAAATTTTTGCCTTATTCCAGAAGAAACAGGCCACTCGGCCTCTTGGCAAAAAAGGGTTATGTGTTTGTGTTAAACCCCAAATGAAGATCTGGTAGGTTACTTTGGAAGTGAAGAGGGAGTGCAAGGTTTGTCTGAAGGTGCACTAACAGCAGTTCAGACGTAACATCTGGTCAGACCAAAAGCCAGGACGCTGTCTCTGAGTGTGTCCCGTAGGAGACGGAGAATTATGAGAACAGTCATATGGTGATACGCTCTCCTGGCCTCCAGAAACTTATGATTCAGGGAATTTCTGAGCTAGATGTAGTGCCTTTGTGCTTAGTAGTGGTGGATACAGATACATCCAGGCAAAGCCCCTCTAAAACATGTGAAGATGACTGGTTTAGCAAGGTCCCGGTCACACTCGGACCAAGGGAATAAGGAGGAGGCCTGGGAACAGTCCCTGCTTGAAGTGGCAGACAGAAGTCAGCTCACTGCTCTGAGAGCAGCTGCCACGTTCCAGCACAGATGTGAAGTTGGCTAAGGTACATGTGGAAGTCTGTCATGCAGTGTTACCTCGGAGTTCCTCTTAAACCACTGGGAGTGAGTAAGGAGCTCAGATTGTGATGCAAGGCTGCACTGAAAGAAAAGGACATTCAAGAATGAACTGAATGCAGCAAGGAAAGGAGAAATGCCACTTCTTTACTGTCAGACTAGATGAAAAGGCTGGATTACTCTATTATGAAGTTAAAGATTAATAGCCTATTTTATGTGCCCTGAGAAGTCCATTCACAAAGGGAGACTATTCAGAGGTGCTCTGTTACCCCGGAAGACAAGGTACTCAGGATTGTACACATGTTACAAGATGACCCTATAATCAGTAGGAAAAAAAAAAAGGAAAAAAAAAAGGGGAGATCCAGAGAGATTCAAGAAAGTAAGTCACATACCCAGCACTGGCGAATGTACCTTATCAAACAAATACTTAGCATAAGCCAAAGATGCATTGTTTTGATGACAGTTCTGACAAATTTGCCACAAAGTTTGCTTTTAAGTTGGTACTTCTCTGTCTGGTTAGGCTTACCACACAAAGTACTGAGTGTTCAGGTAATTAGATCACTGGAGTCAGCAAGGAGGAGGAAGTCTCTTGTCCTTGAAATGACGCAGAGAAGAACCTGCGTGCGGCCAAAAAGTACGTATATGAGATGGGACAAAGCCTCAAGGTAAAGAAATGGGAGAGGGCTGGAATGAGTGGAGGCTGGAAATAGAATATTAATAAGACACATCAGTAAAGTTGCCAAGCATTAATATCGATCCCAGGAACCCAGTATGTACATGAAAGCAATTAAAATACATGGATTATGTACAGTGATAGAAAGCAAGATTGTGTAGGAAAAAAGATGTGTTTTCTGTTGAGGAATCACAGTGACAAAGCAGTCTGATTTGAGAAGAGAGAATGGCAACAGTGTGCTGTTCCCTCCCCTAGGTTGAAACTGTGGGAAAAACTGAGCCTGACTAGCTACACTGGAAGTGATTCAGTCTGGAAGAACAGTAAATAGGGATACATGTTTTAAGAACAGCTACGTCCCTTCTGGTTTCTTTGTGTCCGTTTTTGCATTGATCATCCATTCTGGCACACAAGGATGCCGATGACACACGTGCATCCTGAACTGATCAGAAAGCCTATAATTTTTAAATGATTTTTGTGATTCCAAGGAAGGGGTGTGGAATGCCCACAGGCTTACATCACCCTGATGTTGCTCGCCTGCGTTAAACCTGGTCTTGAGTGTGACTGTGTAGGAGCTGGCTGTGACTACAGCCCACAGCTCTTGGTTGGCAGCCCAGAAACAGAGGGAATGCCTGTGCTGTCAGAGGCGAGCTGCTTAGTCCTTGTTGAAAAATCTTTTCTTTTTTCAAAACCTTCTCCTCCTGCCTCCCTCTCAACTTCTGTACTCATGTACTTTAAAGGCAAGAGGGCATGCTCGTGGTGTGTTTGGGTTTGAGGTTTTCTTTTCCCCTCTGGGAATTTTCCATAGCTTATTTACTCTTATGAAGGTTTGGTCATGAACCACATTGAAAACTGAAATGTCTTGTTCCTTGAAACCTGTTAATTTTATAAACCACAAGCAAAATATAGTGAGGCAGCTGCATTTAGAGTTTTCCTATATGACCCAGCACTAACCTTAGCCCAGCCCAGCCCGGCGAGCTGCGAGGGATGGCTCACCCTGCCCCAGCTGGGCTCGAGACAGCTAATGATCAGAAACTACCAGTTGGGCAGAAAAGATTCTAGCAGCCACCAGACATTTTTCTTCTGGGGCCTGATGAGTTGACTTGTAATTCTTGAATAATCTTGATTGCCTAGGCTTTTTTTCATTATCTGAGTACATGTATGTTGAAATAATTCTGCAGATGATTAGAGTGAAGGCATTTCATTTTTACTGGCTTTATTCACTGCTTCCCAGTGTGTCCCCCCCCTGCTAGAGATTATGCCTTTATTATACATTTCTTTTTGTATGGTTTTTTCATCTAATCCAGATATGAACTGTCAGTCATAATAATGTGATACCCATGTGGCAGAATTGAGGCTCCATTTTATCATGTCTCTGAGTAGCTGTCATTTTGTTCTAGCTCTTTTCCTGCTTGCCAATTAAAGCCAGTATTTTGGTACCAGGTTGAGAGAGGAGGAGTGTTAATTTACCCAGCAGCATTTTCCCATGCCTGAAGAAAGTGGCCGTAGCGAAAGCAGCTCTAGGATTACAGTTTCCTGCAGCTAATGAGGGTATACTAACATGAGTTGATCAGACATGTGCCTTGTTGAATTTTATTCCCTACAATGCTTAGTAAAATATAAGAACCAGAATGAGTCTCTCTCCAGACAAAGCCTTCCTTCCTCAAAATCCTAAGTCTTCAGTCTTTTGCCTGCTTTCTCCAACATCCTTAAACAATAACCGCTTTTAAATTACCTGAAAGGCTTGGGATACAGTTTATGTTGGTGTCTGTTTCCTGTTTTCCCACGTTTTGTTTCATTCAAGGTTGTTTTTGCTTTTCTGATTTCAACTGCACACAAAGAAATGTCTTACTCTTAGGTCATCTTAACTGTATGAGAACACCTGTGTATTTGGGGTTTTTTTTGTTTTGTTTGTTGTTTTTTGGTGGGTTTTTTTTTTTTTTTCCCCTGAGAATGTAAAAACTACCCTACTGTGTTAAATACCTCTCTAGTCTAGGCTAGTACTGTTTCTGATATTTGCTGGTGAGTGATACTTCAAATATGGTATGATTGCTCCAGTGTTACACCCTTCTCAATCAGCAATTTGGGCTTTTCTCCACTGGAGGAGGCTTCTGGACCATTAAGCTTTACTAGCTGCCTACAGACCTACACTTCATGAGTTCATGGAGTCCTGGTTTGAATCCATGTATTCTTTTGGCCTCCACAACATCCCATGGCAGTAAGTTTTGCAATGTCATTACACTTTGTGTGGAATTAGTACTTCCTTTTGTTTACTTTAAACCTGCTGTCTGGTAATTTCATTATGTACCCCTTAATTCTTATTTTGTGAGGAAATGGTCTTTGCGCCATTCATGATTTTGTAAGCTGTTCGTGAATGGATAACTTCTCGTTTTGGAGCTGGAGAATACAAACCTGGGAGACCCACAAGCGATTAGAAGTCGTCCTGTTCTTCTCCGTATGTTTTGTAGAGCACGCATAATTCAAGATGCAAGTGCCCAATGATATATGTTGTTGTGTTCTCTCTGACCAGCTAGTGAGACTGTTTGTCTTTTTAACTGTTGCTGACAGTTGATGCGATGATGATAGAGGGCTATCCACAAAACCTGTAAAAAATTCTTCTGTGTGGCAATATTAGAATAGATCCTATCATTGTATATGTGTATAGTTAGAGTTTTGTGTGTGGATAACTTCACACTTTCCATCATTCAAATTCATCTGTGATGTTATTGCGTAGTGATTTATAACCTCTGCATGTCCTTAAGTGTAGATCATGCTGTCTGGGATCACTTTCTGTTGTCTGCATATTCTTGAAAGGAGTGCTTTTATTAAAACAGGAATTGTACTCTCTCTGAACATGCTTTCTCTGTGTTTAATATCACATAGTTCTTGCTGTGTGGATGAGAGGTGGCTTGGAAGCCATTCATCAACAGCAGAAAATAGGCTAAGTGCTATAAAGCCATTGAGTTACTATTTCATTTTTCAAGAACTTACGGGCTGCCTTAAGGAAGCAGCGGAAGGGGGTGAGGGGTTTGACACTGACACTTGGTGTTCAATTGCTCTGTTCAAACAGGAGTGTGTTGAAGCCACATCTGCTATCCTAGAAGAATTACCAGCAGTCATGCTGTAGCTCACTGGCAAAGTGTTTCTGCTGTGAACGTAGGCATATTCGTGTGAAGACCACTAGAAGGGAAGTGGTCTGTCATTTACTCCTAAGAAAATCAAGCTGGACCTGCCTCTTCATAAAGGCTTTCTGCTGGTACTTAGGCGTTTTTCCTCCTGCACTTCTAGCCACTCTGCCAGAAGGCTACAATGTAAAGTTCCCTGAAAGTGTTCTTTCTGGTCACATCTGCCCTTTTTAAAGTTAGTAAGTAGCATTTTCCTTTCAGTTTTGAATACTCGTAGTAATACATGTGCAAAAAAGCCTATTCTACACCTTTTCTGTAAGGTAAGCTGCGTGAATTTGGAGTAGGCCTTGCTTGGAAACAGGCCTTTAGTCTGTTTATGAAGCCTCTGAGAGGCGTGGAGCTGTCAAATATACATGTTCTGTGGGTATCTCCTGCCTTTCTGGAGCAGCGGCAAGGGACTAGGGAAGAAACTGTTCAGTCATCTCAAATGGCACTACATGCATGTGTTTAGACAACCAAATCACATACATTGTGTGTTGCTTGACATTAGGGGTTACTGGGGCTTGCGCCTTGCGTTTCCAGCTGGTGCTGGGATAGAATTTGTGGCTTGAATGTTGCTGTTTGCATGGGAGCGCTCTGCAATATTGGATACCTGCTAAACTAGCCATCTGGGAGGCTTCTAAATTCTGACTGTGTGGAAGGTAGACTTGTAGTGAAACAATAGAAGTCCAGAAATAAAAGCAGCACAGTGCCTATGCAATCCAAGTTTTTCCTGACTTTCTCTATGGTTTTGATCTATGATTTCACTTGAGTATCCAGAATGTGGAACATAATTCTCTTTGGCACTAGTGTTAGTGAATCAGCAATGAGGAGTCATCTAGGTTAATAACTAAATGCTTTTGCATGTGTATAGGGGCTATGCAAATGAGAAGCTTGCGAGTGAGTGCATTATTGGGGGCTGTCTGTATTAAGCCAATTACTTGGCCTTTATTCTGCAGGATCATAGGTGTGAGAATCCAGCTATGAATGTAACACAGCACTTCAGCTGCCTCTGTGTGTCCCCTTAGTGTGATCTTCAGTCTTCGTGTACTTCTAGGAGTGTGGGAACCTACCTAGGTTGTACCTCCTCTGGCACAAAAATGATTCCTATACTGGTGCAAAATATTTAAATTTTTTCCTCCCTTTATGCAGAGTAAGTGATAGGCCTGTATTTAAACTATATCTGAAGTTCACATCGTATGTTACCATATAACTTGCTTTGTGGATAAAATTAGTGGAGCACTATCTGTTACTGAGTTTTTCTCTATTGATTTTTAAAATATTTTTTTTTTATCAAAGTTGCTGTTACTGAAAGCAGTAAAATGGATATTGCTTTACTTGCTGATTTTATAGCACCCAGAAGTGTGCAAGATACTTCACACTGCAAGTATAGTACTACTCACCTGCCCAAAGAGCTTCAGAGTCTGTCTCCACCAAATTTTTCCAGTTATAATTGTGTGAATACATCAGCCCAACAGGCTTACCTGTTGGAAGCAGAACTTGTTTCAGGAGGGAGAGTCCTGGCAACTGGCTTGTCTGCCTTTGTTTCCAGTTGATGCTGCATTCCTCAGTACGTTTTTACCTTGTGAAACATGAAACATTTTTCACTGGTTTTGGGGGTTATGTTGGGTTTTTTCTTTTTTTTTCCAAAGAGGTGTTGAAAGGAGAGTGCGGAAGTGCAGATTTCTCACCATGGCTTGCAGCAAAACCCAATTTGTTCCATTTTGTCCCTCCAGTGTCTCCTTGACTTCTTCGGTGTAGAACTGCTGGCTGTGTTTCTTCAGTTTTGCTATTTAAAAGTTTAATGGAGAAAGACGTCTGTGTCATACTGTCTCCTGGTCTGTAGTTAACTCACCTTTACAAATAAGCCCATGCCAAATTTTGTCAAAAGCTCTGAGAAATTGCTTGACTACTGCTGGGATCTGTCTGTGTGGGTTTTTTAATCTTTTGTTACAGAAGTAAATTCTGGTTATTTTTTTGTGAATAAATTGTCACAGAATTTTGAAGTGCTGACAGCTCCCATCTTGTCAGCAGACTCTTATTTCATGAAACTTAAGTTGTTGTACTTGCATAATAAGAATCCTTTGAGTTAAGGTTTCGCTCTAATTTAACAGTATTTTTGACCCTGTTAAAGTTAGTATTTAAGGCCAAAATGTGTTTTCAAGTTTAGGTATAAATTAAAGGCTTGGTCTGAGTGACACTTCAGTTCCCTAGTGTAAAGTATAGTGAAAAGGGAACAGAATGAAAATGTATTGCTTTTATTTTCACTCCAGTCTCCTCCCATTTCATTGATTTGTTTGTCTGCATTTTCTTCTTTTCTAGAGTTTTAGAGTGTCAAGGGCTGCCCATTGTCAACGGGCAATGTGATCCCTACGCCACCGTTACCTTAGCAGGACCCTCCAGGCAAGTATTGCACATAGAAGAGCTTCCATTTTATAGGGATGGTTTCTGTTTCCTTTGTCTATTATAAATCTGCATTCTCGGATGGACAGATGGGAGTATTTAGACTCCACTAGAATATGTTAAGTGTTGGTGTGTGCATGTATGAACTACTGAATTATACTAGAGTAAGTAATTTGAGGCTTGTTTCACTTTTGATGTATGTAAAGGTCTGAATAATCCCTGAATAATTTGAATTTCCTGGAGTATGTAATTTGTGGCTAGGCTTAATTTGTGCATCTTCTTACCTCACAGTTGGAGGCCAGTTTTTGAGCAAATTTATTGCCTAATTTTGGGCAGGGGCAGAAGAGAAAGCTGAATATATCAACAACTTGCAGAGTATGCACGTCTGTATGTGAATATTTAGAGTCTTTTCACTTTAAAGGTGTGGCAAATTGATGTGTATGTCAAAAGCCCTTGGTGGCTCAGTCCTATAATTCAATATATTGGGTATAATAGCATGGATAAAATTTGGAATGAGGTTTTTGGTAACGAGATTCTGCATAATACTCTTCAGTCTAAATTTGGATTCAGTTTTCCTGTTACAAAAATTTCCTGTGCTGTTGGATGTCACTGTTTTGTTTCTGCTTACCTAGAGTCATCTTTTAGGTCTGCGCCATGGTAGAAACAAAACAGTTCTGCTATGACCTCAAAGACTCAGATTTGGTAGCACGGGTTATTCATAATGTTTTATAACAATTTATTGAAAATACTATAAATAAGATGCATTCTTGGCAAATACTTACCTTGCATGCAGAAGAGTCTTTGAGACTGGTCTGTATTCTTCATCCTTGTCTCGGTGTGTTATGCCTTATCTCCATTAATCAGCTGTGTATTTGAGTTGTATGCTTAGATATTTGAAGCCCGTAACTTGTTTCAGATGGTACTGGGTGGCTATTACTTAAACTGTAAGGAGATTTTTTGACTAACCCTTGTATCTTTGGATGTCCAAACTTAACTTTGTTTGCTTCCCTCCGCTCCCCAGTCCAGATAACGTATAAAAACTGAAAATGTGTTTCCCTTCAGAATAAGGAGCACAGCCTCATCCTATTCCTGTCTGTTTTTTGGTGGGGGGAGAAGTATTGCCTCCTATCTCCAGCAAGCAGCATGCAGCTTATTCCCATCCACTGCTTTGTAATTGCCCAATAATTGTGCTTGCCTTAATCGCCTCCTGTTCTACATCCTGCTTCCCAGTCCCCTCCCAGATGGGCTTATCGGTAAAGAGGTTGACTGGCAAGTGTGCCTGATGAGATGGGATAGGCAATCTGCCTTATGTCCTGGAGACGATTAGTCTCTCTTATCTCTCAGCTCCTCCTAGGAATAGTGGGATATTCTTAATCTGTGCATCATTCTCCTCTCCGGATTTTCAAGGCATCTCCTTTTAGAGTAGGAAAGCTACTTTATTCTGCTGCATTTATGCAATGCCAAGCGTAAAAATTTCAACAAATGTGCTGCTGCTTATTGCGTGATTTGTGCTTACAGAGCCATCAGACTTCCTGAGCAAAACTGTTTCTATGCCTGTATTACAGATGGGAAAACATTGTATACTAGTGGACTGGCCCATTCAAGTCACAGAGGAAGCCTGTAGCAGCACTAGGAATGAGACCCAGCTTAACTTGACCTCTGTAAAAGAATAGATAGAGTTGTCTGGCTCATATAAGCAGTTACAAGCTATCTAAGCAGCTTTGCTGCGTGAGAAATGAGGGATAGCTTCTGGGATGAAATGATTAGTAGGTCAGTTTTACACATGGCTGATGTGCCTCTCCATCTGTGTCTGTTTTATCCATGCCTGCAGAGCTGTAGGGCAAGATTGGTGACACAGGACAACACAGAGCTTTTCACTTGTAGGTAACGAGAACAAATCAAGCATAGGTCCATAACATTTGGAAATGATCGAACAGCTGTTGGCTGGCCTGTGAGAAATGCATTGGCTGGCTCTAGCCCAGTGTCAAGCAGTGAGATGTCTGTATTGTAAAAGGCAGGCGCAGGCGGATGGCACTGCCTGTGGAGGATGAATGGGCAGTGCTGAACTTTGTCAGGCCTGTTGCCCGGTGAGTGGTTTGAAGGTCTGCCATGTCTTCTTCCTATGGAGCAGTAGAAACTAAGAGACTTCTGTACAGCACTGCTCGTAATAATTCAATAACGTAACGTTAACTAAGTGCTGTTGGGGCTGCGGGGCAAAGGGTGGTAATACAGCAATAAAAATGTTCTTGCTGAGGAAATAATTCTCAGGTTTTTTTATTAATTAACACCACTGAAAAGCATTCATTGATTCCTCAGGCCAGGATTCTAAAATATAAAATACAAAAATAGCTATGTTGATCCTCCTGTCTCCTGTGCTTTTAGGGTATGAGGAATTTTTGAGTCGCATCACGACTGAGACCGTCCCCTAAATGTTGCTGCTCAGAGCCCCTTTCTTGCCAGTTGTTTTGTACAGATACAAGATTCTGCTGGGTCAAGCGAGTGACAGAATCAGGGTTCAAGGACTTGTGTTTAAGAGAGGATAACAAACTGTGATTACTGCCACTTCAGAGGAATAGGCATGCAGTGAATCCCTCTCTTAAATGTGTGTGAGTGCGTATGCCTTGCTGTGCTGGAGCCACATGGCATTCCAGTTTTACCAGATAAATCGAGTGGATGACTGTTCCTCAGTGTCTGTGTTCTAGGATCACACTTCTGCTAACATTGTTTCTTACCCTTTTCTTTTTTTCTTTCTTTAATTTAGATCAGAAGCCAAAAAGACTAAAGTTAAAAAGAAGACCAACAATCCACATTTTGATGAAGTGTTTTATTTTGAGGTTGGTATTTCAAAGGAACGGGCGATAAGCTGAAATACTATACTGTAGATAGTTGGCACAGCGTCCTGCTCCATGTTGTGCCAGCTGTCGTCTTTGAAGGCTGTTTCAAAGCATGGTGCAGGGGAAAGAAGTACCCAGGATCAGACTAGCTGTCTGCTGAGGGAGCAGTATATTGCTTCAGCTCAGGCGCTCTGTAGGAAAAGCTTCAGGGTGGGTACTTTTGAGCAGCAGGGTTTATACTCCCATCACAACTCACCCCAGAAGAGTTTTGAAAAAGAACAGTTAAAAGGGGGATTTAAAAAAAAAATAAACTATATATTTTCTTTTTTAGCCTGTGGGTTTTTTTATAGCTGCTCCACCCAGTCTTTCCCAGTCAATGGGAGGAAGGTTATCTCCTAGGAATACTGAAAACTGTAGAGGAAAAATGCACTTAAACTGGGTGTTCTGGCTGTCTGCCAGTCTGCTGCAATACCAGTGCCTTTCCTCCAAGTGGGTGAAACCTCTGCAGCTTTTTTTAATACAGAGCATTTTCAACAAGTCCAGTTAAGACAAAGTATAATTTTTATGAAAGTGCTCATTTTGGTTCTTTCTGGCAAGAGTAGCTGTAATTTTGAGATGTCCATACATATATGTGCATGTGTTTATAATTTGGATACCTCCTTGAAACTTTTCATTCTGTCTTCTAAAGTATGTGTATCTTTCTCTTTTCTTTTTCTCTTGTACATCTTAGTCCTGGTCTATGCTTAATTGTTCTATTTCAGTAGACGCATCAAGAATGTATCTGGCACAATGAAGTTGATGAAAAGCCAGAGTAGTACAATGCAGTTGGCGTATCATTGAAAAGCCCTTTCTGCCCGTACGGCTTTCATCATTCAGGTCACACTGGCATTAGAAATTGTTGCTGGCATAAGGATGGCACTTAGGGATGTGGCTTCTCGATTCGGTTCAGGGCCGCATCAGGAAGGAGAGCTGGGGAGAGAGCAGCAGATCTGAAGTGCGCGTATTCTTGGCAGTGCCAGTGAGAGGCTTATTGCTGTCTTCCCCCTCCTTCTACAAACCATCTTTGCCTGGAAGCTGATGGTTGTACTGACTAATCTGAAGTCTGTCATACCAGCGGAAACGTGCTCTTGTTGGTATATTATACTTGGATTCGAGGAACAGATATAGCAAGTTCTTTATTGGCAGGAATGCTTTCTCACTGCCCAAAGGGGTGGAAGCCGTGAGGGTTGGCCAGGATAGCTATCTAAGGTAATGTCTCCTCTGCTAACCAACACGTCTCCTCCTAGGATATAACTTCCCTGCAGACTTAACTTTAGCAGTGAGCCTTTCTGTCTCCTTGTGTGACTCCACGAGACTGTGTAGAGGTGCTGCATGGGCAGGGTTGGTGGGGGAGAGATCCCGTGGTACTGAGTGCTGAAACTGCACTGGGGTGTCTGTGTGTTTACTCAGGGCTGCCCAGGATTTCAGTCTGTCACCTGGCCCAGCGCTGTGACCTTGGGCAGTGACACAAGAGTGATGCTATAAGTAAACTAAAATGAGCTTCCTTATTCTCAACATAGGCAGTTCCGGAGGCATCTGTCAGCGAGAGGTTTTTAATGAGAATGTAGTCCAGGAATTCAGACTGTAAACCACAAAACTTCACCTGCCTGATTCCTCAGCCTTCTGTGCGCTGCAGAAACAGCGAACGTTTGGTATTTAAACGCTGAACTTGGCAGGTGGTGCCATATTGGGAGAGGAAGGAGAGAAGCAGAAAGCATCTTCCAGCTGGAGTTGTGGAGGGGGCTGGAGGCTTGCTTAGCTTGCCTTTATGCTGAAAGCTGGGTTGCGTGCAAGTATCGGCAGAAGCAAAACCTGAGCTCAAGCCCGTGCCCCAGTTGTTCTGCTAACTCAGAGCAAAATGTTTTCTGTGTGGGTAAGAGCGGAGCTTGGGGAATGTCTGAATCAGCCAGAGCTCTGAAACATAAACATACCCTTAGTGCAGACAGAGCCATCATAGATTTATGTCATTTTGAGAGTAGTTATACATATCAGGCTAAATGTCTCCAAGGAGCAAGGTTCAGTAGAACTGCTGTGACTGGGAAATATATTCGCCGCTGAGACATGGGGAGACCTGTGGCTGGTGCATGCTAACGGAGTGCTCCGATTCCTCTGGAGCTGCACGGATTAATGCTGTTGACAGCGGTGTCACTTACTGCTTCCAAACAGCTTCATCAGCTTTCCTGCGGTCTGCTAGCACAGTGATTGGCTGTGCCTCCAAAGAAGAAGCTGATCTGTAAAAGGCAGCAAATGGGTGCTTTCCTTTCTACAACCAAAAAGTCGCACAGATTTAATTTTTTAAATGGAAAATAGCTTATCATTCGTTTGGGAACTCTAAGGGCTTATTTAAGGGGTGCGATGAGCGAAACTTGCACCTGATGGTTAGGAGCCATTTTCACCACCTCTCCAGCTGCGGCGCGGTGTGGGGGCTCAGAGTTCTATATGCAGCTACAGGAAAATGGCCCACTTATGGGAACTGAAGAAGGTAGTGCTGGGGACCTGTTTGCAAACCTTCGTGTGTTGGAAAAAAAAAAAAAAAAAAAGAGCAGCTGATAAACAGCTTGCTGGCTTTGCCTAAACAAAGGGACCAGTACAGCAGCGTTGTGCCCCCATTTTTTGTAAAATGGTACCTGGCAGCTAGTTCAGCACTGGGGACTGGGAGTTCCCTCATCTCCACTTCTATCCTTGGAATGGATGGACTTCATAGAGCTGGCTTTTTAGGACTACCCCTCTTGAGCTCTATTAATCTGCACACTAAGCAGTTGCACAGGTGAACAGAGACACCTTGTACATGCAGACTCCAGCAAAACTTCTCAGAAAAGTGCTTACTTAAGAGGGACATGCCGTAAGTTACACCTATGCTGTAACTTTTTTTAGCGATTCATGTATTACAGACAGTAAAAGACTTAAGTTTGCTTCCTTATTAAAAATTACACCATTAGCTTCACAGTGGTAGTAGAAAGTGTCGTTTGCAGTTATGTAGGACAATTTCTTGAAGCCCCAGTGAAGACGATTGCAAAGGTAGAGCGAGAAAATTTGTGCTGAGCTGCTGAAGTTGTAGGCTGTATTTAAATCCTCTGTGCCTCTGTGCTCTTGGGCTTACTGGTGCATTTGGTTCAATTAGTCTACAGGGTTTGGTCTCCAGTGCTGCTAGTACCTACCTTATAGTTTTTATGTATTGCCTTGAAAAGGGTGCCTGCCTCACCCACAGACACAAAAAAGGCTCTGTTGAGTGGCCTGTGCTGAAGATTCTTCTCTGGTTCCTCTCCACATGTGCAGCTCTATCTCTTCCTCCCCTGTTTGTACCATCTGCATCTGTTGTACAATATAAAACCAAGAAGTCAAGTTTACAATAAAAGCTGGGTTTTGTGAGTGGGAAGTATTAAGCCACAAATGTATTTAAACCTACAACAAAGTCTAGCTTCTGTGTGCAACCAGGAGCTGAACCCACACATCATACACACTTGCATTTGATCAGTTCCTGCTGTGGTTTCAGCTGGGTGGGGTAGCCTTTTTCTCAAGTTTCTGGCACACTATACAGAAATACAACTATCGAAGTCTTTTTATAATCATGCTAGAAAACAAATTTTAAGAAATGTTTGTACAAAACCTTTTTTTGCTAATGATCTACACTTAGAACTATCTTCCTGTTATTTTCTGCCCACGCTTTGCTGTTTATCAGTCTTGCAAATATGGTTGGTGAACTGTGCACCTGGTTCTGTATTCTGATATGCATAACACAGGCTACCATCTCTTGCACAATTGATCTGCTTGGTATTTTTTTCTATGGGCATGATAAATTGACTTCTAGGATGTCACGATAGGTAGAACTTCCCAATTTTAATTAGATCCATTGTAAATGTTTTTAAAGGTCATTTTGTGTTTGTTGGGTCCCCCTCCCTCCCCCCTTCAGAGTGCCTCAGGGCATCCGTTGTACAGTTGTATTTAAAACCCAATTATTAATTGTCCTCTTATTTCCCTAGGTGGATTATAAAAGTGGTACTCCTCTCCATGATTTTTTTTCTTTTGTCAATGTAAATTTAAAGTACTGTAGTAATATTAAAGACATCCTTTTTCTGTAAAGAAAGTATGGAAGATCTAGTTACTCTTGGATATGACTGTGTAACCACCACTTTTGTATAGTCAGGAATCTGTTTAGTCAACATGTTTATTCACGTGCATGAACGTTTTCAGAATCAGGACTGAAGTCACTGCTGCTAGTATGAAGTTCGCAATCTTATGGGGCTTTGTACAAGTAACATTGGAATGCTTTTGTATCAGATGAAGTTGTTAAAGTTTCCTCCTTTTTATTAGGTTACAAGACCCAGTAGCTACAACAAGAAATCCCATTTTGATATTGAAGATGTTGATGAAGTTGACAAAATGGAGATTAGGTAATATAAAACACTTTATACTAATAATGTTGTCTTCCAAAGTTGTGTAACTTTGTAGTAGACTTGGTTTTCAAAGTGGCCGGCATGGTTTTCCTGTTGATACATTGAGATGAGTCTTCGTCACTGTATCTGTATGTTCATTTACCTCCACTGTCCTGTAGATTGTATCTGAACACATGATGGTTCTGCTGCAGGAGAGATCCTTATTATTTCCCTTGGTATCCTATATACACTGTGCGTATACGAAAGTGCAGTTATCATTAAGCACAGCCTTTTATGCCTGGGCTCCCCTTTCCTCCCTCCCTCAGCTTCCCAAGAGAGCCCAGAAGCTTTGTGATGCTCTCAGTAAAAGAGTGTGTTTTCTTTTATCACTTAATTTTAGCAACCCATATAAGGTCCTTCTTCCCTGAAAGGAAACTCTTGAACTCAGAGTTTCTCTGGGGCAGAGGCAGTTTCTCTTCTCTTTTGCCTGCCAGACTTTAACCCCTTCTTGCAAGGCTGGGTATGATACATGTGAAATCCATTACAGAGGAAAGAAGTAACTCTGATTTCAAAACCAAAACAACCCCACCTCACCCCCTGCCATCCACTTAGTACTATTTTAAAACCTTCTGAGCCCTGTCAACCAGGGCTGTGGAGACAGGTGAATAGAAAGAGTGGAGAGGAAACAACAGGAGGTGCAAAACCCAAAGGTATCACATGCATCATACCATCACATACATCGAAACTTAGAGACGTTGGCCATCTGGGGATCTGGATGCACTGTAGCTGAAAACTGCTGTATCTGCATCAGGCGATGAGAAATTTCCCCTCTCCTTTATGCTAGGATTTGGAGGAGAAGAGGTTGAGGGAGAATGGTGGCACCCCCTTCCTCCTCAGGTATTGCCACTAGAGAGGCAGTGAGGGCTTATCTCCCAAAACATTCCTTAGGCCTTTCAGAAGCACAATTGGCCGTAAGGAAAGGAGGGGAGTCCAGGAAGGGGGAACAACACTTACTCCCAGCAAGCCAGACACATCTATGTTCACAAATGAATAGATGAGGGCTGTTCTAATTTGACTGTCGCTGCTGGTTCACGTAGCCCGTTAGTGTAGTATCACAGCACTTCCAAGCCCATTAATGGATTTGTGCTTGCCGCGGCTCTGTGAGACAGGAAAGGGAAACTATTCATACGGAGAGAGGCAAGAGCTCTATTCTGTTTCTCCGAGAACATCTGCATCAGGCAGCGCAAAGGTAGCTGGATTAAGGACAGCCCACAGCCAGTTCATAGGAGAGAGCGCAAAGGCCCAGGTTCAGTGCCACGCTGCTTTGGTGGTGTCAGTGTCGCAGCACAGATGACCTAGTCCGAGCACCAGACTGTATTTCTGCAAAGCTTTGCATGGCGTAGGCAGGTATGAAGTAGCATGTCCCATACCCAGGGGATGTTTGCGGTGGAATGGGCAGCTGAACGGTGTCTTGGGAGTCCCAGGCTGGTCTTTGTAACCGTGCTGCCCAGCCACACGCTGATTTTAAATGAAAGCTAGGATTCTCTGATAGTTTTGTGGCTCTGGAAGGGGACCCTAGGCATTGGTGGACAGTGGTTTACATGTTGCTTAATATTTCAGTTGGTTCTTATTTTGTGCTACTTCGAAATGGAATCATACAGTTGTTTTCCTTACTAAGTATATTTTCTGGATAAATGTCTGTCTGCAATGATAATGTATGTGGAGCTGAGCTTCAGAAAGTCTTTCATTCCTTAAAAGCAACACATCACAGTGTGGTAAAGATGAATAGTTTCTGAGGAGGCTTACAAAATAATTGGGAAAAGATTAAGCACTTAAATAATACACAAAAGCAGATAAAGCGTTGGTCTTGGTTGGGCAAACTCTTTGCTCAGAGGTTTTGTCCCCCATAGGACAGAGTGGTTTTGTTTCCATCTCAGGTTCCCCTTCCACCCCCGCTCACTTCCTCCAGTCTGTTTAGTCGGAGTTAGATTGCCCCCGTGCCCTCTGGACGGATCATACAATTTATGGGTTTGGAGGTTTGTTTTCTTCTTCTCTCCTGAGAAAAATACCATTCCACAGCATAAAGAGAAGACCTAGTCCCTCATGGTTTCTCTCTAAAGCTATGAAGGTTTCTCTTTTTGAGTGGGTGTAGGAAGTTGCAGGCAAGGCATATCGACACTTAGGGACCAGATGTTCTGGTGAATTCATTGTTTCTCCTCCCCCTCTTTGTTCTTTCTTTCTTTCTGTCACTTACAGTCTGACCAGTTTCAGAATAACACTTGCCATACTTTTGCCTTTTAAAAAGCTCAGGAAACGGTAGTCTTCTGGACTCTTAAGGTCTGTGTGTTATGATTTTTAAAATGATGCTTATGCTTTGTACTCCAAGCACAAAACAATAATTTCAGAATTTGCATTCCTGCTTTGCTTACTGTGTAGTGTGAGATCTACCTGGAGTTGTTAGTTCCTCTCCTGCAGATCCTTTGCACTGATTTTTTTTCTGTAAGTTAAGTTGCTGTGGGGGAACACCCTTCGGCTGCATATGTTTGAAAGTGTTATCGCTAGTGGGCGTCTTAAAAGAAGTTGGATAAACAAGAAGCCAGTAGCCTGTAAATACTTCTAAATTTTAAGTTTTTGACTACACGTAAGTAAACTTCTCAAAAGATTCATCTCCTCCTGAAGCAGCTTTTAGCTATCTGAATTAGTTAACAAGATAGTAACCAACCAGATACGGAGAAAGAGGAGAGGAGGTTGAATTTTCAAAGATTTTTTTTTCTTTTTTTTTTTTTTCGTTCTGGGGAATTCTTGCCCTGCAGAAATACTGTCAAAATATCAGAGTTGGAAGAACTTTACCCAGCAGGCATGCAATGTGAGCTCATGGTATGTCTAGTGTATGAAACTTGATGCATGAGACACTGTTGAGATATACAAAGCTCAGAGGGTTTAAAAGTGACGCCCTCTGTGCTTGCATAAGGTAGGATAAACCTTTAGCAGCACTGTCAACATCCATTCCTTGACAAGCCTACTGTCACTTGCTTGAGACTAGGAGGGTTGTGTAAATATGTCCATAATTGGATGACTTTGCACCTTGTCCAAATTAAAGTTGCTCTTTTAAAAATCTTCATTATTTGAAGCCCTGCATTTTTTCCCATATATCTTTTTTTCCCCAAAGTTCAAGGCACATTCAAACTGTCACTTAGCTGCAAAATTCTCAGCTGAGCTTGTTTGACAGTAAAAATGCCTCTCGGAGGAAACCTTAAAGTTTGTACAGAAACAACTACCCTGGAGTTTGAAACCCTTGCTTCAGGGTGGGTATTGTAGAATTTATCTACAAAGGCCAGGTTAGACACCAGTACTTCGGCTTTGAATCGTGGTGCAGTTGCTTTAGATCCTAACGTTAAAAAGTACGTGAAAGGGAAGGAAAGTATCATCTAGAGATGCGTACCAGAACTTCCCAAATGTGAGGGACCGAGTGCCAAAAATTGCGTAGGCTTCAGTCAATACACAGATTATATGGAGCGGTGGAACAGTCTTAAGGTTTTGAGTATCTGTACAGAACGAGGTCAGCTGCAACAAACTTGTAAGCTTGACACAGTGAATCTTCCCAGGAGCTAGAGCACGGGGAAGGACTGTGTAGACATGCAGCCTAACTCTGTAAAGCTGCCATTTAGCTGCTAGTAATCCCAAATTAGACTGGGATCAACAGTATGGAGTCCTTAAATATCTCTGCACTTTTTTCCTCTGCTGTCTATTTTACCTGTATTTTTCCATTATCTGGGGTAGCCAAACAGCCCTCTGAAGCTTTATCAAGATGGATAGTGGAAACAGTGCAGATGAGGGAAAGGTAGCCTAGATGATTTTTTTTCACTCATGTTTCATGGAGGTGATTTGCAAGGCTCCAGAAATCTAAGGTAAGGTTGTGTCTTTACTGTTTGGAAACCATTGTTGCACTGTTTTGAGACTTCCTAACTCAAAGGCTTGAGAGGGAAAAAAACCAACAAAATTGAAAGCAAGGTTGGGATTATTTGTTTTTAATTTTTATTTATTATGAATCTTTTAAAATTATTTGTTTTTATTACAGGGTTGATCTTTGGAATGCCAGTAACTTGAAGTTTGGAGACGAATTTCTAGGAGAACTGAGACTCCCTTTGAAATTTCTCCGACAGTCTAGTTCTTATGAAGCATGGTATTTGACATTTTTCTTTTGGAGAATAAGTAGAAACATATGTCTGCTGTGAAGACTTAAGAGTAATTACTGCTATGTGATAAAGTTTAAATGGATTTAATTTGTATCTTTTTTTGTAAGCAAGCCAAAGTAATCTTAGCAAATGTAAGAACAAGAAGTTTTGATAATGTGATTAGAGATTTTGGTCTGCCTCTGTATTGCATGTGGGAGTTCTAATGCTTTGGCTTCATGATATTATTTACTGCAGTTCATCAGCAGTGCCATAGTTTTAGTGTGTGGGTTTTTAATCGTATCTACATAAATCTTTATGATCAGAACTTCCCATGTTGCAGTTGGTGCAAAATAGACTGGCAAACTTAATTAAAATCTGATTTTAGAACTTTCAAGAGTTTGATACATATATAAATATCGTGTGTATCTGTACCTTTTACATATGTATAGCCTGAGATAATCTTGTGTCTCAGCACAAACTTTCTGTCTTATTTTTTGCATATCAGGTATTTCCTGCAGCCCAGAGATAATGGTAACAAGTCATTGAAACCTGATGACCTCGGTTCCTTAAGGTTAAATGTGGTTTACACTGAGGACCATGTTTTTTCCTCAGACTATTACAGTCCACTTAGAGACCTCCTGCTAAAATCTGCAGATGTTGAGGTAATTTGCTTGCACTGCTTGTTGTTTACCTGCAGATCATCCTCACAGGGGTCTCTCGGATTGTTTTGTCACTATCTTGCTGGCACCATAGTTGTGTGATACCAGAGACTTCAGCTTCTTCCTTTTCAGACCCGAGGGCCTTCCGCTCTGCGTATTCCTGGGGCTTGTTTTCAGTCCTTGCAGACATGATCTTTATCTGCATGCAGTATGATGGGTGAAGGCACACCCAGGAACACCAGTGGTTTTAGTAGCAGCATGTTCTCCGTGGCTTTCTAATTTTACATGTGAAAATGCAAAGTAAACTTCAGTTTGATCAATTGGTTTTCCTTTACTGGAGAGGAACAGGTTTACTTGCATAATTTAAAAAAACAAAACCAAACCAAACCAAGAACTAATCCTGAAATGTCCGAAGGTTAGCCCATGTGTGCCATTATGTATACTTTTAGCAGTTGTAACAGTGCTTTTATTTTTTCAGTACAAGAACTGGGTTCTGTACTTACTGTGGCTTGAAATTGAGAAGGGTTAGAGTTCTTCCTCTTCACTTGCTTCACAGGCAACAGTGACATTTAGTGAAAAGACGGCTATTAAAAATTGGGGGGGGGGGGAGACTGTGCTGTAATAGTTTTTAAATTGCTGCCCTCTTGCGATCAGAACTTACAGCCAACAAAAACCTGGAATGTAACGCCCACCCATGTAACGTACAGGCATGTTTGGGTAACTGGCCATTGCAACTGTTGTGTGGGATTCTGTGTTAAGGAGCTAATGGGAAAAGAAAGGAAGGATGCTTGTTCTGGAAAGATCTCTCAAAGTTTTTATTTCTTTCCACTGTTCAGCCTGTTTCAGCATCAGCTGCACACATTTTGGGTGAAGTTTGCAGAGAAAAACAGGAAGCAGCCATACCTCTTGTCAGGCTTTTCTTACACTATGGCAGAATTGTGCCTTTCATAAGTGCCATTGCGAATGCTGAAGTGAAGAGAACTCAGTAAGTACCAAAAACCCAAATTGCTATCAAACATACCTACTCTGTACTCTGCATTGGCTAGTGTTGGGATCCTCCACTCAGTTTCTAGAATTATATGTAATTTCAAAAGAAACTGTTGGAGTAGTTCCTGTTCCTCCCAGCTGAGTGGCAGAATTTTTATAAATGCTTCACTGCTCTGAAGATCTGGTGAGTTTGATTTTTAGGAGGAATTCCCATTATGTTTTGGGAAATCTGCTTGCAAGACTATTGTATGGTCTGAGAGCAGGGATTTTCACTCTTCTCAGTCTTACATTTGATAACTGTGAAATCCTACATTACCTTCAGCTGTCCATATGAGATCATTTCAGCTTTATAGTGTGCTAATAAATCATCTAGTGCTGAGTAAAAGTGTTTGTTGAATTTGTTCAAGACAAAAAGCAAGTTTCTTCCTAATCATGAATATTTAAGGCAAGCTGTGTGTCTAATCTTTCCAATTAGAGGGCTGAGGAACAAAGATGCGATTGGATCTGGCAGTGGATAGCAGAAAACAAAATCTTTGTTTCTGGTCAATTCTTGTAAGTCCCTCGTTTGACTTCCTGGTGGGCTGACAGTTTAGTAGTGTAAGATCTAATACTCACACCAGGCAGGTCCTGAAGAACGTTTGTTGCCACAAGCCTCATGCCTATGTGGTCATACTCTTGACTGACAGTAGAAGACACAATAGGGAGTAAAGGGGAATGGCAGATACTGACTCTAAAGTAACAGCTTCCTCAGTACAAAATCAAGTCTTTGTGTGGGTTGGCTTTTTTCAAAGTGTCTGAGGGATAGAGTGTTTTCTTTCCTCTAGGTAGGTGTATTTTTTCTGTGCTGCAGGCTGGCTGAAACAGCTTGGTTGCTGCAGTATGAGGAAATTTGCTGCTCCCTAGTCAGTCATGTTCCTGTGATAAAACAGCAAAGATGGTGTTTGTTTTCAGGGCTTTCTGGCATTTGTAACAAGCAGTGAGCTTACTTTTGTATGAAACAAAATGATGACTCCAGCAAAGTAGTTTATCCTGTTATTCAGCGCTTGTAGATGGGTACAACTGTAGTAAGCTATGAACAACAGAAAAGACATTGGTGTGTGCGCAAGAACAAGCAAATAACTTCATATCCAAGTTTGATCTGCTGTCAGTAGTCTAGTGCAGGAAGAATTCTGTTGCAAGTGGCTTTTCAGAAAAAACGTGAGAGTGCATGGCATCAGCTTTCCACACAGTTCTCAGGGCAGAATTGGCATCTGCATTGTGTAATAGTATTATCACAGGACAGTGCTGTAAGTCACTTAGAAAAGATGGCACTGTTACTGGAGATGGTGTTTTCATCTCCCTCCCAGCTTACCAGTACTTATTTTGTAGAAGGTCATGTGTGATGTCCAGTGTTGTTGCGAGACTAAAATCACTGCCTCCTTCCCCTGCTCAAATTAACGCTGTTCAGTAGCATGTGAAAAGAGGCGCATTTTCCCCCGTTTGTGTCGTAATCCCCTTTGATTTGAGCCTGCGTGTTGCTATGTGTTTGGATGGTGCACTGAGCACACTGCGCTAATACAAAGAAGAAAATCTGTAGTCCCTCTGGACTTACTGTGACTACTGCTTTTCTCTTATAACCTGCGAGTGCACTAAATGCTACGTGACTGCATTTAATGTCGGGCTGGTATCAAAGGGAGGTTTTGCCTGTGTGTTCAAACCCAGATTTCATCACTTTTCACTGCTTCTTTTATTTCCATGTATTAGCAGTTTATTACAAAGAGACTAAATTACAGAAAATTGTTCACTTCCAGAGATCCAAACACCATTTTCAGAGGAAACTCATTAACTTCCAAGTGCATTGATGAGACAATGAAACTGGCAGGGATGCATTATCTGCAAGTTACACTAAAGCCAATTATAGATGAGGTAAGAGCAGTTTAGACTGTTTATTTGACAAAACGTCACTGTAAAAGGCCTTCAGGGAGCAGATACTGTTTATCCCTTCCCATTTTAAGATGACTTTGTAGGAATCATGCTTAAGAGCCTGTTTCTACATTAAAATCCTGTGTGTTAGTTTAGCCACAGCTGAGTCACCCAATTCAGAAACAGTTGGGTTGTATTGAAGGAAAACGAAAGTTTCCATTTATTTAACTAAATTACTCTGTTTTATAAAATCCAACATTTATTGTTTCTGAGAAATTAATAAAGTAATAACTTAGATGCATAAAGAATATATGCAGCAGAAAGCTGCTGGCAAGCTATAAGTAATACATTTCATCCGGTGGGTGTAAAGGAATAAAATTATTCTTAGATAACTATGTATGTAATGCATGTATTGTAACAACGTTTTATTATCTATCCAGTCCAGAGTGGTGGGTGTGGGTATTTTAGTGCAGTAATTGGGCAATACTTTCAGACCACAGACTTCCTTTAAATGATTTGACAGTTTCTTCAGCTGTTGTTTTAATGTTTCATCAGAAAATGTCGAGTTTTTCTAGAATATAGATATACTTTCAAAGTTGACTGTTTTGCCAAAGTAGGACTTTCTTAAACAGCCTTGCTCAAGAGAGTCTAAAGAACAAGTCTTCATTTCAGTTGAAGGAAAGGGTAGAACAATTAATACTACTTTTGGGGAAAAAAATAAAGATCACATGTAATTTACCTTCAATGCTTTGTCAAAAGAAAAAAATACAATTAACAAAGTTGGCTTTTGTGTTTTACCTCAAAAACCTAACAGATTATGCTTTTTACAAAATATTTTCTACTTGAAGTGAACTAATATATTAATTTTTCACTATTTTTTTCCCCCTAGATCTGCCAGGTTCATAAACCTTGTGAAATTGATCCTGTGAAATTAAAAGATGGTGAAAACCTGGAAAATAACAGGGTATGCATTAGATTTTGAAGATATAGTCTCTGTTTACACTATCAACTAAGGTCTTCAGATGTTTGATGTTGCAAATAATGTTGTCATTCATTAGAATACACTGGAAGCTTTCTTAACACCACTAATTGTTATAGTTATTTTACAATGGCTTTACATTATGCTATAAATACAGTATCTGTAGAATGTTAATCACTTCTCCCCTTGCCTCTGAGGACAAGGATAACTTAGCCTGTGGCTCTACTGATGACGTAGAAAATGGTGCTACAAAAAGGAACGATATGCCATACAGCCATATCACTTGTTTGTTTTTGATAGGAATAATATTTTTACTCTTGCACTTGAATATGTGCATTTACCAATGAGTATCAAGTGTGAGATTGTTTTGCAAGTATATAGTATTGAAAGTGAGAATCTTTTCATGATGCCGTTATGAATAAAACCAGGAATAGCACCACTTCCCACAGCAGGAAATTATACTAATTTTTTCATAATCATTGCATTTTTCAGGAAAATCTGAGGCAATATGTTGATCGCATTTTCACTGTAATTACAAAATCTGGTGTAAGCTGCCCTACAGTGATGTGCGATATTTTCTTTTCACTGAGAGAATCAGCAGCCAAACGTTTTCAAGGTGAGTTTCTATATATTGTTTTATTTTACATTACTGATATCTACAAGGATAGCTACACTGATAGGTGTAGTCTAGCAATCTGCATGATCCATGATGGATTTAGTAATTGAACAGCAGCTTATCCAAAATACCATTTGGAGTGTGTATTAATGCTGTCTTTTCCTTGACTTTTAATGATTGCATGAGTTTTCCTTAAACACTTTTCAAAGGAAAACAGCATTTAAGAAGAGCATTGTGATGGTGTGTATTCACGGTTTCAATATTTGCAAAGTATGGTCAGTTTTCAAATGTTTAGGTTTTGGTAATGGCTCATTCTGCAGACACCATGCAGCTGAATTATTTTCTGCTCCTACGTCAATCTGTAATAAAGGCCAATCTATAAATTATTGGAGTTAATTGCAAGCTCATTGCCCTAGGAGGCCCATGTACTGCAAAGGTTTCCTGGCTGTCAAGACAGAATTCTTTCTGCTCCCTCCTAGTTGTTTTCACTCTGTGAGAATAAGCGGGCAATATAAAACCAGAATTGAGCAAAACAACCAACCTATGTATTTTCATGAAGGGAAGCAGATTACGACAGGGAAGTTTTAGAGAGTAGTAATAAGACTTTAGCTTTTAAACAGTCACTTCGCAGTAGAGAAGCTCAAGCAGAAAACTATTGACCGTACTATCATGCTCTTCATTTTATGTAAAAATAAATAAATAAATTGTATTTTTTGTAGCTACCAACTGGAGTGGACACGTTAGGAGTCTGTACAGCACTTGTGCTCAGGGCTATAACTAGATAACTGAGAGTTGGCCTCTGTGCTGAACATTTTATAAGCTGTGTAAATTATTCATCATACTTTAGTTGCATAGATGGAATAGTAGATGTTTGTATGAAATTCTCTGTGCAGCGGAAAAGTGAATAGTGTTCTCCTTGTAGCCTGTGTCTTGAACTCGCTTCTTTTTAAAAGGCTGTCATTAACATTTCCTTGGTTTATGCTAGCTGATCTCTGGCTCCAAATCCTCCATCATCAGTTAATCCTGTAACTCACAAATATACATTTCCAGCATGTGTTTGAGCTAGCTTTCTGAAGGCATTCTGATAATTTCAGAAGGTTTTTAAGGAAGGATTATTGAAATGCTGAGTGGAGATCTTTCTTTTTTTTTTTTTTTTTTTTTTTTTTAATAGGTGACCTAGATGTGAGGTATACAGCTGTCAGCAGCTTTATTTTCCTGAGATTCTTTGCTCCTGCCATTCTTTCTCCAAACCTCTTTCAGCTTACACCACACCATCCAGTAAGTACCGTATCCGTTTTTTCTAGCTATGCATATGGTTCTGTCACCGCAGTCTTGTCTATCAAGATTCTTTCTTCAGTTCTTTTAATAGCCTTTAGGAGAAGTACATTTGTAAGTTCAAAGATCTGTGTATGTTGAATGACTGCCTATGTGAAGAACTTGGGAGGTGTGGGAGGAACAGTGCAGTTGTGGAAAAGATGGTCACTGCTTTATTTTAGCTGCCTTACATTAATGCTGGATTGATCATCAGCAATGTTGGAAATGTTTTGGATGTTAAGCAACTTATCCAAGACTTTTAGTAGCTGCTCTTACTGGGAGTGGGGAGGACCTAGACAGTCTTCAAGATAGAAATGTCTCTTTTTGTTTTGCAAGTGATTGCCTTTGATTCTCTGAAGAGCAAGGGTAGCTATGAAGCATGATGGCTTAAGAATCAAAATCCTTAAAAAAAAAAAAAAAAAAAAAAAAGGCAACTTTTATCCTGTAGTGTTTTATTGGGTCTTTTCTTATTTTATGTTACTTTTCTTCAAGTGAAATAAGAAAGAAGAAATGTAGTTTACCTTCCTGTATTCCATATTTTAAGTAGCTAGTCCATATAATTGTTCTCTTTCCTAGGATCCTCAGACTTCTCGAACTTTGACACTTATCTCTAAAACCATTCAAACGCTAGGCAGCCTATCAAAATCTAAATCTGTAAGTATGCCATTTTCATTTAAAGGCTTAATTTAGGAAAGTGATTTTCTCTTTTCTGTTTTAATCTTTTATCACTCGTTGTAATTAAGCCTTTAAAATGCTTGAGTTGCACTAGGCTTATGCAAAACTGGTTGTGTTTGCTTTGATTATAAGCTTCTCATGCTCACAGAAAAACTAAATCTGCCTTAATCTGAACTAGATTTCAGTAAAGCAAAATTGTGTGACCAACCTAGGAGTCTGTTCCAGGGCTTTTTATTCCTTCCTTCTGGAAGAAGGATAGTGATCAGGAAAACCCATGAAGTTGTCTGCTTGCCTCCAGTACCTGGTAACAGCTCTACAGGGCTTTACAGATTGTTTCAGCATTTTAAAGCTCAACTGGGAAGAATTGCCCAGTAAGGGGAAGGGCTATGCTTTTCTTTTCATACCAGTTCAGTTTTCTGCCAGTCAGCGGTGGAATTAGATCTAGATGACCATGCTCTGGATGTTTGATGGAAATAAAACTTCTGTACCTAAGGCACCAGACTGCTACGTATTGTGATAATTTGGGGGTCACTGGTGGACTACTTAAGGTTCACACAGGCAGGTGTAGATGAATCTGTACCTCAATTACAAATTGTTTGAGACACTAGAATTCCTTCTCTCACACTTTTTGTCAGCTTCTTTTAGGACCAACGTTAAAAGCCAAAGCAGAAGTTCGAAGCCTTTGAAGGATTAACTGTAGTAACCGAATTAACTGTAGTAACCAAATATTTGAAATGCATTCTACTACCTTTTTGAAATAAAAATTTGGTACTACTGAATGTGTGCTGTACAACATGAAAGCAGTGCTTTGCTTATTTTACCTCTGGCCAGAAAAAATACCCCACTTATCTGTGGTGGCTTGCCTCATGGTCTACTGCTGTTAACAATAATATTTTCTGTATAAACTGTATTATGATGTGCATGGTTTTGGCTTATATTTCAGGCCAATTTCAAGGAATCCTACATGGCTACTTTTTATGACTATTTTAATGAGCAGAAATATGCAGATGCAGTAAAAAATGTAAGTAATGCATGTGAATGTCCTGAAAATCCTGCTGTGTTGTTGAAGCTGATGCTCGGACTCCTAGAATGTAATACATACTGTTTGTAAACCACAAAGCGTGTGCTGGAAAAAGCAGACTCCTGATATCTGTATTATTCAAGAAACTTTTGTCAAATTATGTGCATGTCAATAGTAGAATCTCTTTGGATCTACTTCTGGTTAATAATTAGGTTGGTTTAACAAGCTGCTGCTTAGAGCTGGAGACATGCGCATGCTTCATAGGATGCTGCAGATCTGTGATGAAAATTGCTTAGTCCGAAAAGAAGTGAAAGGTACGTGTAACAAAGGAGAAGCACAAGAAGTGTTGGTCATCTGCAGTTTTTCTGCTTAAGAGCATTTGTGCTATTTTTAGTTTACAACTCAGGAAGCGCTCCCAAATTCCTCAAGCTTCTGCTGTTACTTTCTGTTTAACTACTTTTACAATATTTTTGTGTAGCTCTGTGCTGTACAAATGCTAAAGATTTTAATTTGGGTAGTGCAATACTGTCATTTTTATCTCTGCTTTTTGTTCATTTTTTAGTTTCTAGATTTAATTTCATCTTCGGGAAGGAGAGATCACAAGAGCATAGAGCAACCTATATTGCTTAAAGAAGGGTAAGCATGCATGTGCAACAAAACGCTCTACTTGTGTGCTTGCTACCATTCTAAGGCAGCTATCTTTTTTTTTCTGCCATCCCTATTCCATCCATGCATTCAGAGAAGAATGTAGGAAGATTCTTGTGTTGCTTTTTCTACTCTCTGTGGCTGCTGTAGCTGATTTTAACATCTTTTCTTTTGATTTAAACATTTTAATTTAAGTATGTTTTGAAATAAGTGGACAAAAAAGAACCCTTTAGAACTCTATTAGCACAGCTAAGGCAAAATAAACTTAAATCAGCATTGTATTAAAATCAAGTTGATTTTTTTTGGAACTCCAGTGAACAAAAGCTGTAAAATTCCACTGTGAATGCAGGTACTGAATATCTTCGCGAGGGCAAAGCCTGCAAATGGAATTTGGTTTTGCTGCCCTGTAAGATCTGTATGCTAATCATTATCATGGCTGTTTTGAGGAAAATTTGTGATGCACTCGAAACAGTTTCTAGTTTTAGTACCTTTCCTTTTTTTGGAAGCACGTTCCATATGCTGTATTAGTTTTAGATACTAATTGTTGACTTTTTTTGTGTTACAAAACTGAGTTGTTAAGATCACCTAAGTGCACTGTGGAAGCAGCTTCTTTGAGCTGGAAGGAAGAAAGTAAAAAATCCAAATTCTTCTTGTCAGAGCTCAGTAAGCTGAACTGCTGCTTGAAAGTAAGCTTTCATGGTAGCTCTAAGTCATGCAAAAACTAGGTTTTCAGTGAAAATGTGACTACCCCTTCCAGTTAACCTCTGCAGTTCACTTCTCTGATGAGTGTCTGTCCCTGGAAGCGAGTTTGTCTATTTTAATGCTGTACATTTATCTATCATTCTTTTGTTTTTGAAAAGAAATGTATAGTTTGTAACATTATCCCTCTAACTCTAAAACGTTATTTTTTCTGCCTCTGTCTTTCTTTTGCTCCTGTCTGATTTTTTTCTGTCTTTTCTTGCTCGGCCTGTGGCTGCTGTTGTAAGGACTCTTAAACTAACAGTAAAGAAAGTTGATGGTAATAGTTCATGCAGGTAAGATGGTAGGGGCAGTTGGTGCTTTGCTGTAGCTACTGGCTGACAGCATGTCCTTCCTTCGCAGCAATAGACTTGTCTGACTTAACTTTGAGGAGGAAGTACTCTGTTTAACAGCCCTGAAATGCCTGTGTAAACCCAGCAGAAAACTATTTGCTACCTATTTCTTGATGTTGACCAACTCTTTTTTTCTTTTTTTTGCCTTCCTTCCTTAAAACAAAAACTGCTGTAAATGGAGAATAAAGGACTTTTATCTGTAGGTGGAGGCTCCAAGAAGTACTGAGATTTGCTTAATTGATTCAGTATATACATCTCGGTGAACTCACTGGGGGTGATTAAGAAGTGGCCATACACTTTCTAGGCACTTCTTCATTAGCATTCAGATAAATTGTTCTCAAGGTTAAGGAGTGGCCTTCAGCTGTCTACTTTTCCTGACATTTTGCGTTATTGTCATGTTACGTCACGGGGAGTGGGTGGGAATTTTCACAGCCTTTGATTTGATTCTTTTCCAGATTGATTGGCTGGTTAGTGGGGTTTCTGTTTGCCTTTGCAATGTTTTTGGTTTATTTTGTTTTTTTTTAAAATCTATCATTGCTTCTCTTAAGAGTATCTACATGGAAAGCTATAACATATGTACTTCTGAATGAACGTACCGTACCAAAGATTAGTCACTGGCACTTGGGTTTGCTGGTATTGATCATGCCATTACTGCTTAGCAGCTGTCTGCCTGGTTCTTTCCAAAAGGAAGAGAATTAAAAGGAGAACTAGTCCTGCTGTTGGTGGTGGTGAAAGGGGCATGCTGATACTTCCAAGCAAGGCTAAGGCAGGTCCAAACTCAGGTTTACCATAAACATGAGAAGAAACAGTATTTCCAACCACCAAGCACTGAAATGGGCTTCATCTTAGACTTTTTTTTTCCCCCTTCATGCTTCTGACTATTTGCTCTGACTTCTCACACACTCTGCAAGTGTTAGAAACAAAGAAATCCTTTAAATTGACCTTGTAACTTCTGTGGCTTTGAATGCTTGTCACCTATCTGTGGCAAAAAAAAGCACATTCTTTTCTTGGCTATGTTGGCTATGAAGAATTTAATTAGAAATGTGCTCTTAGCTCTGCAGTATGGAGTTTGTGTTTTTCAAAGAGGGAGGCTCTGTAGGAGTTTGCGGTTTGAAGTCACTTTTTAAGTGTTGGCATGAGGAGGAAGAGAAACTAACTTGGAGAGCTCATTGTCCAGCCCAAGGGTATCTGCTCTTCCCTTGAAATTTGCCTTAACCTTGCAATATGAAGACTACCACCAGTGGGCCTGGTGATGACCTGATGACTGTATGGTTTTATTAAATATTTCTGAAGTAATCCAAGAATAAGGAGAAAGACAGTAACTGTCTGACTGTTTTAAGAAGGAGAGAGGTGTGTAACTAACTGGTTAAAAAAACTAATCTGTTGCCGTATACAGTCCTTGTCAGCTTTTCCCACACAACTTGGAACGGGTGGCAGGCACCAGCCCAGCTGGTTACAAAACAGTTAAAGTCTGAAGGAACTTAGGTTTCTGTTTGAGCTTTAAACAGACCTGCGGTTCGGTCGGATGCAATGTAGTTGTTTCTGACAGGAGATACCAGAAGCAAGAAACAGTATTAACTGTTCTAAGCATTTTAGCTCTGCCATTAAAAATCTTCAACTGAATCATTCGCTGTTCTCTCTGTGTGCTCTTTGTGCTGTGTAGTGCCTTCCTACTTGATAAAAACTACTCTAGTAAGTAGTTTTTACTCGCTCCATTATACAATTCTGTATCTGGCACAATAGTTAATGTAATGTGTAGAGTAGTTGTTATCAACTCTATACTGCATATGCATATACATATACAGTTTTTTTCCAACAAAAGCGATGCTGAGCACCACGAAGTCACTAGGCTTCCAAAGTCACCTTGAAGCTTTTGGATTGATTTAGTGGTTATGAAGGTGGTGGATGCATCACAGTTTCTTGTAGGCTAATTCAAGTTTGACATTAATTAAAACTGGCAACTCACTAAATGAATGCCCCTCCTCTGCCAAAAAGGGGGGATGAGGGGTTCTAGCTTTCAGCTGTCAGATCGTTTTGTACGTTATTGAAAACGTGTTTCCAACTGCAGCATCAATGTGCAATTGCAAATGGAGCTGTGGAACATCCTGACTTTGTTTCTAGAGCCTGAGAGTGACTGAAGCATGTAAGGGCACAGTCCCTGTGCTCCAGAGGCCTTACACCTGCCTTTTAATTATTAAACATACTCTAAACCTTTTGAGCTTTTGCACAGCTTAAAAAAAAAAAAAAAAAAAAGCTTGTAGAGTTAACAGGTCAAGCTTAGCAGAGCAGTACTAACCATGTTCTGCCCTTTTTCTGCTGTAGTAGGAAACCATTTGCCTGGATTTGTAACTGAAGAAGGGGCACAAACTGCAGTTCAGCTAACTAACTAGAGCCCCTATGTAGACTACACAAGTCAAGCTATATGTCTTATCCCTTATCTAGATCTGGAAAAAAGGACAGGCTTAACTAACAGATGCACTAAACCTATCCAAATGTGACTTACCTTTCCGTGTAAAGACAAGGCCTCAATAATTAGAAAACACTGTGTGTCCCTTCCTAAAGCTTCGCAAGTGCCATCATGTATGTGTGTGTGTATATGTATATATGTATAAATCTATATACATAAATACATATTTTATAGGTATGCATATATTGATATGCATGTATATATAAAATCTTCTGTATTGTAACAACTGTTGTCCTGTTTACTAGGTTCATGATCAAGAGAGCACAAGGAAGAAAACGATTTGGTATGAAAAACTTTAAGAAGAGATGGTTTCGTCTGACAAACCATGAGTTTACCTATCAGAAAAGCAAAGGTAACAAAGGTTTGCCAGGCTTTTTTTTGATACATTAAATCGAAGATTAAACATAAGGATCGTGTAAGAACAGAAGGCTGAGATCTAGATCTGTAACTGTAGGAGGCACAGTGCAGGCAAGTCTGTCAGCCTGTATGTTCATGCTCTTCTTTTAGTATGTCTGTACTGACTGTTAGAGAAGCTTCTTGGATAGCACAGTACCCTATAAATTACCAGAATATTTGATAATATTTGTCTGATACCAGTTATCAACACTGTCTGTAGGTTTCACAGTTACCTAGTAGATTGTGCAAGGAAATAAAACTTGGGATACAAATACCTTACGCTGGGATTTGGGTTTATGTTGAATATTCTCAGATGCATCTCAGCTTGTTCTCAAATTCTGTAGCATTGGCACAACTGGCTGCAGTAGGCAGGGATTTGCCTGCAAGCTTTGAACTTGCAAAAATTTATTCACTTAATGTTGCCTAATACCAAGGATTTTGCTTTTTGCAAATTGTTCTTGTCTATTCAGTAGTACGCAACAAATACCACTTCCTTCCATCATATAAATACATAGGGAGTGAGAAAGATAAGGAAACATGTTCAGATCATGCCAGTCATCATTTCACACTCAACTTTGAGATCTTATGTCACCACCATCAACCTAGTTCACTTGAGCTGACAGGAATGATTTCTTTCATTGTCACCTTCTCAAGAAAGACGCTGCATCCTGCTTCAGTAGTCAGTTTTGAAGAGGTTTGCTAGCATAACGTAGTGCACCTGAAAACAGAAATGAACTTAAGATAATACTTAAGGACCATGCTAGTAAATCCCTGCTGTGTGACAGATTTTTTTTTTTTCCTTGTGCAGTCAAAATCATCTTCAAAGGAACTGAATCAGCCCTTAGAATAAGGGCAGAGAGTGAAGTTGAGGTGTGAATAAGTTGCTCAGTATCTCTCTGTGTGTGCTCTGCAGGTGATCATCCTCTGTGTAGCATTCCGATTGAAAACATTCTGGCAGTGGAGAGGCTGGAGGAGGAATCATTTAAAATGAAAAATGTAAGTAGGTCATCTTCATTAATGTACTTGTTAGGCTGGTCTAGATCCACCAGCCTAATCGCCTTTTTCCCTTTTGTAACCTGGATTGGGTTTCTATTGAAAGATGTACAACCACAGCTGCTTGTTCTGTATATAGTAGCAGAAGTTTCCAAAAGTACAGCCCATTCAGATTCTTAACAGCCCAGTCAGCGGTCTTTGGATTTCGTGATCTGCAGCACAGTCAGTACTGACCACTGCTGATCAGCTGTCTGGGCTCCATAATGTCAGACACAGGTAAGATGATCGAGTCCCTGCCCTTTCTGTCAAACCCCTCTGTCGGGAAGGAACTGGCTGCTTATAATTGTTAAGGATCACATCTTCTTTCTTAGCTGTCAGGGTTTCTTGATTGGTTAATGAAAGTGCATATATATTTGGGGTAGGTCATGTGCCAAAACATCATCTGTGCTGTGCTAGTATGGTTTCGCATTTTGATTGCCACATTAGGGAATAAAATATAGCTGTATTTCTCATGGATGGAACACTACCGCCAACTTCTTTATGGGAGACATACCATCCATTGTGTAAGAATGGTTCTTAGACACAATCAGTTTAGATGATGTTGGGAGACTTTTTCGTACTATTCTGCCTGTAAAGGTGAGTACAGTCCTGAAAAAGTTTTATTTAAAAATAAAGAAAAAAACCCCAGCTCAAGGCTTTCCAGTTCTAAACATGCATCTACTACAGACTTCTTTATACACATAAATGGTTGTGAATTTTAGGTTTTCTGCCTTTAAGACTTTCCTGCCATCTACACTGCTTGTTGACACCATGCAGGGCAGTGCTTGAACCTGGCCGAGATATTAAGGTTCCTCAAACAGCGCTTTGTTAAAGTGAAATACAATGCTTAACTCCTCAGTTTTTTCCCTGTTTCAAGTATTGTTTTGGTAGCATATCTCTCTTTGTTAAAAGGTGGAATAAGTTTCAGTTCACTTGCTTCTAAAGCACATCTTCATTGTACTGTAGCTGGCTCTGGTGTTTATAACTCATGTTAATTACACAGGCAAAGGCAACCAAGCTGCAAAATAATTCTCAAGTTATCAGAAGGCAGCTGTAGCGTGACGGACTGTTGCCAACTGTACTCTGCAAAATAACTTGATTAAACTAAAAGTAGCCACACAGTTGAGATAAAACTTACTGTGTGTGGAGAGGAACTGAGCTATAATTCTGATTGAATCTTAAGTGACAGCATTCTCTAACTTACAGAGTCTACTGGGCTAGAATGCATCCAAAATATCCCGTTATTGTGAAGATTATTATAGCAAAAATATCCGTTTATTGTTAACATCAGAAACTGTGCACTATTTTGGTTGTTTAAATTCAGTATTACCTAGGAAATGAAGGTAACTACATCCATTCTGGAAAGTAAGGCTCAGAGTCTTTCCATAAGCAGTAGAAAATACCATTATTGCCTTCCCATGCTAAACTTGCCATACATAAATAGAATACTGCAGCAAGAACAGAATTCTCAAAACACCACAGCAGATGTATTTGCGATGGATATTTCATCATGGGTGCTAAGTGTGATTAAAGATCTACATTTTCTATAAATAATCTCTATGTATCTGTGCTCTGAATTGCACCAAGCATGTCTTCCTCACTCCTGATAAATCTGCCTGTCTGGCAGTAAGGCCAGTAGCCTTCATCTTCCTTAAGCACATTTTGGGGGATGTGGGGGTGGCTTTAAGTACTGTTCAGATCTTCTGTGTTGTTTGAGAAGCAACTGGTGGTTTTGGTAGTAGTGTAAAGGTCTTGCAACCACTTGAAATTCTTGGCTTAGTTGTGGGCTTCTCAGTAACAGTTGCCATATGTTAGTTCACTTAGGTTGGTATCCCCTTACACAAAGCCGTACTCCTTAAAACTGTTCCTTTGTTGTAATGCAGAAGGCTCCATTTACCCCAGCAGGACATTAAAATTCTTTTCCCTTTAGTTCTGTGTTAAGAGGGTTGAGCTGCACGCTCCTGTCTTCCTCATTCCTTCCCTATTCCCCAGACTCCAATTGCCAGTAATGTCCTGAAAAGTTTTAATAAAAGGACTCTCTCTTTGGTGTGTATTTTAGCAGTGCTGGACTGATCACACTAGCAGCTCCTACACTGCTGTTGTGTTGCACCTTTCTAATTATTGTCTGACATCTATAAGGATACCAAATCCAGGGAAATGACTGTTGGAGCTTTCTCTTTCCTGTTAGAAGAGACATTGCAATTAAAAAACCTGTTCGTTCACAAATTCACAAGTATATTTGCAAGCTACTTCAAAGGATGGGCACCTAGAAGTGTCGCAAGGGAGGAAGAGGTGGTGCCTGGTGCCAGTCTGCAACATTCTCCTGACCAGCTAGGTGCAGAATTCAGGCTAATGTTTCAGGTCTTTGTCATAGACAAAAGTTCATTTCAGTTTTGGTGGGGTTTGGGGTTTTTTTGGTGTGTGGTGTTTTTTGTTTAGTTGGGGTTTTGTGTGCATCTGTTTTTTCTTTTTGAAGTAGCACAGAGAAACCAGCCGTTTGGAAAATGATATTCCACATGATACGGGCAGTGTGATGTCTAATAATCAAATGGAGAAGTAGATGGGGGAAGGATAATTTAGGAATACCTGTGAGAGAGGAAAACTCATTAAAATTAAGTATTTGCAGAAGCTTGAGGAAATTAAGATGGTTGACACTTGCCTGTCCAAAATTTGCAGTTAAGATCACTAACTTGGGCTTGGTTATCTTCAGTGCATGATCAGTATAATCAAGCAATAAGGCTGTGCATCAGAAACTTGCTTCTTCAACAGGAGGAAAATAACTGCAGTTGTGCCATTTTAAGTTGCAAGCTGTTTTGAACAGGCAGGTGAGCTCTAGTTTAGATTTTCAGTGCCCAAGCCATAATGCAGAATTAATGTGTAATTATTTGAACCACCTGATGGTGATTAAAGAGAAACTGTACTGCTGTGATTTGCTAATGGCAGCTATAGTTGGGTGCAGAAGTGTAGTAGCTATTAAGAGGAAAAATCACGCTGAAATAGGTGTTAAAAAGACTAATGTTACGGTAGTATTAAAGCAAAGCTATCACTGAGGCTGGATCCAGTCTTTCATTTTTTTCTCTTTTCTGCCCGCTGCCTGACTAGCATTTCCTCTCAGCCCTGCGTTGGGTTCATCTGTCAGCCTTCCAAAACTGGGAGCTGCAGCATTACTAAAATTGCATCCCTGAGGCTGACAACAGGTCTTGTTCAGGTCCAACCAGCAAGTTGACATTAGCTGTTTGTAAATCATCTCCTACAGGAACAGTATCTTACTCCTTGTGCCCGGTGAAAGGTCTTGTTTTCAGGGCACATTTGCTGCTTGGTTTTGTATTGAAATATATATATTGGTGCATTCTTTTAGTATGCTGTGTTTTTTCTTTAATAAATCATCAGTTTGACCCCACTCTTGGGTTTACCGACTCATTCTGGTGGTTCATTCTGTGGCTTATTTCCTTATTTGCAGATGTTCCAGGTGATCCAGCCTGAAAGAAGAGTCCTGTATATCCAAGCAAATAATTGTGTGGAGGCCAAGGACTGGATTGATATCCTCACCAAAGTTAGCCAATGCAACAAGAAGCGCCTCACAGTCTACCATCCCTCTGCCTATCTTAATGGCCACTGGCTTTGCTGTAAAGCTACTGCAGATAATACTCCTGGCTGCACCCCCTGCACAGGGTAAGGATCTGTAACACGCTGTCGGTCTAGATATTGCCAGGGGTGTGTGCATCTCTGCAGTGTGACTTCCAGGTTTGCAATTACCAAGATGATGTGCCGGGTGCACAGGCAGTGTCGTGTTTTCAAAGGCCGTCTGTATTGTTTTTTCTGATACTGCCAGTATCTGCATATCTTGGTCAAAACGTTGCAATTTTTAGCGTTCAAGACATTGATAGGAGTTGACTGTGGGATAAGATACTTTGGTTCTGATCATCCGTCATTAGTAAAAATGTCAGAAATCCTTCAATGTCCTGTTTGTAAATTCCTGAAACAAACAATCATCAGCTTCTAGGTTTAATTCTAAACTGATCTTTTTCTAAGGGGACCACTCATGCTCTCTGTTACATGAAGAGGTACTGTCTGGTTCATAGGAAACAATTTTCATCTAAAATGAGAGAGGCAACAAGTCTGTAGTGGTAGTTTGTCTCAGAATATAAGACCTGGACGGTTGGGAGTTCAGTGCTTTGGCTCCTCCATCTGGTTATAGCAGACTAATTCACCAAAATCTCTGGGTACTGATACAGTCCTCTCTTTCAAGTCAGAGTGAAAGCATGCTGGATAAATCTAGGCATAAAGAAGATTGAACTTGTCTGCCTTTTCTTTTGGGAAGAATAGGAAGTTTTGAGCTCTATTACACGCAATCTGTTGGCTTTCATGAGTACTTGCTTTTACTTTCATCCTTGTTAAGTGCTTTTTGTGCCATAACATACTGTTTAGCATGTAACTTCTACCTCTCTTCCTGATGCCTTACAGAGGCCTTCCAGCAAATATACAACTGGATATAGATGGAGATAGAGAAACTGAGCGCATCTACTCTCTTTTCAACTTGTATATGCCAAAATTGGAGAAAATGCAAGGTGAGGATGAAAGATCATTGCATCTCCAATACACTTAGCAAGGCAAAAATACCTGTGAAAAAATGTATGTTCTAGCTTGACCAGCCTTGCGAATCACATCCTAGAACACAGTGGCCATTATTTAACTTGTTTCCCCTTCTGCTGTCTTGAGACAGTTGTGTGAATTATTTTTGGTGCAGTGTGCAGTCTCAGTCTGTACAAAGTTCTTTGCATAATAAACAGTTGTTTGAAATACAGCCTTAACCACAGCATCCTAAAATAGCGTAAGCACAGAGCATTGCTTGGATGCTCTGAATTGACAAATCGGAGTGTGCCCTAAACCAGAAGTTTACTGATGCTGAAAAGAAGCACCAGCAAAGTTGAGGTTTCAGTGGAACATGGTTTTGTGTTACCAGAAGTCATGTGCGCATTCCCTGATTTAGATCCCAAGAACAGGCTGGATACAAATGGTTTCCTCAGGAAGGCTCTTTGGGAATTATCAACAAAAGATGACCTCTGGATGCCTATGAAATGTTGAAAACTAAAGTTTGGGCCAGGAAACCCTCAGGAGCTGAGGGGAGCAAAGATGTGACATGAAGGATAAAAGAAAGAAGAGACAGCAGAGGAAGTTAGGACTGGTAGGCATGCCAAGAAAAGTATCCGGTGTACGCAGTGCCAGACTTGAAGTCCCAATTTAGCACAGGGAGTGGCAGGGAAGCCTTCGCTGTGGCACTGATCTTTAAATAGGACTTTATTTTATAATATGAGATAAGCCAGTGGTGTCAAACACACGGATTGGAAAGCACTTTAATCCATTCCTGGCCGCCGTGCAATTGCAAACTTAAGATTCTCACCACTTCCGAGCTGTCTGAACCAATGCCCAGCTTTCCCCTGTTCCGAATGCTCACTGCCAGAGCCAGCATCGAGTTTCAGTGTTGGTGAAAAGGACGCAGGTCTGGCACAGGCAGCGCAACAAGGGGCAGGTAATTCGAAAGCTGAGACTGAGACGGCAGTAAAGCTAGAACGCTAGGGAAAAATAGAGACAAAGTAAGATATTCTCTCTCCCCTTCTAATACGCTTGGCCACAATGCAGAAGTAGATCACATGGTGAATGTGTTGCAAATGTTCGTGCGTAATCAGTGTTCTGATCTCTTAGCCAGAAAGGCTCCCTGGTAGGATGAGAAGGTAATATGACTTGCCTCTTCTTCAGGACATGTCCTTAAGCACGCAGCCAGGCAGTAGTCATGACATATTCTGCTTATGCTTGCTGTAGGAGTCTTTTAGGGGTAATGCGGTGAAAGATCTTCTGTGAGTACTTCAACCCGTAATTGGTTTGAATTCAGTCTGTTGTGCCATACTTGTCGCTTAGCTGCTGCTTAGGGATGGGACCTGTCCTTCTGACAAGTGAATACTTGGCTTTGTGCAGGCCAGCCCTGCAGCACAGTGGCAGAGTTAGACCTGTGTCAGAGCTCCCAAAGTGTGTGCGTGGAGTACTGCCAGCGGTAATTGAGATGAAAGTGTTGCCTGTGCAGCAAAGGACAGCTTTGCACCAAGCCAGGAGTGGCTGTCAGGCTTGCTGCCCTTTCCTCCTGAGACGAGGAGGAGGGAACGGGCATGGGCCAGCCCCTGTGCTTACCAACAAAAGGACAGGGAACCGCTCCGTCTGCTGTTATGTCAGCCACAGTTCTGTGGTGGTCATGCGGAAGCAAACCAAGGAACTGTATGAACCCCAGACTGAGTATTTTTAGTCTGCATGTCTTGGTTTTTTTCCCCTGCCTATCTGATACTTATTCCTGTACTTTATTTTTTTTTCCCAGAGGCCTGTGGCAGCAAATCTGTGTATGATGGACCTGAAGAAGAAGAATATTCTACATTCATCATTGATGACCCTAAGGAGACGTATAAAACACTAAAGCTGATTATTGAAGGTGTTGGAACTTTAGAGCAGGAGCATGCTCAATATAAGAGGGATAAATTTAAGAAGACAAAATATGGAAGCCAGTAAGTATAATGGGTTCTCCAAACAGGAGCAGGCCTGGGAAATGGTATTTCCCTTGCTTATGTTCTGGCCTTCACCATATTCGTGTTCAAAAAAGATCCTGCAAATACATACAAAGTAAGATTAGGTGACTTAGGGTTTGTATCACAATATTTTTAAAGGACTGTAAGGAATTTTTAAACGCTCATTTTCTTTTAAGTGCAGTTTCAGTCATAAAAATAAGTATGGGGCTTTTGGGACTTTGGGGTTTTTGTTTTTGTTGTGGGGTTTTGTTTTTTTTTTTTAATTTTGAACCTATGCTCCTGGAATGAGCTTTAAATACCAGAAAATACATGTATTTACCAGCTTCTTTTGGAGTCATGGTTTTAAAATGGGAAGAGTGGCTGATACAGCCACATGACTGTATTTTGTGTACGTGTAAATAAAGGACCATTCTGTGGATGGCTGATAAAAAAGAGGATCAATTCAATCAGTCAGTTCTTCCAGTTCAAGTAAGATGCAGTATTATCATTACAATTACAACTTTGCATATCAAGCTTAGGGAAAAGGTTTTGTCTGTTAACTTTCCATTCTGACATCTGATGTCCTGACACAAAACTCTATGTATAGTCCTTGTCCATTTTTTTCTCTTTCCTTTTTCTTAGAGAACATCCCATTGGCGACAAGAGCTTCCAGACGTACATCAGGCAGCAGTCAGAGATCTCGGCACATTCCATATGAAGTGCAAAGGAAATCACAGGACAATGCTGAAGGGTCGATCAGTGAAGCTAAACAGCAAAACAAAAGGGAAGCCACACATGTAGCAAAATGAACGGATAAGTGTCAAGCTTACAAACTTTGAGACTTGCTAAATGTATTCTCTTTTCAAGAAACTGTTATAATAGTTGCTATGCACTTTATTCATCTGGTTATTGACAGATGATAAAACTCTGCCTTCTAGGCAGTTGTTGTCATGTGTATTTTTAAATTTTCTTTGGTTTCTTGGAATCTAGTGATCAGTTCAATGATCGAGGTGTGTGGACTTCATCTTGACAACTCCCATGCAATTCCTTATGTTTCAGAAACCAAGCATGCTGCTAATACGCAGCATTTTCTAGAGTGGTTGTTTGTTACTGGTTTTTGTTCCTGATTAATGTATATTATGCCACACCCCTGCGTGCTCTCTTAGGAAAAGCTTAGTAACACTTTACTTTTAATGCCTGCATTTAGAAAAGAAGCAGAGGAAAAAACCCTCTGGTGTAATCTCTTGCATTGTAGCTTGTATTCTGAGCAGGCCAAGGAGCAGGCCTTTTGTTTTTACAGCAGCATAATATTTGCTAAATGTGCACAGTTTTTAATAGAAATTCAGATCTGAATGGTACTCTTGATATTTTTGAGATACAAAGTCATTTCTCCAGACACATTCAGCAGACTTTGGTTTTGAAGATGCAATCTCAGCGGTATAGTAAAACTGACTCTCATAAATATGAGTGAGAAAGAAATGAACTTATGTTGAAGCTACATGTCTCTTTTATGCAGTCCAGTGAATGGTAATCTTTGAAAGTCTGCCAACTGAAAGGCAAGGTAAGCTGATTTTTATGACCTTTTACCACCACAGCAAGAAGGACAAATAGAATATGAGTCTGGCAGCTGAGACACACTTGACTCCCAGGCACAAAAGCCGTCAAGATGGGTTTTCTCTGAAAGGATGTTTAAGCACAGGAGTCCATGCCATCCTAGTACCACTAGTTTTTCTGGAAAATAGATTTCTACTTTTCCAAAAATGTTTTTAAATACTTTTTTAAAGAGACTTGTTACAGGATATTTAGTATATTAACACACATAATGGTAACTTGTTAATATTCTGAGTGTAATGAAAATGGAATGAGCTGTGTATCTCACTAATACCAACAAAAGTCATTAAGGAGGGGAATAAAGATCTGCTAAATATAAGATACATATTTATGTATGCTGTTTAGTTGTACACCGTAACTTTCCTCTGTATAAGGGTCTGTTTTACAAACATCTAGCTTTGATGGCACGGAAGCCTGCATGATGGACTTTAAGCTTCTGTGGAGGAGAAGCTAGTGTTGGTTTTAAGCTGAATTGGAACAGAAAGCATTGAACTATCGGTTTAATGTGAAGATATCTGTATCTTTGCTTAAAGTGTTACGGAGTAATTCTTAACTGTGTCCTCATTGCATCTGACATGATTTTAAGATGGCTGAAGTACTTTGAATGCCTCTGTTTGTTAGTGATGCCCTTAGGAATGAGGTTTTCTTTTTGTTTGAGTATATAGTAGACCACCTCCTAGTAGATGATAAATGATCTTTTATTCATCTTCACCGAGCAGACTGGGGAAAGGGAAGTAATGAAGCGTTGCAGAGATGCATTTTGGACTCCGAGCTTTTAGCTGCCATGAACTGCAATTTTTAACATGTATTTGTAACTTAATATTGTTTATAAAATACTAATGACCTGTAATGTGTGTTCTACTTGCCAATTAAAAGAAATGTTTTATTTCTGAAAACTACATGCACATTTGGAGTCTGTTTAGATTCACAGCGGCCACCGGGGTGGCTGTTGGCACAGCATCCGCTGCTCAGAGTCGGACCATGGATGGAGATCCTTGTGAGTGTAAACCAACCTCTGTTGGGGCTGCTGAGTCCCATCTTTGTTCCTCGTCCCATCCCCACCCCTTTCCTTGGGTCAGCATTGTACCCGTGGGACTCTGCAGTGAACCAGATTGGGCACCTGATCCAGCCGTAACCGCTCTAGGAGAGAAAGCGGTTACTACTCAGCTAGATCAGCATCTTGAACTGCTTCCTTCTGTTATTACACAGCTGTTGCTGCAAGGGAGGGGTGAGACCGTGTCGAGAGGACAGGAGGAAAGAGTTAACACAGCACCCTGCGTGCATATTGGCTCACGGACCTATGGAACCATCACCCTTCTGAATAGGACCCGTTCGGTGGCAAAACGTTGGGCGTGCTGAGGTTTGTGCCAGTCAGTCTTCTAGAGCTTACCAGATACTCAAGTGGATTAAGCTTTGGCTCCGAGATGTCGTGTAACAAGCTGCCCTCTCTGGTTCTGTCGGGGAGTGTTTGCAAGAGCCCCTCTGGGGTGGAAAGCTGTTGACCAGCTCATTCAGCCTGTGTTAGTCTAGCTTGTGTTCAAGGTATCTCCCGCTGCTGTATCGTGTGTCTGTCACCAGAACACAGGCGTGCGTTTCTCAGAAACTTCTGGAGAAGAGCTTCTACAGGCGTGCTCTAGCTGAGTGACAGTAGTGGTTTAACAGGTAGACCACAGCCAGGAAAGAAAGCCAAACTGATGGTGCAAGACACATCACCAGTGTCTTGGCAAAGGTGAACTTGACCACAATTACGCAAGTGTGTCTTTTGCTGAGGAATTGTAAACCTTGTTTTTAAAACGATCAAGGTTTTAAGTAAGAAATGAGCAGAGTTAAATGCAAAATTACCATAACACCATACCCAGGTCTATCTCTTTTCCACACAGTCTCATCCAGTGTATACAATAATTTTGTTTTCTTGCTAACACGTCTTAGCTTAAATCAATAGGAAATCTTTGAAAGCTGCATTTCTTACAGCGTAACTTAATTGACAGGGCTGGTAAGGGGGTTTTGTTAGAAGTGGGCTTCCAATACTTGCTTAGCCTCTGTCTTCTGGCTGTTTGCAGCATATGTTTCTGACGTTATGTTCAGAAAAATATCTTCAGCAAATCCTGCCCACAAGATGGATGACTTGATAGGGACACCTGGGACAGCATCCCTTGTATCTGGAATGAAGAAAGTAACATCAAAAAAAAAAAAAAAGCACAGCCATAAGTAAACATGTCAGGTCAGTTTTCTTTCCTTCTCTGTCCCAGCCTAAAAGGAAAAAAAATGATTTTTGACAGAAAAAAATTTAGAAGCCAGGCTCTTCTCCCCTAAGACTCCTGATGCCAAAGAAGATCCTCGTGCCTGTTTTCTCCCTTGCTGAACCAGTGCACTGGGGCACAGCTGACCTGGCGACAGGACCCGAGTGGCCTTGGTCTGTGTCCATTCCAGTTCAAAGGAGGTGGTAAATGTCTTGGTGCGTTTCGGAAGTAAAGAGTTCAGACTGGGAGATTTGGCTGTGAAACTGCACACCCAAGGTCAAGAGTCCTGCTAGAGTTTCCTAAGGCAATGGACAGGAGTTTAGTTGACAGAGAAAATCTTGTCACTTGTGTGTGTGTGTGTTTTCTAGGTGGATGGAGCAGAGATGGAGAGCAGCTGCTGCAGTGATGACAAATCAGTATTGGGACCTTTTCATGCTGTGGCTGTTGTGTCTGAAGCTGTGCTGGGATGCAGTCGGTTGGGCAGCAGGAGGGACAGCCTTGCACATGGCAGCGATGTCTCAAAGCTCTGTTGACACCAGTAGCGCTTGGTTCTTCACCCAGTAAGATTTTAATGAGGTGTGTGTATGGATGAGAGGGTTGAAGAACATGGTTCTTGTCTGGAAATCTTTCCATGTAAAAATTGCCAAATATATATATATATAAAAAAAAAAAAGCAATAGCAAAGCATGATGTGCCATAGTCATGGCATGCAAAGAGCACCCGGGGCCCACCACAAGGCTCGTGGGAGTCAGCGTCAGCGACTGCTGTCTGAGAAGCTGTGAGAAATCAGTGAGAACTTAGGTCTACATGAGAAGCTCATTTTGGGGCTAGGACGGCTGGCTGTGCCACACAGCTGAGGCACTTGATGTGATTCCTGTCTGCATCCCTTCTCTGCAATAGTCGACCCAGTTTCAAGGAGGTCATTTCAGCTTGTAATCCGTTCAGCACGCTTATAAAGGGCTGTGTGAGGAGCTGGCCTGGCTCGCAGGCAAGAGCGTGAACCCTGCCAGTCCCCGTTTTTAGCTCGAGGAAGCGGATGCTGCAGGAGGACCACGGCGTAAGGCAGTCCCGGAGGCTGGGACTGATGCTGGGTGGCGCTTGGAGACAAAGAACAGCATCTTCCCACGAGCCACCTTCTGTATTCGTTATGGCCGGAGACAAAGGCTAGCAGGCTGACTGGAGAAGACATTTCTTTCTGGCTCTGAGGTACTGTCACTAGACAGTAAATAAATTATTCTAAAGCTCAAGCAGGTACCGAGGAAGAGACAAGGTTTTAAGACAAAAGTGCCGTATTCCTATGTGTGTAAAATTCTGGATCTGGGCTGTGTAAGAAAAGACTGGAAGGAGCCATCACAGAGCAAAGAATTGTTCTGGGTTCCTAAAATAAAATAGGATCCTAGGAGATTCATCCTGAGGATAGAAACCAGCCCTCCTAACTTCTGAACAAATCACACGTGCCTTTCTGTTTCAATTCCTGTTTTTCATCTGCTGCTCCGTTTGAGTCATTCTCGTTTACCTGAAAAGTTAAAATCGTTTGGTTTATCATGTTTGCACAGAGCTATTACTTTTAACCACAAAGTTGCCTGGCGTTAGCAGGTTTGCCTGCAAAGTTAATGTGGATGTGTTGATTAAACAAAAAGCTCACCAGCAGCCTGGGATAAACGTCAAGAATGTTTAAATGACAAAAAGGGAAATGAAAAGGCTTTTTACTAGTTTTAAAACATTGCTGTGATGAATCTTACCAAAAACATACCCCAGATGTATGCTGTTCTGTTAATGTTGAGGGCAAATTCCCTCCGCAAGCGTGGGGCCTGTATGGTGTCTGACTAGTTATACTAAATTCACTCAACGTCTTTAACCTCTCTCGCAGTTGCACTGTTCTGCCCTAAAGCTGTCGAAAGGAAATATGTTTGTTGTTATTCACTTGAGGCCAGAACAAATGTACTGCCTGGATATGGAGTCTTACGTGAAAACAAGTAAGTCTTGATAGAGGTGACAGTGGTGCACAGGGTTGCCATCAGGTACCAGCGGTGTAAATAAATACATTTATTTGATTAAGAAAGGCACTTTGTGTAGCCATGTATTTCTCTGGGGGTGGAAACTAAAACTGTACTCATCATGTTTGTGCAGAGAAATCTGCTGAGGGGAATAAAGGAAGTGAGTTTTATGAATGATAGGGGAAGAAAAAGGGAAATACTCACTTGATGAAAACAGAAACTGCACAAAAAAGGACACCCTGAAACACCTTGTGTTCTGCTTTCTTCAGCAAGTTTTTCTGTGTTGCAACTCAGCCATAATTCCTACTCCTCATCCTCTCCAGAAGCCATCCTCTGGCAGCCATGATGTCCTGCGCCTGTGATGGAAATGACTGGAGAGGCTCACAGCTGAGAAAAGCAACTTTAAAAATAGACAGGCTCATCTGTGATGTCTGGAGATGCAAATACTTCGCCTCCCGCTGAGCCACGGTGTTGTGAGGACAACCCTATGGTATGTTTTCTCTCATGGTAAAGCCCCCTTCAAGAGATTCCTGCTCCCCCGCCCTGGCTGTGGTTCAGCATCCCATTAATAGCACTGATGCAATTGAATCAGTGAAATAATCAGGACTTGTTGAAAGAGGGGGAGATTTTGGAAAAAGGCTGGACTATCTACCTGGTCCAGGTAGAGGTTTACAGCAGTCTCACAAAGACTTGCATCAGCGCACCTGAGGAGGTGGGGACAAGCCACCCCAGACGGCTTTGCCACCAGAGTGACCGCGTCTCCCAGCTATGCTCCAAACCCGTTTGCTTCCAGCACCATCCTGCCTCATGCTCCCTATTAGAATCACTGATGCGCAGCACCGTCTGTGATACGACCTTCTTCTGAAGGCAGTATTGCCAGCGTATATGTCCCCTTCCCCCCAAAAAACACACTGTTGTTTAGGTGACCCCAGTCTTCGTCTTTTGCGTTGTCTACCTGTGCAGCCTGGTGGCTGTCCAAGGGTCCTGCTGTTCTTCCAGCATGACAATCGGGCAAAACCAGAGAGAAGTTCGGCTCCGAGATCTGGCTCTTCCTGCTGGTGTGGTACCACGTTTTCTCAGGGTTTACCGAGGAGCTGGATCTGCGATAGCTGCTCCGGCATCCAGCCCTTCGCTGCCTTGAATTCCCTCGGCAAAGGCTGCCGCAGGCTCAGGGGCAGGTTTCCCACTGGAGAGCTGGGCTTGAACCTCGTTTGTCTGAAAAATGTCATCCTCTTTCATTCCAGAGAAGTGCCCTGAGCGTAATTTGTATCAAAGGTGCCAGGAAGGGGGAACGGTAAACAAAAAGCCCTCGTACGGAGCAGTCTAGAGAGCCCTCTCAGGGGACTTGGCACCGATTCTCAGCAGAGGGTAGCTGGTGCCCAAGTTATTTTGGTGTCACAAAGAGAGTGCTCATGCTTTTGCTTTATTTAGAAGTTGCAGGTGCAGAAGGGAGAGGATGAAGGAACTGGCAGGCCTGGGCAGGTAGTAAGTGTCAGCCAGTTGCCATTTAAGAGGAGGAAGGCATGGAAATCTTTGTGGAGGCTGGAGGACGGCAGGGCCCATCTTTCTGGGCTGGAAGGGGCCAAGTGCCTTGAGTCTGCTTCGCTCTTAGGATGGGACCTGACACAGTCAATGTAAAGCAAGAGCCAACAGGCATAAGCAGATGAATTGAAGCCGGTTTTGCCCACGAGGATGCCAAAGCTGAGCGATGCTCCCTTAATCAAGCTGTCCGGTAATTGGTTTTCTCTCCTTGTTTCTCCTGCCCAAGCATTTCCTGCTGTGAGGGAGAGCTATTGCTTTCTGTTGTTGTTCCTCAGAGCAACACCCGGGTGAAAAACCCGATGAGCCACCACGCAGCCCCGTGTGCGTGGACCACCTGCAGTGGCTGCCTGCTTGCCCGGGGCCAGCCAGGAGGAGAGGGCGGCACTTCTTCCCCAGCTCCCTGCAGGTGGGTGCTGCAGGACGGGGCTGCTGGGAATCCCTCCAGGCTCTGCAGGCAAGGTTTCTCTGCCTGGCACAACTTCTTTTGCCAATCCTCCCTCCCTCCCAATGTACTGGGTTGGTCCTGCCCTTCCAAAACTGTCCCCATCTCTCATCCCTGCCTGGGGAGAAGAGATGGGGTCAGCCCCCGCTTCCCAGCGCCTTCGTCTTGTCCCAAGTGCCAAGCCCAGCCTGCTGCCCCTTCCTGCGCCTCAGACCTCTCGTTCACCGCTGCCCCAGTCCTGGTTACCGTCGCTAATTGGATAATCGGTGAAAATTCCAGTGTGGAAGGGACCTCTGGGGTCCGCCTCATCCCACCTCTCTCTCAGATCAGACAGATCTTTCAGCTGCTCCTGATTTTACCTCCGTCCGTGAGGCAGCACCGCTGCCTTCACTCGGTCAAGGAGCCCCCTTGGTCGGTGATACAATGCTGCAGCGGAGGAGGAAGGAAGCTGGCGAGCTCTCCGTGGAGTATTTTTATGTTTTTCTTCCCTTTACAAATACAATAACCTCAGTGCTGCTTGGAGCTGATGGGGTGCAAAGAGAAGTATTTCCGTGCCATAGGCAACTATGCCAGCATCCCTGTCTGTAAATTTCCTTCAACAGGGGCTGAGTGTTCAAAAATGGAGATTGGGGGCTTTGTAACTGCATTAATCAGAAGTGGGTTTTCTTTTGCAGGGAATGGGGAATGGTGTTCTGCTGAATATGCTCATATACAACTCTGACAGCACCGTTAGAGTGTTACTTCACCAGACAATTTCTGATGTCTTGTTGACATTCATGGGAAACAAGATCTGTATTCCAAATTAATTCAGTAACAGCCATAGGACAAAGAAGATAGGATCGGTCTCTCCAAATGTGGATGTCCACCACACAGATGCTGACATTTCACTTAGTCACTCGACCTCTAACAGTCAGGGGAAAGAGTGAGGCTCCTCTAGAGCATGACTCAAAATTTTAAATGCCTACCTTAGGATGAAATTAATCAGACTCTAAAAATTTCCAGTTCCTCTCTGTTGACCGCCAGGAACCTGGCATGATCGCTTACAGTGAAGACACCTAAAGCTGGTGAGACGAATCCCACCCAGGCTGGTAGGAGTGAAGCCCGGCCACTGTGCTGTGTGTTGTCCCTCTTCTTTATTCACCCTCAGCGTGCAGCAGTGATTTTCTTGCAAGCCCTGGTTCTCCTCCTGGGTGTTTCCCTTCTGCCTTGGGTGCCACAGGGATGGCTCAGGCCACTAGATGGGGGTGCTCTCATGCAGGATCCGTCCCACAACCCCACCGCCGTGCTCCGCATGCCCTCTTTTCCAACCATCCCAACCAGGAGAAGCTTGGGAGCACTTTCCCCTGAGCACTGGCTCCCTGTGTTGCTGACTCCCCTGGTGCCACACGATTGACCCAGGTGGGCTGCGAGCACATGGTGGGTTCCCCTTGAGCTTGCCAGAACACGCTCCATGGGCTTCAACTGGCTTTTTGGTTTTTCCTTCTGCCTGGTGCAGTGGGACAGGAGCACCCCTGGTACAAACCTGGGGCTGCTCCGACAGCACCTGATGCACCCTGAAGGCTGGCAGGACAAGTGCCCCCTCCCCAAAAAGCTCAGACTGGCAAAGTGTGTCTGAGCAGGTTAGGTTCCAGCCTCGTGTGGTGTGTCCGCAGTGGTTTTAACTGGGTACTTGGTACGGGGGGGGGGGGGGGAAAGGATATTGCTGCTTGGCAGAGGGCAGCCAGAAATGAGAAAGGTAAATCCCTCGCTGCCTCAGCACTGTCAAACGCATCAAAACGAGGAGGATGGGAGTCCCAATGTGGTATCTCTTAGGTCCAGGGCTCCCAAGCAGCAACAGATTTCCTGGTTATTGCTTTTAGTTTACTTTGTACTTATTGGGGCATTGCGTGGGTGTGATATGGGTCTTGTTTTAAGTATCCCAGCTCCCCTGATTTGCCTGTTCTGTCCTCTCTTCACACGAGGGAAGGGAAAACCCACTTGTCTGGGTGAGCTGCACGTCCTGATTGTTAAACTCACACTGGGAAACTGCTGTCTGTTTAACTCTGCGGTGCCAGAAGCCATTCCTGTGGTGTGGAATCACAGCTTGGGAACTGTAGAGCTGGCCCCGTGGTCATTTCTGGGATTCTGGCTGGAAAGAAAACCCGAGGCCAAAGGGCCTTACAGCATTATTACAGCAACCATCGCATCCACGTTAGGGCTGGCCCAAAGGATTTATGTTCTGAAAATAGTTCTGAAAAAAAGTTTTCTAAAAAATGCGAAGAATACTGGCATTCTTAAATTTGGGAGCAGGAATAGCCTCCTATTGTTTTTGCAAGCACTACAAAAACAAGAATAATACCACATTTGAGCAGTCTTGTGAAATACAGTCAGGTGGAGGCTTCTTCAGAGCCCCTCAGCTGTCTGACCAAGAACAACCCTCAAGCCCTTCCTTAAGACAGAGTAATATCTTTTGTGCGTTACTGTTCCCTTTGCAAGGGGTCAACAGGAGAGAGAAGGAGCGATGCTAAACAGGCGACCACGTCTCAGGAGCTGCTCAGACCTGCTCTGGGGAGGGACCTGGACCTCAACTGGACGGGGAAGAAACTTTCTCCACCAGCCTTCTTTTGCATCCCTTCCCTGGCACTACGCGTTCAGACCCCTTCCCTGGCATGCCTTAACCCAAACCTGACCTCCCGCAGCCTCTGCTGCTGTCACCGTCCTCCTGGGGGTGGCTTTTGGGGTGGCTGCTGGCAGCTCTCCTGGGACGAACAGATTCTGCTCCCCCCAGGCTACCAGCCACCACTGGCAGGTCTGTGCGAGCCCAGGGAATTTGCTAAAGAGAGATGTGCCCGGCTGGCGAGGCTGTAACGTGGCCGTGGAGCACCTCTCCAGGGCACAAGCTGGAAGAGGCAGCATAATATACGCCGGCTGTGTGGCCTTTTCCCCCCCTTGCTCTGTGCAGATCAACTGATTTCTTTTTGTTTGCACTGTGTGTTTTTCCCTGGAAGGCACGTGATGCTTGATCCGCAGATATCCCTTCTTAAAAAATGTTTGCCCGAGTTTCGAGCCAGGGACCTGGGAGTAGAGCATTTCTCAGCCAGCCCCTCCTCTGCAGCACTCCTAAATCGCCGTGTTTTGTGCTTTTTGCCTGGGCAGACACGGGGACAGGGCTGGCCAGAGGTGGGCTGGCAGGAGCTGCGTGTTTGTGGCACAGGCTGCTTTCAGCTGCGTTGCCAGAGACTGGATATTTTATGCGCTGACTAGCTGAGATGTCCGTCTCTAGATGCTGGAGCATCTCATCTTTGGCTGTGAGGGCTGACAAGGACCAGCTGAAAAGCAGATGGTAATTAAAACAGAAAAGCAGAGCTTTAGCCTGCTTTGTTCATGCGTCCAGGTCGCCTTACACAGAGGTCTAACACCCATTATGTGATGCTGTGGTTGGTGCAGGGGGAGGCTGTGGTCTGTAATGCTTATTTCTAAAGTGCTACGCTGAAGCCACGCTCCGTTTGCCTCGATGTGTAGCTTTGTGTTAGGTGACTGTCTGCTCTCACCCCTATCTGCTCCCTAGGTTCCTGCTGCTGGTCTGTCTGACACCCATTTTCTATGGCCTAAATTTTACCTTGCTTATTCATCAGGGCCATTACTTTTATAATACAAAGCAACAGGCAATGCAGAAATGAAGTTCATCATGCACCAGTGAAGTGGGTTGTGTGCTCAGGCTGCTCTTCTCAGAATGCCTCTGTTGCAGATGCAAAAGCCTATGAGAGGAGAAACCTGTGTTAAATGCAATATCCTTTCTTCTGCCATCTGTTTTGTTTCTCTTGCAATAGACACAGGTGAGATGACACTGGAAGATTTCCACTCCACAGACAGTAGAGAGGCCATTTCCCACTAAGGAGAGCCGTGTGTTGCCGTGCACCTTTTCAAAGGCTGGGGAAGGCACCGCTGGGCTAAAACTTGGCAGAAAATTTTTGCATGAATGAGAAGCTCTCTGAGATTGGCAACTGGAAACGACGAAAAGGACGGGAGCAAATTCACCTGTGAGAAACCTGCTGGAGGTTAAATCTTCGCCTTTGCCGCTCTCCGGAGCATGCTGCCTTCGTGGGTGAGTGAGAGCGGAGTCGCGTGCTGTAGGAGTGGATCGATTTTTGCTTTAAATGTTCAGCTTAAATTTTTGCTTTAAATGCACTAGGTAAGCCCCTCTTCCTCAGGCAGTGAGAGCCCCGCACCCAAATGCTCACCATCCAGAAAGACTTCGGACCGTGCTGCGATACCTAGGCTGTCCGGTAGTCTAGGACTCACTAATACAGGACTTTTTCCATCTCACTCAGGAGCGGGGATCTGGAAGGTGGCTCTGAGAGATGTTTTTCATACGGTGAGTTTATGAAACACCTACATCAGCCCAAGAGTCACGCACTTTCTTTTGTTAAATGGGTTTTAAAAGCTTTAGCCTCGGGGTTTTGAACTATCAGCAAACAAAATGAGACCCGGATTCAGTTGTGAGGGCTTGATGGATTATGTTTTGCCCTTCCAGCATCCCGTCTCCTCCTCTTCCCTAAGTGACTCTCCTGCCCGAAGGCTTTGGGAGGCACGAGGGGAGCGCACGTCCACCCTCTCCCCCCGGACACAAAAGATCCCACCTCACGCCATCCCTGAGGGCTGCTGGTGGTGACTCCCCGGCTGAGCCCCGAGCAAACCCCAAGCACTCCTGGGTACGATGCCTTTCTGCTGTGGAAGTGGAGAAGCGAAGGCAGTCTGACCCCAAGGAGCTGCTTCTGGAGCAAGTCCATGGGACGTGACTTCAGAGCCCCTGATGACCTGTGGAGTCAAACGAGGCGAGTCACTGGAGTTGCTCGTCACTCGGTTCCCGTGAACCAGTGAGGGAGCTGAGCATCCTGCTCAGCTTTCCTCCATCAGAGGAAGGCCTGTGTGGTCTTAGACCCTTTCAAATCCTACCTAAACTAAGAGTTGGCATCTTAATCTGAAAAATAATACCCCAAACCCCTGCTCAGCATGGGACAGCAGTTCCCAAACTTCTCTGTCGTTTAGTCCATTTCTTGTTGAGAGCCACTGGTGCTACAAACTCTCTGGGCAATGTGAGCTTGTGTCTCTCAACCTCTGATTTGGAAGGTGCAAAAATAGCCATAGACTCCGTCGCTGCCACTGTTAGCCTAAATTCAGTAGAGACACATGCAGGAGAATTGCATGATGGGGAACATTTATGTACTTTTATCACACACGTGCACTCAGTAATGCTTGGTCACTGCCACCGCTGTCTGCAGTGGGTATGGACCAACAGCACCGACTGGAGCTGTTGCAGTGTTTTAACTAGAGGACTGATTTTCACTGAGAGATTCAGAGGATTGGAAGGAACTAGAGTGTGAGATTTTTGTCTGTCAGCTGGCCCTCCGCAGAGGGGGGTCTGAAGACACCGTGTCTGTCGAGTGTAAGAATTATGAAAGAAATGAGAAAACTGTCTTCCTCCAAAACCTCCCAGCAAACCTTCACGCGGACAGGCTGCCAGAGCGCCAAAGAGCCCGAGCAGCGCTGACCCCTGAGGGCTGCCGCTTAGTCCTCAGTGTTGCAGGGCTGTCTGCAGCACAGCTGCTCTAGCTCAGGCTGAGCATCCAAAAAATATTCCAAGGTCACCATAGCTTTCCTTCCCATAGGGCTTGCCTCCACGTCAGCAGCCCTATGGTGTTTGTTGGAACTATAGGTCATTTTCCATCGTGCAAAGTAGGAAGCTTGCTGCTGAATAATTGGTAAGCTGGGTAAAATCCCCCTTTTCCCCCATGGTTCTCTAGTAACATTTTCCCCTCTCTGCCCTGCCTCTGTCAATGGGACTGACATGTTTTCTTCCAAGTTACCAGCCTGCCAGTACACCTGCCACCAGCATCCCATGCTCACGGAACGTCCTGCGGTATTCCTCAAAAGCGCAGCACCGTCTCTTGCTGCAACCAAATCAGTCACTGCAAAAACCCAATTGTATGTCAGATACGTCATAGGCAAATATTGGGTAATGCTTACAGTGCCCCTGGCAGTAGCGCACAGGGAAGTAAATCTCATCGGATCTCGGCACAGCCTGTGTCCCTAGAAGCTCTGGAGAGCATCGTTTCCTTCTCCTGATGTAAACGTCTTCTAGGGCTGAAGAATTTAATCTGATGTTCATGCAGCCTCCTCGAAACGCTAAGGGTAGTGTCGCTTTAATTGCCTTTGAATAGGTCTCATCAACCTTGCGGCTGCAGATGGAAATAGCTTTTCATCTTTCTTTTTCTATTCTTTTCCCTGAGATCATTTTTTACTGGAGGAAATACGGCATTTACAGCAATGGGCTTGCAGGGGGCCAGCAAGGCGTCTCTGCAAGCTGGATTTCTTCACCCTGTTCTGACCAACTGATTTGCTTGGCAACAGCATACAAAAACAACGCAGAGAGCTGCCTTGGAGGAAAGTGGATGTCCTGTAGGCCATGATCTGATGTTTTCCAGACAATGTCTCTGTTTGGCAGCAAACTGCACTCTTCTCCAATTCTTCAGCATCTTCAAGAAGTGGATAATATAACCAGATAGGATTATCCAAGAACAGATTTGCCAGTTCTTCCCTGTTTCTATTTCTTTATGGAATTCGCCAAAACCCACATTAACCCTTTTGGCTACAGCCTAAAACTAGGAGCTCAAATTCAGTTCCCCACTCAATCCTGTAGATACTCTTTTTTTAGAGCCCCTGCTTTCCACTTTGTCACCTTCTGAGCCCGTCCAGCTTTCTCTGTCCATCCTCCATCCCTTGGGGAGCTGCGTGGTGGGGCTGGCTGTAGATAGCACTGGTCTGCTCAGAGCCTGGCAGGGTCAGAACTCACCAGCTCTCCCCAGAGACACCCTAGAAGGGCACGATATGAGCACGATCGACAAAATGCTAATTTTCGTGTAAGTAATTGGAAAGGTCGTAGAGGGGGAAAAATGGCCGAGAGAGGTAGGCATGGCCTGACTCATCACCAAAACTAAATTAGCACAGTGGTTAACCTAACCTCTTGAGCTGGGCAATGTAAAATGACAGGCAGCTTGTGCTTCCAGAAGTACTGCTTGTAAAATTGAGGCAGAGCAGCTTTGGTTTTTGCTGCGAATAGCTCAATGGTGCTACCTCACGGCCAGACAGAAAACTACTTTGCCCTCCTATTTCTTCTTTCATTTTTTATTTCTCCTGCAAGTGACAGGGTTTCTCTTACCAACTGCTGTGAGAGACTCTTGCTACAGGAGCCTCTTACTGCTAGACAAATATTTGAAGCATATCCAATGTATCCAGCTGCATACACTGGGATTTTTTTTTTTGGCAGGGGTGGCAACTTAAAAGGTTCGCAAAGTGCTTTTGTCGAATATAAAGGTGCTGTTTGTCCTTCTCCTGTTACCTGGCACAGTGTCGTACCCATCTCCGACAAGGAGCTCTTTGGCACAGGGACCTCTTCTGAACTCTGTCGCCCAGGTCCCTGCAGGAGAGTGGTGCAGCCACCCCAGCTAGCTGGCGTTGCAGCTGGCCCCTACAAACACCATGCCTTATCGTGGAAAAGATGAAGTTACAGAACAAAGCCATAAATCCCACTGGATGCCACCTGTCTTCTCTTCCCTTCAATACTAGCTAGAAAAAGATCAAGCATCACAATACACTAGAAGAGACTCATGATTTGGAAAATCGATCTGGCCTGGAAACTTCTCATTTCCATTCACTAGCTTGTTTCCAGCCCCACTGCAGAGTATTTCTACGCTGCTAAATAAAAGAAGACTAGGGACCATCCTGAGGCCACGGCCTCTTACCTGCCCCGTTTCAGGCGGATTTAAGCCACGCTAGTTGCTTTCACGCTGTATCACGCCCACCCTGGGTCTCGTCTGAACCACAGCGGTACCTCTTTGACCCAAAGTCATATTTTGTTTTGCTGTCTCCTTTCAGCACAGAGGGTCAGAAATAACGTGAGGTCCCGCGGTACAACTCCCCAGCTGGGTGCTTTATAGCCGAACACCAAAGGTGGGAGTGTGTCCCCCCCGTTCGTTAGCTTTTGCGAGCTAATTGCAGTTCCTGCAAAGAGATGCAAAGCCTGAGGCAGCCGGAGAATCAAAGCCTGACGTGGTTCCCCACTGAGTGAGGCTGGCTGCAGCTCCTCCGGGACCAGTAGTCCTCTCTCCATCAAATTAGCTCTCATGACAAAAGCTTCCTTAGCCTGCGTGGATCCTCCCTTCCAGAGGTGCTGGTCCAGCAGCCCCCGGCTTGGGGAAAACCTCTCCAGGGCTGTCTGCTGTTTTGGGGATACACCACGAAGCCCTCATCAAACGGACAAGAAAAGAAGAGAAAGCTTCTCTGGAGGGCAGCAGTCAGGGTGATAGTTCTCCAGTCGGTGCACAAGGCGTTAGCTCTCTTTGCCAGAAGCTCTTCCAGTGGTTCTGTAAAAGAGTGGAGCAGTGTATTGCAAAACGAGCCCCATACACACCGTTTGGGACCTGATAAGATGTGTGGTTTTGGGGTCCTGGTGACAGACACACGTTAGGTATTTATGAGAGAAAAATAGTCACCCTTTGGGGGAAGGCTGTGTTGAGACCAGTCTACCGTAACTGGTGCATTCCTGCTGCTTTCCTGTGGGGATGTGGCACACACACCTCGTTAGCTGAGCTGACCTAGAGTGCAATCCTTCCAAGGCCCAGAGCCGAGTATCTCTAACGAATTGTTTGAAACTCTTTATTTTTCACCAGGTTGTGTTTACCAGCATACAGGACTCGATGGGAGACCCAAAACTGCGTGTCGGCACTGCCACCGTCCTTGGAGCTGAGCTGCAGAACCGTCCTCCTTCGATGGACTCTGATTTTTCTATCGATCAGTCTTCCAACCTCGGTCAAAAATACGCAGCAGTTTGGCCCTGCCACCAGCGTTGACAGCACTTTGCCTTCCTCAGCATCGCCCCAGCGGAGGAACGGGGCAGGAGATGCTACGAATGGAAACAGGCCTGGGGACAAAACGCCAACCGCTTTGAAATTCGTTGCTTTTTGGCAATTGGTAAGCAAGCGCGTCTGTTTGATGAGGGCTTCGCGGTGTATCCCAAAAGCAGCAGCCAGCCCTGGAGATGTTTTCCCCAAGCCGGGGGCTGCTGGACCAGCATCGCTGGAAGGGAGGATCCGTGCAGGCTAAGGAAGGGTCGCCTCTCTGCTGAGCGTGAATGAAGGATTATTTGGCTAGGGAAGGCTCCTCCCCTCCCCGTTTTGGGACCTTGAAGAAGCGTTCAGTGACGACAGGAAGATTTATACAATGTCCCAGCGCTGCTTGTTTCCTGGCCGAGGGGACACGGGGTTTCCAAGAATCCCGCGAGCTCATGTGAGAGGCACCAAAGCCGCTGCCTGGCAGGAGAGATGCTGGCTCTGCACATCCACGCAGCCGGTGGGATGGAGGAGCCCGGCCAAAGTACTCTTTTGGCATGTTTTTTCTTTCAAAAAACACTCAGAAATATAAATTTAAACTGACAAGTTAAAGTCACTAGAAAGCCCCCTGGATGAGGCTTGGTATTGCTCATGTGGGAGCTCTCGGCTGACATGTGGTGTAGAAAGTTTCAGTCTTCTGAGAGGATGGGTTTAATGTTAGCTTGACTTTTTTGCGGTGTCGATGCAGAGAGACACGGTAATTGTACTGCTTTTGCACAAGTGCAAAATTCCAGCAGCCTCAGCTTAAGAAAATAAAACATTGAAGCTTAGATTGCAAAATATGATCCAGTTGCTCTTGGTATAAAAAAAAAAACCCTGAAGATATTAAAGTTGGGAGCAGAGCTTTCCTGGTTTCTCCTATTTATCTGCTTTTATGTGCTCATAGCTACTGAAACAATGGGGAGAACAGGGAATAATAAAACTGATTAACTGTGGAAGCGAGTGTAGATCAACGGGAGTTATAACACTTCTCCACTATCGCTGCATTTCTTAATAAATCTGGGTCTCCAAGGACCCCGTGACTGAGAAACTCAGGCAGAGAGCATTTACCATGACTGTGTGTGCGAAAGCAAGTTGTTTGGATATGCAGATATCACTCTCTATCTCGCTGTCTGCCAGTTGCACGCCTGCACCAAGTGACAGTCAAAACAAACAAGGTGTGGTATTGCATAAAAAAGAAAAAAAAAAAAAAAAAAGCCTACGGGACAAACCACACCAGGTAAGCAGCCAGAAATACAAATGGCGTGTTCTCTGGCACTGCTTGCCAATGTTTCACGTGTCTCTGACTCCTAAGCACTTCCCTGTGGCAGCGTGTGTTCCCTGCTTTTATTTACTTCCATGAGCAATAGCCTGCCTTTTCTTAGCTGTCTTTCAGGGAGCCTTTGAGGGTGGTCATCCTCTGGAAACCATCACCCTCCGAAAGGGACCTGTTGCGACGAGAGCCACGGAGCGGCACGACCCAGGCTGCAATGGTGCGGAATAAAGGTCTCACCCGTGGGAACTGGAAATCCCATATTTTCAAGAATGTTCCAGCTTCAATAGGTACCAACAACCTCCAGAGAGGAAAGAAAATAGCTTTTAAATGCTTTTCCTGATTTCTTTTGGAAAGTGTCATGAGTTAGGGGCATGACTAGAGCAGCCAGGCTGCGTGAGTGAGTCCCTGGTAATTTTGGAGACTTCTCTCGTTGTATTCCCTGTCTCTGCTGTGATGAGCTTCCATATGATGCTGCCCTAGCAGAGCTCTGGCCGGACCCCACTCATTCAAGCCCGTAGTGCAATGGGGACATATTTTCTCACAGACCAATGATGTTACGCTGCATCGTGCTGGACCAGCAGCGGTTTTGGTGTTTCGGATGAGGATGAGTGGATGGCGGTTCTACTTTTCTCCTTTGGGCTTTTACATCAGCAAAACTCCCTCTCCCAGCTGCTGATGCTAGGCCAACTGTTTGGGGGGGTGTCCCAGCAATTCTGCGTGAGGAAAACCCTTCGGAGAGCCTCCGGCTTGCTCCGCAGGAACACCCGTCGCACATCAGCTGGGGTTGAGGCGTGTTAGCATCAGATGTGACATGGTGCATGGTGTGACCTTCTTCCCCTCGGCACTGCACTTCACGTGCATGATAGTTGGCTTGAGATGTTTCCCCAGCTCATGGCTCATGTCCACAGTTCAATGTAGATATTAAAAATCAGAGCAGATTTCACAGCCTAACTCTCAGAAATGCCATCAGGTAGTAATCTGACATTAACTCCTTAATTCTCCCTTGTAACCTTTGTGGATATCTCTTTGGAAAGCTCACAGAGACCATCCTGAAAGAAAACGTGGTGGGGAGTATGACCTCAAACCAAACCAAAACAGAATAGAGCAGGAGTGACAGAAAAAGCCTAGAATATATGGCAAAGATTAAGGGACCTACATATTGATGAAAAATTGAACATCAAGAGTTGTTTCAGCCACAAATCACAAGAAGTGAAAGGGACTGGCATGTTAAATGATGTACAGAATATAAGGAAAACACATCAGTTAGCCTCCAGCCAAAGCACGTTACAGTACCCAAAACAGATCATAGTTGAAGAGCACTGTATTTTTAGGAGTATAAAGTACAAAATCTATCGATGCAACAGCTTCTACCTATGGCAACTGTGTCAGACACGGTGCCAAGCCTCTCTTTTTCATTCTACTTCTATTTATCATCCACCGCTGCTTTCTATTTTTATCCTTTTACCAGATGTTCGCTGCATACCTTGCTCGCAGATGCTTCTAGTATTGTGAGCTGCTCCATTGCGCTCCCCTGGTGAATATCCATTCCGCCTGTGCATCCCATCTGCTTCCAAACTTCCAGAGGTTCAGGGTCTTTCCTCCAGCCCCGCTGGCACGGCACCTCGTCTTGGCCCTCGGCAGCCAGCTCGGGGCCTAGGAGACCCTTGGGTCTTGCACGTGTGTTTGTGTGAATTGGGGGCACCTGAAATGAATGGGAGCTTGGAGACAGAAGGGCTGGTTCTTCTTCTGGTGGCTGGCTCAGAAACGGTGTTGGGCTGGATGGACCTTGCTTTGAGGTGTTTCAACCGTTCTGACCTTCCTGTGTTCAAGAACTGCTTGGATATCCAGCCCCTGCTCGTCCTCACGCTAACTCCAGTATGTCTTTCCCAGAGACCCAGTACAAGGTCTCCCCTGGTTCAGTAATTCCTTCGGCCTCCCTCTCCTTGGAAGAGGCGATGCCATTGACAGGGACTTTTGTCAGCCTTCACATGAGGAATCCTCTTGTCGGCTGCTTGTTCTTCAGCCTACTGATCTCTCTGACATTTTAAACTACTTCTTTGGGTGTTTCTCATTGGTATATTTTCAAACTACTGCCCAGTTTGAAAGCTATTGCTCCACTCGTTATTTGAACTACTGTGATGGTTAAGGGAGTGCGGATGATGCAAAGGAGTTTCTGAACCAGAGGCACCTCGGTCATAGACAAAATTCACAAAATCTGCAGGGAAAAAATGCTCCGCGCAAACCTCCCACCTTCCTCCCTGTGCTGGGATCCTCACTGCTGTAAGACATCTCCGGGGTTGTCTAATGTCCATCTGGGCACGTCTGGCTCTGCTCTTTCTACTCGGTGCCCAGGTTCCTGGTGCATATGAGATTTTCTCCCAGGCTGGAGAAGGTCTGGCTATGGAAATGTGTCTGGTCTCCTTCAGGGAGGGCCTTTGGGGCAGTTTTGGACACCCCCTTAGCAGAGCTGGTTTCTCCAACTATATTGGAGGCAGGCACTGCCCTGGCTTCAGGGCTGGTGGCTGCTGAAATTTAAGACACTCGCTCAAAGCTGAGACCATTTTTCCTCCCTTTCCAACTCTCTGTTCCACCGAGGGAGAGAAGCAAGGCTTTCCATGAGATCACCTCGTTCCCAGCAGAGACAATACCTCGGTGGAAAATGCAGATCAAAGATCCCGATATCTTCCACGTAGAGGAGCTCCTCTCTGGATTAGAAAGTCAGCGGTCACTGGAGCAAGGACTCCACGTTGTCCACAACCCATTGAGCGGCTTTTTTGGGTTCCTTCAGGGTCAGCGGAGGATGCTGCAGCCCTGCCGAGGGCTCAGTGCTGGGCTTTTGGCCGTGCGAGTTCCTGAAGGTTGGTCAGGTAGGAGCCCTCAGCGTAGCTGCGTATCTTCATGCACACGTCAAGTATGAAACACGCACTGAGAATAAGAAGGCCATGTTTGACCGCAGCACGTAAATGCGTTTATATTTTCAGCAATTGTCTTGAGAAAGGTCACTAATCTTCAGCAAATTTTATCAGGAGCAAGCTGTCTTCTGTGAAAAAAAATTTGGTTTTCTTTCCCCAGTTCAGTTACCAGATGCAATACTGAGAAAAATTCCCTCCATACCTGTGGGTTGGCAGCTGTGGTGGACTGTGTTCCCCTCCATCTGCGTGGCTTTTGGGTCATTTGGCAGGTTTCAAGTCTGAACCCTTTTTTTAAAAAGTACGCAACACAGCTGATTTCCTCTGGGCTGCAATAATTAAGTGTCTAAAAAAAGCCACCCTTCCAAATCCATATTTTTGATGTTACCATCAGTTTCATTTTCCTGTTTAGTTTCATTTATACTCACTACAGCAGCTCTTCTCCTCATCGTGTTCAACAGAAACAGGCAGCGGTCCAGGTTACAATGAGATGCTCTTAGAAAGCAGCCATGTTAAATACTCAGCGCCAGACGTTCATAACTAGCCCACCTTAAAACACTCAGTTAATTCTCAGATAAAGCCCAAGGGAGCAGCCTGCGAGGGTCACCCATGGAAAGCACCTGCGTGACCGTGTGTGTCATGTATGTGGCACCATCGCTCGGTCCGTCTCGGTGATCAGGTGAAGTGGTGCCACGTGGATGTAAAAAACAGGAAAAAAAGTTGGTTTAGTCAATGTAACTGTTCTCCTTCTCCCTGCGTGAAAACTGGACCTGGTGCATCCTCTGGCCTAGGCTGGAAAAAACCCAAAGGTGAGCGGTTGGTTTGAGTTTAGACTTAGTTCGGCAAGAAAATGATCATTTTGTCAGGAAAGGCCTTTCTCTCTGTCATGTTGGTCATAAATCATCTCATCTGATTTGCCTGCTTCTTGGGCAGAAAGGCGGCCGAAGGCTGTGCGCAGCGTGCCGCTGAAGGATGCTGTTGTGATGGGTTAACCCTGGCTGAACACCAGGTGCCCACCAAAGCCGTTCTATCACTCCCCCATCCTCAGCTGGATAGGGGAGAGAAAATATAACAAAAGGCTCGCGGGTCGAGATAAGGACAGGAGAGATCATTCACTATTACCGTCACGGGCAAAACAGACTCAATTTGCAAAACATACTCAATTTATTACAAATCAACCAGAGCAAGGTAATGAGAAGTAAAATGAAATCTCAGAACACCTTCCCACCACCCCTCCGTTCTTCCCGGGCACAACTACCCTCCCGGATTTCACCACCAAGCCCCCCCCAGCGGCACAGGGGGACAGGGATGGGGTTTATGGTCATCACACGTTATTTTCTGCCGCTTCACCTCCTCAGGACGAGGGCTGATCACACTCTTCCCCTGCTCCAGCGTGGGGTCCCACCCACGGGAGACAGTCCTCCACGAACTCCTCCAACGTGGGCCATTCCCACGGGCTGCAGTTCTTCACGAACTGCTCCAGCATGGGTCCATTCCACGGTGTGCAGTCCTTCAGGAGCACACTGCTCCAGCGCGGGTCCCCCACGGGGTCACAAGTCCTGCCAGAAAACCTGCTCCGTGGGCTCCTCTCTCCACAGATCCGCAGGTCCTGCCGGGAACCTGCTCCAGCGCGGGGTTCCCACGGGGTCACAGCCTCCTTCGGGAACCCACCTGCTCCGGCGTGGGGTCCTCCACGGGCTGCAGGTGGAGATCTGCTCCCCCGTGGACCTCCCTGGACTGCAGGGGGACAGCCTGCCTCACCAGGGTCTTCCCCACGGGCTGCAGGGGAATCTTCGCTCCGGCGCCTGGAGCATCTCCTCCCCCTCCTTCTTCACTGACCTTGGTGTCCGCAGGCTTGTTTCTCTTACATGTTCTCACTCCTCACTCCGGAGGCAGTTTCTCTCCGTCCCAACTTTTTTCCTTCTTAAAAATGTTATCACAGAGGCATTACCACTATCACTGATTGGCTCGGCCTTGGCCGGCGGCGGGTCCGTCTCAGAGCCGGCTAATATGGGCTCGCTCTCTCTTGAACACAGGGGAAGCTTCCAGCAGTTTCTTACAGAAGCCACCCCTGTAACCCCCCCCCCGCTACCAAAACCTTGCCAAACAAAACCAATACAGCTGTTTATAACCGTAGGAAAACAAAGTTCATGGCATGCTTTAAGCTGCGTGTGTCAGCTGATTATTTTTGCAGGACACAATATTATTTCCTACTGAGGGCAGAATCTGCTTTTTATTGTCTCTCCCACCTCGTATTAATCGCGCTTTGTTGTGTTGCATCCTCGCTGCTCTCTGGCCTGTCCTCTTAGGACAAGGTTTTGTCCCCCTTGACGAAGAAAGCAGGTTTGTGGCGTGGAGTATTTATTTGCAGCATCCTGATAGCTGTGGTTTTCTAATATCTGTACTGCTCTTGGGAGGAGAGGAAAAACTAATACCTATGGGGTGAAATCACGGCTCGGTGGAAGGCAATGGCAGCGTTCCCACCGGCTTCGCTACGGCCAGAATTTCACCCCAGGGGAACTAAATATCTTCACCATCTCCTCTAACTGCCTGCCTCGACACTGAACCAGGAGCCCACAGAAACTCCTGTCAGCTGCTGCCTCTGCACAGCCCCAAAAGAAAGGAAAAAGAGGTCTGGCTGCCGCTCTGGGGCCCTTAATTAGCGAGAGCGAGAGTGATGCTAATGAAGCTGGGCTTGCTCCCCTCCAGCTGGGAGGAGGGCACCTCTACCTGCTGGTGCAGAGGAGCCCACCTCCCGGTGTGGTACATGGTACCCAAGTCTTCAGCATCCCTGTCCTTCACCCGGGACGGTTTGCATGAACATAAATCAAAGGACGCTTTGGGAGCGATGATACCCTCTCGAGTCAGCTGGTTTAGGACTTTTGGTAAGATTATAGCTGTTCACCATCTTGTAGGATGAGGTTTCGTGATCAGCTCGAGCAAGTTTGCATGGCTGAAATTATTGTAATTATTGTTGGTGTAAATTATTAAATTACTATGGTACAGTGCGATTGCATCCACCACATCCATAAAGTTTATTACCCCACCTTCAAATGACAGCAGTTCTCTTCTCTTTATCCTTGCGTTGTGCAGCTCCAGACATCCCCTCTGTTGCAGAATTTTTTGCCCTCTACTGCAAAAGTCAGGATTTCACCCTGACTTGTGGCGCTGATGAGCAGAAGGACTGCTCACAAACAGGCTGTATTTCTGCAATGCCACTGAAGGGTCGTTCCCCCCCCAAACAGGTTTTCCTCTCCTGGACCTGGGGTTTGTGAGACTGAGTGTCAAAGTCAGGCAGGGGACTTGCTCTGGCTGAAAACTAAACCTACCAAAACCACAAGCAGACAAGTAGTCCCAACAGCACGGGGAGGGCAGGATCCATCCCAGGGGCAAAGAGGAGAATGAGATGGCTCCCCTCAGCAGCAGCCCACGCTTAGATCAATTTGAAACAATCGGGAAATGTCACCGTCTGTGGTAAACCGCCTGGGATTTTATCACAAAGGAGATTATTTAGGAACGGGCTGCTGTCCGTGCCCAGGACCAGGTGATGCCCAGCCATCGCCCCAGCTGCAGGTTAGGACCAACACCCGCGGCTTCACTTCGTACACCCGTGCCGCTTGGCTGATGGGTCCTCGGTGTGGACCCCCCTGCAAAGCCGCCTTTAACCGTACAGGGCATTTTGGCACTTACTGCTGCAGAACGGCTTTAGTTGGTACCCGAAACACACGCGTGAGCTCGGTACCTAAATCGGGGCCGCCGGGTCCCATCCTTTCCTCCCATGCTTTTTTCAGCAGATGCTTTCTTACAGCAGCCTCGGAGCACTGAGACGCAGTGAGGTAAGAGATGGCTTGCGTGGCTTTCTCCACTGGAAAACGTGAGGTTAAATACTGTAAGCTCTTGGCCAAAGCAAGCCAGAGTGTCCTCTGGGACAGATCCTGCCCTCGCTGAAGTCAATGGGAACTTTGTCTGATTTTGCTGGCTGTTGTGAGTTATTGTCTAAATTATTGCATCATTCTGGGATTGAATTTACCATGTCCATAAAGACTTTATTACCCTGTGCTGGAATGACAGCAATTATATTTTCTATTTGGTTTATTATTGCACTGGTAGGCTTTTAAAATTGCAACCTGACGTCTCTTGCAAACAGGGACTTCTTGCCATCCATTACCGTAAAGTCAGGATTTCAGCCATGTTTTTAGCACTGAGGATGGCAGGAACGATCACGAATCGCAGTTCAAATCTTACAGCTTAAGATTCCACCAGCCTGGACCTTGTCTACTCAAATAGCATGGAAAGCAGAGATTTGGATATAAGCAGCTCACCCCACTGGCTGATATCGAAGTGGAACCACGTGGGAAAGATGCCGCTCGCCGGGGAAGGTACCTGACTGGTCTGTGACCTGACTTTGGAGTTTGGCATTTTTCTCGTCTTTGCCATTTTCCAGAAATGAAACATAATGAGTTGGGAGGGCTCATGCCCAGGACTTCCAATTCCTATATGGAAAAATGTCATGGAAAATGAGATGCAGACATTTACCCCTCTCCTGTGCTCTTGCTGAAAATTGTCTCATCCATGCTCCTTTGACCTCAGACATTGAAGGGCCTGATCAAAAAAACTCAGTGGGACGATTCAGGGGGATTTCACTTTTTTAAAGGCTCCTAGCAAGTGTGTAATCTCCTTGGAAAGGCTGTGTAGCAATCCATCATTTTATCTGAACGAGGTTATCCCACAGGGCTCCCTGGGCTAGTGGCCCATACTGGGCAGGACCCAAAAGCAGAGCACCTCCTGTGAATCTCCCATACAGTACCTCTGCTTGTGGATATTTAATTTTTGTGTTATTTGCTCATATTTTGGCATTGCTGCAAAAACTTTCCTGGCCTTTGAAACGTGAAGGTGTGTGCTGCACAAACAATAAATCAATAATCTAAGTTGAGACTCGTCGTGAGCAAGACTTGTCTGCAATTGCCTCCTGGCAGTCATTTAAATTAATTTCTTTTAACACTTCTGTCATTGCTCTTTACAGTCCAGAAGAATGCTTGTGAAAAGAAGAAGGTGCTGCCTTCAGCAACTTCGCATCCGATGTTACCTGCGTGTCAGGAAAGCTTATCGCGAAAAGGCAAACGCCAGCAGCAGATACCGGCTTCCCTTGTGTTCGACATTTGGAAACGCTGCTGCTCGCTGCTGGGGACCTCAGAGGTTGCTGGTCCCCATCCCAAGAAGCACCAGGGGGAGTGGGTAACATAAAAACCAGGTGGGCATCCATCCCAAATTCATGTGGACAACAGCAGGCACTTGCCAGATCCATCTTTCCCGGTGGATCGGTGCTCGCAGCATCAAGCACGGCACCGGTGGAGAAGGAGCAGGCATCCAGACCTAGCAGAAGAAGATGTTTTTCCTGATAGAAATAAAGCTCAGGCTCAGCAAATGTATCCTGATTTTCAGTTTCTGTGGTTACGGACAAAGTTTCTTCACATGATCACATCAGCTCAAGCATGCAAGTCTTTCCAGGAAGGGTTTGATGCTGAAATTTTTGGCTCCTTCAAAGAGAAACCTGGTTGGGTTCAAGCTCCCTCAAGATAGGAAGGTTTTTGTATATGGGACTTCAAATCAGAATTGCTGCTTTTCACTCCGCTTTGCAGTTCAGGCTGCGGTCTGGCACGAATCTACCAGATCTTCGGCCTTTTGAGCCTTGTTCCTTTAAAAAATCAAGCTCACCACAGTCAAGCAAATACTCACTCAAACTGCCCTTTGATGAGCTGCAAAAGAAGTGAAGTTGTGGAAGGAAAACCTCGAGCACAAAGAGTATTCGAGTACAAGATAGTTTCCAAAAGTCTCCTACAACAGGATGAGCCAAACTGGAAAATTGTGCTGCAGCTCTCTGTTGACCCCCACCCAAGCTCAGCCCTGCTGGGGCCACAGCTTTAGTCTGGCCCATCTTCACGTATTACTCTTGAAAAATAAAACAAAGCATTCTAAGAGAGTTTTAAAATAGCTCAAGTGTGACTCAAATCCAGCAAAAGCATGTCATTTTAAGCTTAAAGAAAATGTTTTATCCTTAATTTGCCCTGCAATGTTCAAATCCACAAAACGAGGTGCTATTCACACCACCAGCCCGGCATGAATCTTCCAGCCCGGGGCCAGAAGCGGATCCAGGTTTCCATGGGCGGAGGCAGGGACCAGCATTTCGTGTCTTCGGTGCTTGCGCGGAGGCCAAGGAGAAGCACGAAGGGAGCAATCTGCGGTCGCATCTCTGTTTGAGAGACGCTGCGGGCAGCCTACCCAGAGGGACAGGGATGGCAGCGCGGCACGGACGAGCCATATTCCCCAGCCTCGTGCTGCCCACTGAGTTCTTTTCGGCGATATTGGGCAGCCCTGCTCCTGCGAGGCTCTCCGTGGATTTGCTGGGCTGTCGGGACAAGATTATTTTCTCCCATTAGCTTTGCTTGTCACCTCTCCTTTTCTCAATACCTTAGAAGGAATTGTGATAATGTCAATAGTGGCTATTTATCCGCTTCTCCTTCCCTTTTTTTTTTTTTTTGAGTGTAAATTCTTTCTTTTGTCCTCTTTTCCTCTTGTCTCGAGCACAAGTAAGCCCTCTCTTTGCTGCAGCAGCGTTCGGTGCCGGCTCTTTGTGTTGCACATCACCGCGGTGTCGCACAACGCCGGAGCCGGGGGCGACAGCACTGATTCTGCAGATGTGGGGCCAGATGTGCGGCTCAGGGACACCCTGGTGCAGCTTCGTGATGCACTTAAGCTATAACCTCTCTCTGTATAGAATCTATATGGTGACCAAAGGAGGCACCTTAATGCCCCTTCTAGTCCTCAGCCATTTGAAGACCCTTCTTTCGCTCATCTCCTGCCACGTGCTGGTTGTGGTGTTGGAAGCATTGGTGCTGGCGCTAAAGAAAAGGGGAAAATTCCATATGGTCAGACATAAAGGAGCAGTTAGGGGACTGTCTTTTGGCCGCGTGTGGACTTCGGCTGGCCTGAGGCAGCCCTGGCAGGGCAGCACGGGTCGGGACGGAGCTCCAGCTCTGCAGTGCCCCGGACAGACCCAGCAGCTCCTTCCCCAGCAGCCGGCTCCCACGAATGTCGTGGGTAATATGGTGGAGGCGGATAGCGGGTGTAAATCCGGCTGTAGGCTCGGCGCTGGATGCACAGCCTCTCCCCACTCCCCTCGGTCGCCTTAGACCGAGCCGTTGCAGCGTAGCTGCTTTAAACTAGGACATCTGCAGTCCACTGGTGGAAGGTTGGATGAAGCGCTAATTTCGGAAACAGGAAGATATTTAATGAATTGTGACTCTTTTCCCTCCCAAACGAGTATCAGCGTTTGGAACAGCTGTGAGAAGGGGAGCTGTAAACATCCCCCAAGCAGCCTGGCACAAGCCGGGCACAGGGACGCAGAGGCAATCGCTGTGATGCTCTGGTTAGCAAACGTGGCTAATCACTCTCATATTTTTCCTCCAGGCACAGACAGCCCAAAGATTCCCATAAAGACTCTGTTTTACAGTCTCCCTGAAGGGTAATTAGCAGCAATAAAAATATTTTTGAAATTGCTGGCTGGTTAATAGCGTGCACAACATAGGAGAGCTTTGAGTCCCAGCATCAGCTATGATGAGGCATGAAATGCTTCCAAATCCTCGAGCAGTCCAAAACAAAAGCCTGTGTTTTGCCTCTCCATCACACAGCAGCAGCAGTCTGGGACATGCAGGGGGGGAGGCGTTGCTTCAGGCAGGACAGAAACATAAAACCCAAATATTGTGTTTAACCACTATCCAAGTAAAAGAAAAAGAAATCTCCCTTGTGGAAACTGGATTCAGCGCTGCGCTCCTACGCAGGGATGGCTGGAGCCAGCGGGAGACATCGCTTTGCATCTTCACCGATGGAGCTCGCATCCTCTCCCGAACCCCTCAATTGCCTCTTCGTGTTCAAATTTCAAAGCGGTCCAGCTCTCCTCAGAGGTTCCTTCCCAGAAGGGAAAGGCTCGGAAGGGTTGCGAGGTGAAGGACGTGCCGTGGGCTCTCTGCTGAGCCTTACCGCCTGCCACGCTCCCAGCCCGCCCGCAGCCCCGTGCTCGGTTCTCGCTGCCCTCGGCTCCTGGGGACAGCAGTGATTTTGGGGCCACGCACCTGATAAAGCAGCTTTGAAACAGCTTCCTACGTGTTACGGACAGCACGTTACCGCTGTCACCCTGACCAACGTGCAAGAGTTATGACCGACAGTGAAACAGACTTTATTTTTAAAGGGTTACACCAAGATCTTTTGCCTTTAGTGTTGTTCTAAACTACTAGAAATAGGTACGTTAACAGTTGGACGTGACCAATACGTTCGCCGTGGTTAATTGGGAGTCGGTAGGCTGGTCGGTTGTACGTCCTCTGGAATCAAAGGCCATGTGAGAAATCACTCGAGCAGTACAATAATAGCCTTCTCCTATAAATCAATTGGAGCATCACATAATGTTACGCTTAAAGACCTTTTGCTCTGGATACTTCTTTACTGCATTGCTCTTCACATCTGTTAATATCATACATAGATGGAAAAAAAAGAGGTTTCGATTTACAATTCAGAAATAAGTTGCAAAATTTCTGCGATTAGAAAATATTTGTCCATAAAATCATCGTCAAAAATATCCCCCTTTCACTAACAAGTATCTCATTGTGAAACTGACCTCTGGAATGGCTCAGAAGAATGCTGTGAATCTTTTAATAAAATAACATCCATAAACATACAGTCTTGAGGTCCTGCATGTGTCCTGTGCGAAGAAAAGACTTCATTTAAATTCCTTCCATTAGTGGCAAGAGCTAGTTTTAAGAAGGACGCTCTTTTTTTAACCTGGTCTATTAATAGTATTCAATATTAAATTACCCCAAAGACTGCAAAATTACAGAGGAGGGTTTTTTTTCAGAACACGTACAATGCCTCAATAATTTTCACAAGAGTACTCTGGATGAAAATAAATTTCTGCAAGGAAAATATTTAGACGAATGAGTTAGTCTGAGTTACTTGGCTTAAATCCAGAATAGTATTCCTACTCGAGTACTTTAAGAGCTTTAAATGCAAAACATCAAATGGGTTGTGAATGGACGTGGATGGAACAGGTTTTGATCGTTGACTGCGAGGCTGCTACCTTTCTTTGGCTCGTTATTGGCAAGATTTATTTCTACAGAGACATTTATGACAGCAGATCAAATCTTGCTTTACTGAGCTGACACTATGCCATCTAGCTATACCAAACGTATTTTCACATGTTGAGGGTTTGAAGTGCTTCTAGCCCTACGCCGTCCTGGCACTGGAAGAGGCTGGACCTGATGTTGGAGAGAAAGAACTTTCCTTGGGACCACCAAGAGCGCGTCCACCGCTGTCCTTTGCACAGTGCATAGCCACAGAAGATGCGAGGTTATGGGGTCTGTGGCAAGGATATTGGGGATTTAAGGACCCTGAGGTGCCCTTAGCAGCCAGGCAGCTTCGGACGCTCAAAGGGGGGCACGGTCTGAGCTCTCCCTTCTCTCCAGCCAAGCGTGCACATACGGGGCTAATGCGGTGTGCAAGAGCATTTGGGGAAATCAAACCTCTGATGACGGATCAAACCATAATAAATGGACCTAGGTCAAGAAGCTTTACCACAAGGACCCAAGAACACACAGTTATTAAATAAAAACCACCACCAAAGCTCCGCAATGGGTGGTATGCTCCTACGATGAGAGAGTTGTTGCTACTTGGCAACATCAGAGCTTGGAAGCTATCGGAGGATGGCCCGTTTTTCCAAAGGCTTTTCGCATCGAGGGATGCAAACCGTTCTCATAGAGCTAATAGCTGCAAGCCAGCTCAGAGTCCTGGGAGCCAGATCCCACTCTAATTCCTTGTGTTTGTAACGTGAAAGAACAAAGGGCTATATCCTGCCATTGATACTTTTTCAGGCCTCTTAATGGACGTGGCTTGGAGACCCAGATATAGATCAATGGCAGGATACAGTCATAACAACCTGAACTGAGCTAAAAGAATGGTGTCTTCCTATTTCAGCTTAATATGACATAGCATTTGCACATAATGGAGAACAGATTTTCCTTTTGAACAAGTTGTCAAAGTATCTGTTGCATCCTGATGAAGGAATGCTTGAACAGCAAATCCCAAACCTAACGCTTCAATAAATCTAGCAAATTTGTTAGACTGTACCACACTGAGAAGTCTCTGCAGGTAGAGTATCTTTACTGAGACTGCAGCTGGATTTGCTACCAATAAAACGAGCCACCTTAAAAGCTGATGAATGATGATGCTTCTCCACGGCAGTCGGTACCAACTTTGCCATGTCTTTCAGTTTATGCAGGCCAACATCTGTGCGATGAAACTGTATTTTAGAGCTCCCTACTGCTTATCAAGTCACCGAATATTTAGCCTTTCTTTACAGTGTGTGCATTACTGCATGGATCAGTAAAAAAAAAAAAAAATCAGCCGCAGGGGTTTCGTCTGAACAATATTTTTAGAAGCTAGCTTATTCTTCTACCAGTGGTTATTAGTCCAAACAACTCATGACAGCTTAATTTCTCTCTAAACTTTTTCTCCCTCCTAGTCGGAGGTAGCATTTCAAAATATCTGGAAGGGTGCTATTTGTTTTTCTTCCCAAAGTCTCCACAAAGATGTTGTGGATAACCACAAAAGTATCATCCACATTCCTTTATGGTAGTACACGGGGATATGATTTATTCAAAACCAGAGTGTACTTTAAACACGCGCCAAGTCAAAGCGCGCCGAGTCCCAGAACGGAGCCCAGGAGAATCCACCTAGACTGTTGACAAACCTGGCTCCGAAAAGCAACCTCTCCACTGTCCAAGAGTAACAGGGTATATGACAGTGCTGCTAAAAACCTAGGAGGCTAACGCGAACCAACCAGGCCATCTGGGGCTGTTTAGCTGTTCTTGCTGTGTGATACCATAACTTGGCGTGAAGGGCTGGAGCCTCCAGCAAAATCAGACATGACAAAATCTTCTGAGCTGAGTCAGAAACAATAATCATTCTTTTTGCTGCAAAGAAGCAGAAATCACCGACTTTTGCATATCTGAGAGCAGTCTGACAGATAGGAGTGGCTGGGCAGCAGTGTCTTTTCCCTACTGATCACCTTGAAAACATGAAAATGCTGCGAAAAGAAGGGCGTCTTAGGCTTTGTGGCACAGTAAACATTCGCAGTGTTGATTCTTGCCGCATCTACATCTTCCCAGGAGAAGCTGGCAAAGATGAATTTGCCCTGAGATGAAATACATAATAATGTAATTTTTCAGTCTTTTCCCTTTATTGAGGCAAACCGTGAATTAGGAAGAGTCCTTCGGTGTATGTCTTGGAGAGGAATAACTGTTCCTCCTGCTCGCTGGGATGGGACAAACTTGGTCGTGGTGTGACACAGAGAAATGGGGAGGGGGAGCCCAGCTGCTGTAGCTACAGGTCGATGGGAGCACACCGGAGATGGGCTTCCCCCCACCAGCGGCATCACATAAACAGAAATGTCAGTGGCGTTAGCAGGGGCAGAAACGCGGGGACCAGACGCCCAGCATGATGCAGTCTCCCGCGCGTGAGATGATGCTTCTTGTAAACTGGGCGTGTGGAGATGCTCTGTGCCCGAGGGAATAAAGATGTTCGGGATTATGCAATGAGGTAGCCTGAGGTAAAGCTGAACATGCTTTTTGGCTGGGTTGCTAAAAGATAAGGGTTGGGAATCTCAGGAGAAAGCAGAGTGGAGCTGAACTCTTGCACGTTCGGCTCTGCAGCCGGGAGGAAGAGCAAACCTAAATCTTCCTTTAAGTATTGCTTCTCTAAAACTTTTGGGAACGCTCCCTGTAAACACTGCCCCATAAATGCTGTCATTTAAGGATGATTTTTACGGTAGGTTTAAAAGCAGGTGAGTTCAGGACAGCTTGTGGCCAACAGTAGAAGACTGCTGCTCAGAAGAGCTCTAGGTCCTGCCCCAGCCTCTCTGGAGGTTTCTTCTTTCCTTCCTCGCACCGTGAGAGGCTCCCAACATCCCCCCCATCACCTGAGGCGTAGGGGTGATGGTCTGGTTTGGTAACATTTTTACCCTCGCTCTGTGGGATGCAGATGACTCCCCACAATGCAAGACAATGATTCCTCAAGCCATTTTGGTTTTGGCATTATTTTTTTTTCTGCAGCTGACATCTTCATGTCGCAAAGCCCCAGGCTTGCACAGGCTGAACTGTGCAAAAATTCAAGCAGTGACCTAAATTTTGTGACTTAGGACTGCTTGGTGGTGATGGAAGGGAAAACAGGAATGTGCAATTCTGTGATTGCTGAGACAGACACGCTCCTGTAGCCACAGCTTGCTTTTGAATTTGAGGAGTTACTGAGAAATTTAGCCAGTCTGGAAAGTACTAAGAGGGAAAAAAGTCCCAGACAGAACTCAAGCCGGTTCTGGGAGGAGGAGAGCCAACAAAGTCTGGTTTCTTGTGGTTTTCGGGTTTTTTTTTTTCTGTTTGGTGACCTTCTGCATCCTACTGCAATAACCCCAGCCACTGTCCCAGCCCCTGCACTCAGTTTTCTTTGATTTTGTTTCATTTTTACGGCTATGCTTATTGCCTATCCCATATATGATTGAATTCATATGGCATTATTTCCAAAAAAAAAGAAAAACACAAAGCCCAAGAAGAGGGAAGAGAACTATAACTCAGAAATTAAAACAGCCAAAGGAATATCCCTGTGTCTTTCGCAATACTCCCAACCTCTTCCCAATTCCTTCCCATGTCACCTTAATGTTCCTGCTCGTGTCACCCGGCCAGCTGGGCTGCCCAGCACCACGCACACCCTGGCTGCTTCTCTCTCTGGTTTCCCCTTCACAAGAGCTTTTATTTGAATTTTCCTCCCCTACACGGCTGCTGATTTTGTAAGCATGTGGTATCTTCAAAATTGCTGCCTGCAGCCTTGCCTACCCAAAATTGGCAGGGGGGTGTGAGTGTTAAAATTTGTTTGAAAGGAGGTTAAAGCCAGAGACAGGCACTATGGCTGCACAGGTCACATTGCATTTGGAAATCAGGCTAACGTGTACTCTAATTTTTGTGTGTATAAGAGCTTTTGTCTTTAAATAACTGCTGTTCCAGGGCTCTGTTTTCTTTGGCTACTTTAATTATAGCGTTGCAGATTTTTCTTCCCCTTGTTTGACTCCTTCGCTTACTATACTTTGCTGGATTTCCTCAAGCATGCAGGAGTGTGTTAGCTGCAAAATCACTCTTTGTTGAATGAGCAATGATCTTTCATTTGTAAACTTGCCTCATCATTAAACGCTGAACTGTAGGATACATGCAGAATTGGACTGCTGCAAGTTTACGTAGAGAAGGCAGATTTCTCTTGAGAGCTCGGTGGTGCAGGGCTATACATCTGACACCACAAGCAGAAAATGCAACAAGCCAATTCAAACCATGTCTGATTCCATCTAAATTGTGCAGTCCCTGCGGAGTGAATGCGGTCCAACCTGAGCTGGAGAACGGTGACTGGTGAGAGGCCATGACCTATTTCTTTTCTTTAGGTAGAAGTGAAGAGTGTAAATCTCACACTCTATGCTGCGGATGCACCACCAAGACAGATGCAGACTGAGAGAAAAGATCTCCCCTTTAACTGCCACGAAATCTATGGAACAGGGTCAGATCGTGAGATCAAAAACTGCACTCGGCCTTATAAACTGAAAGTTAACACAAGGCAAAATCCCGGAGGCGTGAGCCCTGAAGGAAATTAGAATAGAATAGACTATTTGGGTTGGAAGTGACCTACAATGATCATCTCGTCCAACTGCCTGACCACTTCAGGGCTGACCAAGGTATAGCGTGTTATTAAGGACATTGTCCAAATGCCTCTTCAACACCGACAGGCTCGGGGCATCGACCACCTCTCCAGGAAGCCTGTTCCAGGGCTTGACCACCCTCTCGGTAAAGAAATGCCTCCTCATGTCCCGTCTGAACCTCCCCTGGCGCAGCTTTGAGCCATTCCCACGCGTCCCATCGCTGGATCCCAGGGAGAAGAGCTCAGCACCTCCCTCGCCACGTCCCCTCCTCAGGACGCTGCAGGGAGCAGCGAGCTCTTGGAAAGCACCAAAGCCAAGGGGCATCTAGACATGGTGCAGAAACAAGTGACTTGGGATACAAGATTTTGAAGTGCTGCGGTAGGAGAAACATGAGCCAGGCGTTGGTGTCCCTCCAACGTGCTTGTCCAGGAATTGGGATGTAGCTTCCCCTGCTCTGCGAAAGGACTCTGCGACAACAGGTCCAGTTGAGGCGTTTCAGGATTAGACCAGGGCTGACTGAGAAAGTGGCTGAGAAGAGTCACTCCCTGTGGTGACAGGGCCTGCCAGCGTGACTTCTGGGGCAAGATCATCATCATCATCATCATCATCATCATCATCATCTGCAGCGTGGTTAAATGGCAGCAGCGGGAGGAGCAGCTGCTGTTTAGACGCTGCAAATGCTGGTGAAGAAAAGCAATGACTTTTTATGTTTCCTGTCTGATAACGAGATACAACTGCGCTTCCGAAGTGGAGTCTGACCCCTAGAGCCAGAGGAGTCGGGTGAAACTGCTCCCAGCACAGTCCTTCAGGTGGTGGGACACTGTCCCAACAACCCCAGGGCTGAAGAAACTGAAAGCAGAGCAAGATCCCGCGTTAGCCTGGAAGATGGGCAGAAGGAGAGCCTGGCTGGTCTTTCTAATCTGTAGTTACTCTCCTAACATTCTGTGGAAGGGCAGTCCCACAATATGAATTTGATGGTGCTAGTTTCAGCCAAAACATGTGTTGCAGGTCCCACTCTTTTGCAGGCATGAAACAACTTTTGTTTATAAATTCCTCTGCCTTTGCAGCATTGTTGCCAGAACTGAAGGTGATTTCTGCTGACATACCCCATTAAGTCATCCTAAACGGTGTTTGTCCGGGGTCAGTCGTTTAACTTCTTTCCCTCTGGCTAGGCACGTGTGTGCTCCTCTTCCTGTGTCTTGTACAGCAAATAATTATGAAATTGGCCATCCAGCCCTTCAGGCACTTGCATGGCACACAGGCGTCACAGGCAAAGCACTGTCTTCCCAAATACTGCAATACAGAGCAGTGAACTACCTTGGATTCTCAAAACTTAAACGCTGTGTGTTTCAGCAGGGTGCTGAACCGCAGGATTAAAAGAAAACATGGCCATTAACCCAACATCCTCCATGCACATGACAGACCTCACCGTTTTCTTTAAAAAGCCAGATGAGAGCATTCAAAGGAATTTAAAGAGTTGGATCCCTAAATGCCATGAGTATGTCATGAAAACAATTGCTGTGGAGACTGTGGATGCTCAGCTCTCTTCCAGAGAAGCAGGACTTGGAGGATAGTCCTTCACAGCTAAACTAACGAGGGCTGTGTACCAAGGCCAAGGAGCACCAAAGGGCTCGTGTCGTGTTTGTGCTGTTTAGGGCTCTTCTAGGTCAGGCTCGTGCCGCAGAGAGCTCTGCAGAGCAGTCCAAAACACAGCTAAGCATGAAGAGTGCAGGCAATCAGATGTCCAGGGCTCTAGCTGACTCCCCAGCCCTTTTCTCTTGAGCAGAATAGATGTTATTCCCGTAACATCTCATGCCGAAGACTCCGAAAGCGAGACGCTAAAACCACAGGATCCTGTTGGGGGACAAAAAAACCAAAAAAAAACAAAAAAGAGGTGTTGGTGCTTATAGTGTTTTTAAGAATACAGGAGTCTTCCCACCTGAGAGCAGAGGCTGAGCTAAGCCGGACTTGCCATTGAAGCCTGAAAGCTGTCTGGATGCTTCATTTGTGGACGTGCCTTTTTGTTCAAATGGAATTTGGACAGTGTTTTGCATCGAGTGATTTCCAGAAAATCTTATTCTTCAGCCTGCCAGAATTTTTAAGGAGATATTTGCCCAGGCTGTCCACATGAGTGTCTCTCGTAATGTTTGATCCCTCGGAGAACAATCATGGATGAAATCGCAAAAAACGTTGTGCAACTCTGTTTTTCTCAATTAGGAGCTTGGAAATAACAAATATACTGGAATGTGGTTTCAGTCCATTCCCTCCTTTATTTGACCTCCTATCAAGAAGAAATAATATATTCTTCTTCTGTAATAGGAGCTGTGTCAGCCAATATACTTACTGGCACATACGTGAAATGTACGGGCTTACTTCAAAACAACATCTTCTCTTGGAAAGGAAATCGCACTGAATCTCGTCTTAAGTCACTGGCCAACCATGCGATGACAGGACGGGAGTTTGTCCTGCTTTTCACCCGATCTCTGCAGTCCTCAACCAACTGAAGTCCTTTCAGTGCGCTCCCCTTCCATGGCAGCGTGGGTTTCGGCATCCCCATCCTGCCGCCCCAGCAACCCCAGCTCCCAGCAAACCTCTTTTGACGACCTCCTTGACCACCCCGAGCCCTGTACCTCCACCAGCCCCTCGCCCTCCGCGTGCCCGCGCAAGGACCGTGCCATCCACCAGTCCCGGGACCCTTTGGGGACCCAGCCCTCCTCCCACCCGCCCCTTCCCTGCAGCTGGGATCTGCTGTTGCCACTGTGACCCCCACGGCCACAGCCAGACACCCCCGTGGGCAGGAGGAGCCACCCCACCTGCCTCCATCTCAGCCGCACCGTTGGGTTGCAGCTCCTACAGTCGTCTTCTCACCTCCAGGTTTGCTGAGAGCAGAGGGGGAAGGCCAGGAAAAGGGGGTACAGCCAAAAAGTCCTCCTACAGCTGCTTGCACCCTCCACCATCTTCACGGGCACCCTCCACCACCTTCTTGGGCACCCTCCACCATCTTCACGGGCACCCTCCACCACCTTCTTGGGCACCCTCCCACCCTCCACCACCTTCTTGGGCACCCTCCACCATCTTCACGGGCACCCTCCACCACCTTCTTGGGCACCCTTCATCATCTTCACGGGCACCCTCCACCACCTTCTTGGGCACCCTCCATGACCTTCTTGGGCACCCTCCACCATCTTCACGGGCACCCTCCACCACCTTCTTGGCCACCCTTCACCATCTTCACGGGCACCCTCCACCACCTTCTTGGCCACCCTCCATGACCTTCTTGGGCACCCTCCACCACAGCCACACGCACACCAGCCCCCTCAGGTCTGCGTAGAACATCTCCCGCACTGCATTCACCTTTTCCTACAGGTAGCAAATCGTTTCAGACCTACACATCCTCCTCGCTTTCCTCTTGACCCTGAGTCAAATGGCAGGAAGAAATAAATCGCCGGGACGTTTGGACCATTGCGGGGGATTCCTTGCTTGTCTGCAAGGATGTGCAGGCAGCCGCTGCTGAGGTATTTCAGGAATGGCCATGGAGAGAGAGGAGAGCTGGAAAGGAGGTGGGAGGACTATGTCTAGACAAGCAATTGATTATGGAGTTTGGCGTGCTGATTTTGCAATTGTCTTCCTAAAGGCCTGGCAGGACTCTGTACTGGGGTTTTTTAAAAGCTCATAGAGGCCATATTTAGCCTACAGCTGGTTTTTTTTTCCAATGCTCAGTTTGCTTTTAAAACATCACCAAACAACAAATCATTTAATCTTTTGTGAGGTCTCCCCCTCCTCCCATTTAAAACCTATTCTTCAAACACCGTGGCCTGATTCTTAATGATTAAACTGGGAAAATGTTCATGTTGCTAATGTTTTATTTTTTCTGCTGAATAGTGGAATAGAAATTGTGCCTGCATAAGGTAAGAATTTAAAATAAATCTGAATAGACAATCGAAACATACAGCCAACAAGCTCGTAGACTCCTGGGTTGTCTGTCAGGAAAGACAATTCCGTCATCAGCCTGATCTCTGAACAGGCAAAATCCTGCTGACAGTTCACTACAGGGCCGTTTTGAAAACACTGGCTGCTTCTTGAGAAACCTGTGTGTTAGCAGAAGAAAATGGAGGTGAAATAACCAAGAGAAGAATCACAAGCTGCCTATTTCCACAATTCTTCCATGCTAATCAGCCTCTTGATTTGCCCAGCATATAGGAGCTGATGTAACTGCCCTGAAATCCACGATAGACGTAATTGAAACCTGCTGCAAAACTGGGCTCTTCTTACCGACTGCTTGCTCAGTGTAACTGTGAAGTTTCAAAATTTTACAAGTGCGTTTTATTGCTTGTCCTTTATAGTAGAGAAAATGCTGAAAAACTGGCTTTCTCCTCAGGTTTGTTGTTTCTGTAATGATTCCAATAACTACCACATCACTGAATATCTCTTAATATGCTTGCACAGACATGAAATTTTATGATAAACAGATGGATTTTGAGAAAAAGTACAACAGCAGTAACTCACAGCCTTGTCTTTCCATGTTCAGCTGCATGCTTTTTATTATTATCATCTATATGCTTTTTTTCCAGCCACCCAGCTATATATTCCTAAAGAAACAGACATTCTTTTCAACTTGCAACCATGCAAGTGTAGCAAGGCACCTAGTAGGAATATATAGGTCACAGTATTACATGACTTACCAAGCTCTGATTCAGTGATTTATGCACTTCTTCAGTTACTTCATCACCACTAGCTGCTGTTGAAGGAGCCAAAATGAATACAAATTCTTATGGTTTGAAATAACAAAAAAGAAAGGTCTTTTTCATGACTTAAATATCTATTTTGGGTTCATTTTTTAGGACATTATTTCCATTTATTTTCAGAAGGAAAATATTATGTTTATTTTACTTTTATTAAGTCAAATGAATGTGCTATACTCATTGCTACCAGGGGGGTATTTAGTACTACCAGCAGTCCCATCAAAATCAGAAATAGGCTTGAAGTGACCTGCCGAACGGAGCACTTTGGTGTACAATAAAACGCCGTAATTCTGCCAGCTCTGATGCATGTGAGCAGGCTGTGTCCCTTTTCGGGGGTACAAAATACATCTTACACTGCCACAGCGCCCCGCGTATTGCCTGCTGAGACGTTAGCTGTGACTGGTATGGAGGGGACAGTAAATCACGAAGTTGCGGTTGGCAGGGGTGGTTTAAGGACAAGCAGCCACACCTTTTGCATTTTTAAACCTTTCTACTCTCAAAGTTAACCTCGACTTGGGATGAGAGACTGCCGTGTTTTCCAGCGCTCCCCCCCGGAGCAGCCCTGCAGGTCCCGGAGCTCCGTTGGGAACGGCACGGCGGGCAGGAGGGGTGGGATGGGGTGGGCTGGGACGGGGTCCTGTGCGGAGGTTGCCGTCAGGGACCGCAACGATTCCCACGTCTGCTGGATCCTTGCAGAAGAGGGTGCAGGACTTTACAACTTCCAGCAGACCAGCTTTGGTACGTGAGAAGGAATAGCTGTCTGGTAGGTTCTTATTTAATATGTGTATTGTTCAGCCATTTAACTGAGTGGCTCAACTACAAAACAGCTTTCAAACACAAAGAGTCATCACCCAACTTGGCTTTCACCAAAGTCAGCAGGAGTTTTGCCACTGATTTTACTGGAGGAGAGGGATGCAAAGACTGCAGGACTTTGAAATCCTTCCCACATGGTGTACCCTCTAACTCTTCCTACTACAGGCTGCAATTTGAAAGCCAAATATGATCAAATAACATCTGGCCATTAGGAATTGCGGTGTTTTGGTAAATACTAAATGATTATACTCAGTGTGCTTTGACAAAAAGGTTAGCTCTGAGGAGGTACAGATGAAGGGATGCCTATTGGCATCAGCATTTGCTTTGCTTCTTCATCCCTGTTGTACATCACTGTACACCTGCCTACTGGAACGTGGATTGGGACCATCCTGCTTATTTTGCACAATTTGTTCAATTCAACTATCGAAAAGCTTTCTATTTATTTCTGAGTGGCTTTGAATTGGCAATTTCATTTACTCATGAAAAGCTTTACAGCCAGACACAATCCAGAAATTTGTAAGTCTCAGAAAAAAAACAAGGACAAAAGTATAAATTAACACAATTTTTTCAAGGACAGATCACACCAAAATAAGGCAATGTCCTTCCAAAAGAAGGAAATAATAGATTTATTTATTTATTCCAATATGTTATTTGTAGATAGGGAAGGTGCAATATCTCTTCAATTTAGCAAGGTCTTGCAACCAGCTCACATGATATCCTCATGCATGTTGCATATATACAGTAAATGAAGAGAAATAAAAAAGTGGCTGGAAAACTGTATTCAGAAAGATGTTATCAGTGGTCTGTGATCAGAATAGAAGGATGTGTCAAATGGACATTTACAAGGGCCTAAGCCTTTTGCTATTCAATTTTTTGATGAATAACTTCAATAACGCATTAAAGAGTATGTTTAGTAATTAGTACATCTCATTTTGTAGACCACTATATTGGGAAGGGTAGCGAGCACTTTGGTGAACAGGATTGGAATGCAGAAAGATCTTGATAAATGAGCACTCTAGTTTGAAAAAATAATTCAGTAAGAGGAATGTGAAATTTCACAGTTCGGTTTGCAATTTTCAGTGCCTTATAGGATGCAATGACTCAATATTGTCAAGCTGTTATGAAAAATAGTAAAGAGCATGCTGGGCTATGCATGTCTCTTCTGTACAACAGATGACAGACTCCTCCTTTTCTCCTGAGTCACTGGAGAGCCGTTGTGAGAGAAGAGAAGGGAAAATAGAGGCAGAAGGGGAAAGGAAAGTGCTTTTGGCATCTTGCAGATGGATAACAGGAAAAGGGAAGAGAACACAGGAAAACAAGTTTCAAGAGAGAATTAAGCAAGAATGGAAGTAGTGTTCCTTGTAAAAAAGACAGAAGCAGAAAGATTTGTGGTAATGTATAGGTTTTTTCAACAAAGGGTTGAAAAACGATTCATTTTTAGATCTTCACTTGCATTGTGGAGATGTCAGAAAAGTCTCAGTTAGTGTGCTCTGAGCCAGATTATTTATATTGACTTTGATGGAATAACAGTGGAAAGGCTGTCAGAGAGAGGAAACCGCAACACTTGAAGAAGTTATCTCAATTTTGCTGGTGTCAGTAATTAACATAGATTTAGCAGAAACAAGTTCATCTCTTTAAGACATGTTTTTTATTATGGGAGAAAATGTTTTCATAATGGGAGAAGTACACGTTGCTGCCACATTGCTTTTTTGGCAAGCAAATAAACTTTAAAACTGTAAGTCAAAAAAAAAAAAAAAAGAAGAAACCCAACTATTCAAAATGAAGAGGTAGATCTAAACTTTGTGACTACTCTAAGATGTGCCAGGTATCCCTGGGCTCTGCCACAGAGGCAACAGAAGAGGGAGAGTTGTGAGAGCCCATCTGAAAAATAGAGTACCCTCAAAACTTTACTGCATGACCACTGCACCGACATGGGACTTCCATACCGACGTAAAGTCTTGTAGCGAAGGTGCACATGGCTGTGATGGAAGGAGATCCTGGGAGATCAGTTACTGCGTGTGAGTCTTCAGGAGACTCTGAAGACACAAATACCTCTTAGCAATGTACCAAACTTTGCTGTTTCCCCCAACAAAAATTGTCTAAATGGTAGGGAATTCCTGGAGGACTTAAGAAATTCCCCTATGTATAAAAGCAGATATAAATTCATCATTCTTCTTTTGTAGGAAAGAAAGTGCTTAGAGTAACCCCAGACAGTCACTGTTGTCTCCTCTTGATATAAGTTGACATTTCAGGGTTTTTTTCTTCAAATACGCGGCAGTCACAGAGACAAAACACAAAGGACCCACAAAACCAAACAAAAAATCCCAATTTTTAACCAGACAAGAATGTGTAAATATAAACAGGGCTGCTGAAAATTTCAGTCGGTCCCATTTATAATTGCAGGAAGCCATAAGGTCCTTTGAGTCAAGATAGTCAAGATAAGTCTGAAGCCCACACACGAAGGTAACCCTGAGCACCCTCCTGGTGCTGGTTGTGAGAAGATCCTCATTTGATACTGGAACCCCGTTCAGCGTGTATCCTTCCGACAGTGTCCTAGCCTTTCCACTTTAAGATGTTTCCGTGCTACAGTCCTCCAAAGTCCCAGATAATGAGGAGAAAGGAAAAAGGACTGGATGTAAACAACCTTGAAGTCTTTCAAACCAGCCAGCGTCCCTTGGGCTTTTTTATTTTCCTCACTGCAAACCCGTTGATTCCAATCGCAGTCCTCTGCACACTTCCCACAGAAGAAGAAACAAAAGCAAAGACTGCCCCAATTTGGGTTTTCTACTGTCGCTGCCTGTGTCACTGTTAGGTGGATGGATGCGAGCAGTCAAGCTGCTGGGCACGGCGGTGCTGGCTGACAAAGCCGGGGTACCCTGGTCCTGGGATTTCCCGCTGATATTTTAAGTGGATCCATAGAATAACCTGTGAAAGTTGACTGTGCCAATGTCAAAATACATTGACAAAAGCAGAGGATTCTCCATGCCCCTCTCCTAGCTCCACACGAGCTCCGAACTGATGTTCTGAACATCAGAACAGATGAGATGTGCCACTCAGGACACTGTACCAGGCAGGTGGACCGTGGTACGTGGGGATGAGCTGTTTCGGCGTGGGTGCAACTGCTGTGTCCCCACGGAAACGGTGAACAGCTTCTCCTGTGCAATGCAATCTGTCTGCTGCCTTGCTTGGTTTAGTTTTATTTCTCTGTTGCTCACACCCACAGAGCTGTTGGCCTTCACAAGACTCAGTTTTAGATGTTACATGGGCATGCCTGCAAGCACACCAAGAAAATGGTTATGGAGTTGGATATCCATGTACTGTTTATCCTGCCTTGTCCTACTCAGACGAGTTCCATCACAGCCGACTGCAAACCACTGGCAAACTCCTGTCAGATCTGGAGCCTTTCAGACTGCAGGGGCTTATTCTAACTGAGTTTCTATAAATTAGTTAAAGAAATTCCCCGAAAGAGAACCAGAGATTGCTTAGACTAGGCTTTTATGTTGCTGAGTTTATTTTTGAACGAGTTTTAAGAAACTTAGTATTATAGGTACTTTCTGCAGATTTCATCCTCCTCTCCATTTCTTGATGAAAGAAGAGTGTTTGGTATAGACTCGAATCTCATTAGACTGCATCTAGATTGATGATTTGTTTGGTTTCTTTCTTTTTAATGTTAAGTTTTGAGGATTGTCTAGAGGAAAATATCCAGGACTTGACCAAGAGTTTAATTTCACCAAGGTATTGACATTCTCAATTCTTGTTTGGGATCTGGATCCTACTCATGAATCTAAACGTATAGCTCCAAACCAGGGAAGAACATAAGTAGCCTGGCTCAAATCACAGACGTACAAAGGACTTTTTGCACACCTGAAGTAACACACACCTGAGAGCTTTTCTGGACTGGGCTTAGTTCAGAAAGCCTGATAAGATACCGCTCAACACCACTGTGTGACAATGTAATGAAATGCAAAGCACTGGCTCCTGCCAGAGTCTCAGTGGTGATTGATCTCCTTCTGAATCAAGACTTTCAGCATCACGAATTTAAACCGTGGCTCTTAAGTGTCTACTGGAAAACATATAAATGCTTAAATACATATATTCTTTATAGCGTTCCCTTAGACTTACATATAGGCTACCAAGATATAGTCTTCTATATGTTGCTTTTTCTACCTCTACATACATAGATGTTTACACGTGTTTCTCTTGCTAATTCTCAAGTCCAACTGAACTAAACTCAGGAAGACACAGGTAATTCTGGATGATGTCCAAGGATTGCTGGCAGGGAATGAGACAACTCCACAGCGCTCTGTTCAGCCTTGAGGTTCCTTGGGACCTTCTGCAGAACATGTTTTTGCCATCAGCACCTGTTTGATGTGCATAAGGGTTAGCAAACACCTTTTTTTGCTGCTGTGCCAATGAACGTCCTAACTTATGACTCAGTGTATGCTATCGGAAGAGTTTGTGTCTCACCCTGCCCAACATAACTGAAAAGGTATAGGCAGGAGCTGGAACTTAACATGTCAAAGTACATTTTAATGGCCCATTGGCACAGGGATTATCGGCGAGGAAATGACGTCCCGGGTAACGGCTCGCTCTCCAGGCAATGGGATGGGTGGCAGGGTGCTGGCACAGCCTTACCTGAGCCAGCCCTGAAGGCTGGCCGGGCAGTCCTTGTTCCACCACACAGAGATTTCACAACGCAGACCATGTTCCGGACATTAGCCAAAGCTTGCCTTTCATAACCCCACGTAATTCACCGTGCACGCATCCCACTATATCATAATTAACCAACTAGAGTTTCGAGCAATCGTAAATCAAATAAGACTGGCCATGGTGTCCCGGGTGGGGAGGACCAGACCTCGCACCGCAGTGCTCATCACCTCCCAGTGTCCCAAGAGCACTTGGATCCGCTCCTCATCTTCCAGCCATAGGGACACTGGGGTCCTACTGCACAAAACCCCTGTCTCAGCCACGCAAACCTATTTCAGCCCTTCATCCTGGAAAAACCCTTTGGCCCTTTGTATATTATCTTGGGAGCATAACATTTTATGTGCCGGACAGCCACTTCAGGCTTTCTGCTCTGATTGAGGCAATTCTAGTACAGAAAGCAGTAGCTGGGCTCTGAGGAATGCTTAATTTTATCTCTTCCCCCTCCGCCCCTGCTTCCCGCCACGGTAGGCTAAAATAGTTAAACGTTTGGGGTTTGGTTGCATGCATTGTTTATCCATGCTTGCTCCCGCTTCTATGTTTAACAGAGGAAATAACTCGCTACGATAAAGTATCACTACATGCTGGTAACATCAGATAAGCTAAGCTGGACAAAAAATGTTTTCTTTGGCAATTCTCCACTTTCTTTAATTTGGCCAGAGAACCCACTTTACTTCTGGAAATGTGGAGGCCTCTGTTACGCTTGACTGTAACACAAAGAGTTTCACAGGTTTTCTTGTTAAACTGAATGTAAGACAAGGAGAACAATCCTGCCATTTCTTTCCCTGGTGTACAATCGGGCTGATAAGCATCAAGCCGCACATATCAAAACCCACAGTGAATGTCATTTGCATTAGTTTTGGGCCTTTCCAGAAAAAAATGAGCCTTTGCAATCCGGTTATCGGCCCCTATGGGAAGGCGCACAATGCTATAGCAATATATATTTAAAAAGTTGAGCACCGGGGAGGAAAAAGGCAGCACGGCTGGAGGGAACACTTTTGGGGTGGAGGCAGCATTCCCAGGAGCAGCAGGAGGACCTGAGCATCCCCATTGCAACCGGTGGGTGTTAGAGGAGCCCCCCATGTCCTGCCCCGGGGAGTGGGATGTAGACACGGAGGATTGGGGTGCGGGGATCGTCCCATCCCATGGGAACAGCTCGTGCTGCAGCTTCTCCCCAGCTCCCGGCGGTGGGTATCAGGGCTGCGGAGGACAGCATCTTTCCCCTTCGTCTCCCACCAAACGCCTTGAAAAGCTCTGGCTGGCTTCGCTAAACCCCACCACACTGCACGGCAAGGGCAGCTCCTCTGCTGACGGCGTGGAGCGCGTACAGCCCACACGCGGCGAGTCCCCCGCTTTCGGGATGCTGCGTGTGGGATTTTGCGGGCTTCGCCCCCAAAACGTGCATTGGCTGTGCTTTTACTGCATCTGCCCTAAGAGCTGGTGTCTGCACAAGTGATGGACATACCGCAGATTTCTAGTTTTGACAGAGGTGCCGGTGGTACGGAAAGCCGAGCTACGCTTCCAGGCAGCAAAGGCACCTGGCATATAGTGAGCCATGCTGTGAGGATCCTCCCTGCAGCACACATACAGCCTGAAAGCCTTAAGCAGGCTGGATTTATCTGTTGGTTTTTTCCCCACCCTTTCCTCCCTCCCTCAATACAAACATTTATGTAATAAAATATTTCTAGAGCACAATGTCTAAACAACACACACTTAATAAAAATAAGAACTGGAAAACTTTAGTAAGAAAACAGCTGAAGTTAATTTTCTAGCCAGATAACAACTGAAGGGGATTTTTTCTTTCCAGATATTAAGGTGTTTTTCTTGCGATAGGTTTGACTTACTCGGGAGTATTCTGCTTAACACTGGCTCCTTAAAGGGGTACTTGAATTTTTTTCTTAGTTATAACCAATGTGTAATTTCTGGGACTTAAAATTTGAATTTCTGGTTAAATAACTTAGAAGCAAACTATAATTCTGTGCCTTTTCCTGGTGCAGCTGGTGCCAAACCATAGATGAAAGCAAAGTGATTATAGACAAAGAGCAACCACTGGGTGACCGCGTTTCCTTTGGAGAGAGTCAACACAAGTCATTTATGAATAAATCTAGCGAAGAATCTGCAGCAGAGCCCGGTATCCAGTGTGAGGCTGGGTCCTACATACAATATACACTCACTGGGTAAAATACTGCAAGCAGCTAACATAGGAGATACCCTAGTCCCTGCTGAGTGTCCTCTCCGTACGCCACAGTATCACAATTCTCTTCTCCATCACCTCCACCGCTTCACAGCGTTGTTTATAGGAAGCGAGGGTGCGTTCCTCAGGGACAAGGGGTCGGCACCACAGGCTGAAGAAAGCCCCCAGCCCATGTCCTGCGGTGGGGATGGGTTAATCTGCCCCTTGCGCCAGTCTGGAAAAGGGGTTGCTGCCCCTCCAGACCTGCTTTGCCCTCTTTATTCCTTTTAAAGGGGTGTTGCTGCTGTGTTTTGTATGGCGCGCTGGTCCGCCCACGTCAAAATGCAGTGGTGCTGAACCGGGTCTTTTGGACCATTGGTTTTTCTGGTTCCAGTCCTTAAGATCCAAGAAGGGCTTTAATTATCGTGGTCCGAGTGTAATTCGTTCAGAGGTTTTCTCAACCGCTTATTCACCTCTTCCTGTGGTAGAGCTTGCAGACCCAGCTGGCATCAGTGACAGCAAAATATATTGCTTTTTGAAGAATCAGACTTTTCATTTCAAAATTACTGCTCTGATACAAGCTGAGATGGGGACAAGATTTTCTCTCTCTCAACTTAAAAGGAAACAATAATTATTTCCTTTTATTTGAATGCTATTCTATCCCATGGTTATTCTCTTTGCCGTAGAAATTTTGACATCAAGTCAAACACTGGAAAGAAAAGATGGTATTGTAAACCTTGGACATAAAAAAAAAAAAAAAAAAGAAGCCTTGGACATAAAAAAATAAAGTCAGTTCCAGCTTTTCCTGGATTTTACATTTGAACTTCCTCACCTCGAGGCTTCAGCTTTCTAGTCTGTAAACAGGAATAATACCTTCCTGTCTCAGAGAAGTGTTATAAGAAGCTTAACTGATTCGTGTTTGTAGGACACTGGGACACGGCAATACGTATGTGGATATGGAAGTACACATATGTGAATATTTGGATGCATCTATGGATGGAGGTACAGACTGTTTTTATTTTTGTGTATGCCTCCTGGTTTTTCTTTTCACAACATCACTGTCTTCCTAAAGCACAAAGATTTCTTACAGAGAAGAGAACATCGATATGTTTACCTGAAGACAAGCTTGCACAGGAACGAAACGTGGTTTCTTGGCATATACTCCTTGCCCATTTTAAGTACCAATGTTAGAAAGTTTTGGTATTTGATATACGTAGCACAGCACAGGCTCAAAACCAGCCGTCACTAGCAAAGTATTGTCACATTACCTTATCTTTTAGAGTAATCTACAATTGAAAAGGGAAGCAATACTTCACCTAGATATCCCTCTCCCTCCCTAATTTTCCTGGTTAAAATAACATGTTGCTGAACTATGATTTTTTGAATTTAAACCAAAACAGGTCTTCTTTTCTTTCTGTTGCCAGCACCCTCCAAAAGAGCGGACGCAGGTTCCGCGAGCAGCTCTTTGTTGAGCTGCATCCCACACCCAAGCCCCCCTCAATGCCCCCTTTCGTTCCCAGGACTTGCGAGCCGTCCTCTGTACCTCACACCTCCTTTTGGTTTGCTGCTTTGGGTTTTCAAAAGCGTTCTCCTTTCCTCCAGCTTTGGGAGATGGATATTTCACGGCAGCCGATCACAGGCTGCTCAAAATGACATGTGGAAACTCCTTCCCTCGATGATGGCAGGCTTACAGCAAGATAACCATCTGCTCTGGCCTGACCACCACTTCCATTTTTGTTTGTCTCCCACAAAGATGTTAACAGGCCTCATTCACTTTTCATTCCCTCCCAAACCAGACAGCTAGAATTTCCCTTCCAGAAAAAAAACAAAACCAAAACAGAACACTTTCTGTTTCAGAAATAAACTCAGGCCTTTTGCTATTATTTTTGGTATTAGTAGTAGTATTATTAGTATTACCAAAATATAAATACTCAAATTTCCATTTGGATGGAGAAACCAGCACATCAGCTATTCTATTTTCCATCCAAAAAGTAAATCTAAATTTTGATATTTTAATACATATCTTTGCATGCACTTTCCAAAAACGACTTTTCAGTCTCTCAGTTATGTCTATTTCTCGTCCTGCTCTGGTACAATCCCCTCTGCTATTACCTTTTCACCATCCTTCGCACATGCCAGAGGTTACAGCACCCCACTGACAAACAGTGTTGGAACAAGAAGCTAATCAATAAAAGATTACAGATAGCCCTGTTTTCATTTTGCAACACAGACATGCTAGAATTCTGCTGCAAAGACGCGTCTCCTTTGAATACAAAATAATAAAAATGTAGTCCAGAGGGCAAAACGTCATCTTTGCCATATTTAGTAAATTTAGTAAACATATTTTCAGGCACTGAACGTATATGTCTCTATATACACACAAACAGGAAGCCGAGGGGGGGTGTATGTGCACATAATATGGAAATAGCGACTGGCTTCTGTTTAAGGCTCTTCATTCACATTTGTGGAATTTTTACTTATGTTGCCCCTTTTTGTTTGGCCTTTATTTAGGGACAATAAAAGAATGGATGCACTTGGCTTTGGCAAGGAGGTCAGTGTTTCCTGCTGCTAGTAGGAAAAAGGTGGGTGACAAAACCAAAGCGTTGCTGCACTGATCAGCACAAGAGCTTACTGATGACTTACCAGCTTTTCCACCTGCTTAAAATAAAACGCAGCCACGGGAGAAATGGTCCTTGTGGCAACAGGCTGAAATGGTTTTGCTTACTTTGCCAGGAAGGAACTATGTTATCCCGGTAAACAATTTAAAGATGCCATTAAATGGCTCCTATTTTGTTCTATTAAACCTGGAAAACGATAAGCTAGGTTTCTATTCTGGTATTATTCAGCTCCTTTCTATACAGTTTAACAGCTGGAAATGAGAAGGCGGCAGCTCCTTGTTCCCAGGCAACTCTCCCCAACCACCAGCAGCTGCCCCAGGGACCCGGGTTTGGAGCTGCTCTGCAGCGACAGCTCTTCTCCCAGATTGACACGCAGAGGCTGCTTTGGCGTGGGGTCCCCTCTAAGAGCTCAGAGCATTTGCAAGAGCCACATCTCATGAAAATCATGGTTTCGACTCTCGGCATCCCATTATATTGTGTCATATAGCTGGGAGTTTAGCCACTGACTTCCAAGACAACTTTTTTCAATATACAAGTGATTTTTAAGTTATGCGTTTATTGCTTCGAGTTAAAGAGCACAATAAAGAATACATCATGCTCTTCCGCCAAGAAGCCCATTTCAAAGGCATTAATGGGTATCAGTACACTCCCTCCTGCCTCAGAGAGACAGCTCACACTCACATAATCTCTCAGCAAGTCCACTTGCCAACTCAGTGGTTTTGTTATCCCTGGTGCAGTTTTGTAGGGCATAACACACTGTATGGGCTTATATTTGTTCTTACTGTTTTGCGGCAATGTTCTTTTTCTCCTCATGTCACCCTTGAATTTATATATATGTATTTTAGGCTTTATTCAAGCAACTAAAAATCCCCTAGAAAAGAAGAACATGTGGAATGCATAGGAATAGAAACCATGATGACCTCATACATAGTATATTAATATACAGCTGGCCTAATAAAACACAAATCACATCCACCAGCAATATTTATGAAACACCTTACATCACTCAAAAGTTCATTCATATTCAAAGTCTGGCATGGGATTCGGGCTGGTTGAACTCCCGTCCTCAGTGTAGGTCAGAAATGTGCTCCAGATGTTGACACCGCCTTTCCTCTTGACTCTTTCCAGGCAATCAGACAGGTCACTATAGTTTCTTCATCACTGGGATGCCTCATGTTTTAACTCAGCACATTTCCAGTGGGATGAAGACATCAGAAAATAGAGAAGAAGAAACAGAACCTTCCACATTGGTGCAATGCTTCGACGCAAGGTTCGGTTGTGTTGGCTGCAGAGCAGCATTCAGCAGGCAAACCAATGGCCCTGAAGAGAAACTGGTCCCTTGCAAAGGTTATTCCTCTGGTCATTCAGTCCAGCATATGGACATGGGCACGACTAGCACCTGCAGGAAAAGGAGCTTTTCTCTTTTTCTCCCTCCAGCATAATGCATCACTGTCAGAAAATGGGTTTTGGATCCTCATTGAAGAGCGATACTAGTTTTGGAGTTTCTTACAAAGTTTCTTCTTAAGTAAATGATGTTTGAAAGAGGAATAACCTTTCTTCTACATCTCTCTCCATGCATCCAGCTCCAATTCTTTATCCAAGTCTTTTTTTTCTCTCTAATCTACATTTGCTTATTCTCACCCATTTCTTCCTCCACTAAAATTAAGCATATTTTGAAAGTGAACCCTTTTCTTATTGAGTTAATATATGCTAATCACTCAAAAGAGCTAAGCGGTATAATGGGACCTTTTCTGTGTTTGTTATTATTAGAAAATGTTTAATTAGAACATACTGGATAAGAGGAATTTTATGCCATTAGCATTATTGGAGACCTCTTGACGAAATTTCACATCCTCCCACAAAAACATTGGCCTGATCTAAACAAAGACACATATTTGTGTGGCTCCAGGAAGGATTTATATTTGGAAGAGGAGAGAGTAATTTTTCATATTTATCCAGGGATGTGAAAATAGCCTGAATCAAAGCATGGCTTCTAATTGTTCTTATCTGCAGTTTCTCATCTTTCTGATGGATCCTTTTTTATCGCCATTCTCATGTTACATCAATCTGTATTTTTGAATAAGGTTTCACACATGCATTAGTAACATCTTTTAACGGAGCTGCTTGACCATCCGTCATTACACTGAGTCTCTTGAAATCTTCTTAGAAGGCTTGCATCCTATTATTTTTTTACCCTTCCAGCTTTCTCTTCTCATTAATACAAACAGATTACAATTTTGATTTATTTTGATTCATTTTACAGCCAGACATTAAGTGAAGCTGACATGTTTCAAACTCTGTTGTTTTTAAAAAGGAAAGTGCGGGCTGTGCAAAAAGCCCCAGCTCATCTGTGTCAGCGCACTTTAGGAGAAGGTCCAGCCTGATCCATCACTTGGGTTTCCCAAACAGCAGGGGTTGCATCGGTACCATGAAAGGTTCCTGTCTTGCACTCGGCATTCAATTCCTGCTGCTGATGATAAGAAATCTTAAATCTTTAGCCTGGTAACCCATACTTTTTCTCATTAACTTAGGTCCATCTGGGGAAGTTCCACACACTGCTATAGGAGCTTTTTCATCTTTGGGTGAAGCAGAAATACAAATCCTCAGCTCTTCTTCAAAATGATGCTGTTTCAGTAAGGATTTTCTGTGTGATTTTTCCATACCATCAAAATTTGTGTGTGCGTGTGTGTGTGTGCAAAGACAGTTTGGAGTGCTGCTTTTTTGATGTAAATTACCTGTCAGGGACATCCCAAAGCTATATATACTCTGTCTGCCCACAGTGGTTCCAGTTTTTGAGCTCCCTTCCCTGCCTGCTCACATGTGGGTGAAAATCAAGATGTTTTTCGACCTCTACAGAATTTTAATGCCAAATAGCAACATAAAGAGATATGATAGAAGCATTTAGTGATCGTATGATAGGCGCTTTATCCTCAGGCAAGAAATCTATTACACCTTAACGTAATATCCTTAACTGGATAACAGACACGCAAAGGCAGGCACGTGGTAAAGGGCCTGGGCTCCCCTGACAAAGAAGTTAACTCCCCAATCTAACGGTTGGATCCCAGGGATCCAGAGGTCTTTTCCTAAATGGAGGAAAGCATAGCTATTCTTTTCAAAGCTATTCTTTTCAAAGCTGTTCTTTCCAAAGCTGTTCTTTTCAAAGCTGTTCTTTCAAAGGGAGTAAGAAGTAAAAAGCAGAGTCAGTTATGTAAGGACCTCTTCTAGTTTCTCCTTCTCTGCAACCTCTTCTTGCCATGACAACTAAAACAGCCTTGTCGGGCTTCCTGCCTCCCAGGTGCTCGGTGCTAAGTGCATCGTGGTGACTCAGGTTGCACAGAAAAGAGACCCTCTGGTCCCCCATGCCCACCTCATCCCTTCGATGACCTGCAGCGGTATTTAACAAACAGGGAGCCACAATGTACCGTAGGCTGGGGCAGGCGTTCTGGTGCTTTTGCTCAGTGCCATTTCGTCTGACAGATCACACATGGAGGACACTGGCATATTCTACTCAGGAGTTTGCACGTGGCTTCGCTTGCCGCAGAGGGGGTACCACTGCCCAGGTGAGCAATTTGGTTTTGCTGGTGCCTAAAGTCATCATTTTGACCTCTAATGAAAGGAAATCCCATCGACCTGGAACCAAGACAGGCGCGGAGGGGACGACGACAGTTCAGCGCTTCCTGTCCTTGAAATCTCCAGTTTACTTCCTGGCATCAGGCTGTGAATTGTAGTTCACACAACTAAGCAGCAAGTTCCAGATCTCAATGTGCTGAGCATATATGGCATGTGCCCAGCCTGCAGGGCATTCAGGTCAAGGACCATGGAATCAGCTTGCTTACCCTCACAGGGATGTGCTGGTCGCACTGACAGGCAAATGCTACCTTGTTTTTTGGTTTGGGATTAGGTAAGAAAGATGAACCAACTGATAGTCATCAGAATTCGGAATAACTGACTCAAGCTCTGTTACCTGGCAAATTATTTTTTTTGTTTTTGGTCTTTAACAAACACCTTCTAGTGGTATTTTTAATCACTTCTCTCAAAATTTGTTAAATTTGGGGCATATTTCTGGTTAGTGCCTAGAAACCAATGCAATCTAGTCCTACAGGTTCAGATTTACATCTGGAAAGCTCTGTGCCTAGACTACTTCAAACACAAAAGGGAGCCTAAAATGGGACATGCTGAGAGTACAAGCAGTTCATACAATGTTGTTTTAATATTTTCTGCATTATTTTTCTACCCTGTTTTTTATGTTCCCTAAGACCTCACTGGGATAGCTGAGATCAGATGGTATATAGCCATGAATTCTGAAGAAAATGAAACCGGTGCTTTATGCAACTCATTGCTTAAATCTGCCTTAAATGTTACAGTGCCAGAAGAATGGAAGGTGGAAAATGTGACTGTTAAAAAGACTTCTGGGCTCACCCAGATCAGCGTTTGATGTCTGTGCCAGGCAACTTACTGGAAACTATAATAAAGAATAGTATTAATAAACTGAATGACATGTTGGAGAAGAATCAGCATTGAATATCAACTAGGATGTCATGTTTTGCAAACCCATTAGAGGTTCAAGGAGTGATTTTTATATAGATCAGGATGGTTCTGATAACATTACATAGCTGGATTTTCAGAAAGCTTTTGACCTGGTCTTTCACCACAGACTTGCGAAGTGTATTCATATGGAATAAAAGCAAAAGGATAAAAAAACATCTAAAAGACAAGAAACTCATCATTAGATTACACAATCTGTTTCCAGAACCCACAAAAATCTCTGCTGTTCAACATCTTCAGAAATTTTATGGAGAAGTTTAACGCCATGAGGACAGTTGGCAGATAATACAAAATTTGTCTGAACGGTCAAATCCTAAACTGGCAATCAAGAATTTCAGAAGACCTTTAGGAAAAAGAAATACTTTTCTGTTGGCTTAGTGAGCTGAATTGATTTGCTGTGACAAAACCATACAAAGATCGGGGAGGGAGAATTGTGCATCCAGGGCTAGGGTGGAAGCATAGAGGGAAGGAAGAGTGAGTGGCACAACCTGTTTGGGTAGCAAGAAGCTGTTAGATTAGCTCAGCCGTATCGCTTGATAGCACTCTTAATGTGACAGGGTGATAAATGACAAGTGAAATTTAATATATGGACATGCAAAGTGATGCACCCATGGAAGGTAACCCTCACTATATGTATCCACCAGGAAAATAGCAACTCTACTCAGGAAAGAGGTCTCAGACCTTTCGTTCATAGCTCTTTGAAAAGAACAGGTCAGGCAGTAAAAAGGAACCCGCGGAATGTTTGGAAATAGTAAGAAAAAACAAAAGTAAGACAAAAGGAGGCCAGTGCTGCTGCAAACCCACATCTTGAATATTGCATGTAGTTTTCTCCACTTCATCTGAAAAGTATAAATAGAAAAGATACAGAGAAGGATGAAAACAAAGATGGGGAATGGCTTCTGTATGAGGGGCACCGGCTGCAATCCCACAGCAGCCTACGGATTTACTGCTGCAATCCCACTCCACGCCTCTTCGTCCTGTCGCCGAGCTGGTTCAGCACAGGAACCTGGTAGAATCCATACACGCACAGAAAAAAGGGAAGAGTTTTCTGCCATGTGAGCAAACTGAAATGGCACAGCCACATCTCCGGGTGTGGGCAGCGGGACACACGACGGAGGGAGGAAAGTGGTAGCCAGTCCTAGGAAATTTCTGCCTGCAGCTATAGCTTCACAAGCCATTTCAGCCAGCTCTGCTGCTGAAATGAGCAGGGCCACGCTCCCTTCACTTGCGACTACTCACTGCCACCCCTGAAAGCCTCTGCCTTTTGGTGTCTGTGCAGCTGTGCAGCAACTCAGTAGGGGAACTGACCTGAATTAAAATTAATCATTTTTGTTGGGTTACTCTGATCAGGTTCGCTGCATGTCAGCGCAAGAAGTGGATGTGAGCAAAGGACAGGAACAAGCAACGGGGACTGGTGGGACTGCCTCTTTGAGCAATGCCAGCTCAAAGGGCTTTGGAAACAAATAATAGACCAAAGCTCCATAGTTTAGGAAAAGGGATGGTTCTGAAAGCATATGAGAGAAGTCTATAAAATGGCATGGTGAAAACAGGGCATGATAATTCATTATTTCTTAGATGATGAAAATTCAAGTACCCTAGAAAATCATTAAGCACTAGAAATAAAACTGCTGGGGAAAAGTTCCTGTCTAGCCTTTGTGCACATTTGGGACCTTGCTGCCACTCCTGGAGGCCAGAAGTAACAGCGGACCAAAAAGCTGACAAATTCATGGAGAAGAGGTATATTTGTGGCTGTTAACGTGACAGCGGACACAGTTTTTACCAGAGAGAGCTCTTCCTCCGCACTTCAGAAGCTGAAAACAGAAAGAAAAGACCACTCCATGGTGGTTGATGTGTTTTTATACCTCTTGCCTATATGTGTACTATTGGCCATTGTCAGGCAGAAGATACGAGCCTAGGGATGAGAAGATACGAGCCTAGGGATGGTTGCTTTGAACAAGCAGGCTGGCTCTTATGCTTCCACGTGCTTTACTTCAACTATATGTAATATAAATACATTGTTTACATTTGCCACATTATGTTCGCAGCAATTTATTGTGGAGACACAAAGTCTGTATTAGATACGCCTAAATACTAAAATTACACTAGACGAGTTCTTTTTTTCACCCCAGTTACGCCATTACTCCAGAACATGGTTTAGCGGGCATGGATGACGGTTGGACTCGATGACCTTGAAGGTCTTTTCCAACCTAAACGATTCTACGATTAAAGTCACCTTGAAGAACGCATGGATTTGGTGTTACTCAAGTTGCCGCTCACGTTTCCCCACCTGCAGGGCAGCACGGAGGACGGGGGCAGCTTTGAAGCGGTGGCAATAGGCGGTCGAAGCGCAGGCCCGTCTTACAGCTAACGGGGCTTCCCACATCGGCCGCGTCCCGTGTACCTACGGACGGACGAAGGACAGCAAAGGACAACGTATCGGCGTAAACCACATCCACCTCTTCCCCGAGGAGTTTACCCTAAAAGAGCGGAACAAACCGAAAACGCGGTCGTGAGGCAAATAAATAACGTTACCGGGGTGTGGGGAGAGGTTCCTAGTTTAAGGCGGGACCGGGTCGGCTGCCAGCTTCTCCCTCTCCGGCGATGAGCCCCGCAGCTACTCCAGAGATGCGCCCGGCCGGAGGTGAAGGGACCCGCCTTCCCCCCCCCCCCCGCCCCGCTCCCCGGGCCCTGCTGTCCGCCCATCGGCCCGACTCCCCGTTAAATACTCCCCCCGCGGCTCGGCGCGGCCTTGGCCCGGCAGGTACGAGGGGGCCGGGCCGTTGCCTCCGCCGTGAGGTGTGTCCCTTCAGCCGGGGCTCGGCGGTGACTTGGCCGAACGATTGGGTAGGACGGGCGAGCAGCCCTCCCCGGCTCGGAGCTCCCGCAGTAGCAGCGCTTTCCCCGCCCGCGCTGCCGCCGCCCAGCTCCGTTCCGCTCCGACAGCGCCCGGCCCCGGCCCCAGCCGCCGCATCATGCCGCATCCCGCGGCTCCCCTCGGGGCCGCCCTGCTGCTCGTCCTGCTGGCGGCGGACTCCTCACAGAGTGAGTACTGAGGGGACGGCGGCGGCGGGGGGTGGTGGTTTGGGGGGGGGGGGGGTGGTGTCTGTCCCTCCCGCCCACGCCGCCCCAACATCGCCCACCGGCCCCGTGTGGTGGGAGCGCGGGGCGGGGGGGACGGGGACGCTGGGGCTGAGGTGAAGGTGGCGGGGGATGCGCAGCTTCACGGCTGGGGCGGGGGGGAAGGTGGCGGCGTGAGGGGGGAAGGTGGCGGCGTGAGGGGGGCCGGCGGCGTGAGGGGGGCCGGCGGCGTGAGGGGGCCGCGCCGACCCACGTTATGGGGGGGTGGGTGCAGGGGAGGGAAGGGGCTCGGTGCCACACGGCGAGGCGGTCGGTGACCCCTGGCCGGGCGGTTTGGTGCGGGTGTAGAAGGCGGCCAGGCGGGCTCAGCTGTTCGCCGTTGTCTCTCCTTCCTCCTGCTCCTCTCCTCCTCCTCTTCGACCCTCTCCCCCCCCCCGCGCCGGCCCGGGTTTCGGCGGCCCAGCCGTGCTGCTGCGCGCCCCGGAGGCTGCCCAGTTCCTGAGGCAGAGGCAGCGTCGAGCGTACCAGATCTTTGAGGAGACCAAGCAAGGGCACCTGGAGAGGGAGTGCGTGGAGGAGCACTGCAGCAAGGAGGAGGCCCGGGAGGTGTTTGAGAACGACCCCGAGACGGTAAGGGCGCAAAGCCGCCGCCGGGATTTGGGTGGGTTGTGTGGTTTTGCCCTCCCGCCCTCCTTCCCGCCATCTGGGGCTGCCTGCGCAGCTGGGGAAGCCCTTGGGAGGAGGAGGAGGAGGAGGAGGGACCAGAATCATGGTGGGAATGACTGGAAGCCACAGGGTGTAACTAGCAGTCGGCCTGCTCAAGGGCTCCGTCCGTCCTGTCCAGTTAGAAGTGCCTGGGTGAGGGTGGCTTGGCCTGGATGAGGGTGACCTGGGTGAGCAGCCCAGCCTGGTGCCTGCTGCCATGACCGCTGTCTCCAGAGAGCAGAAGGGCCCTGTTCCCCTGCAGCGTAAATCCACGAAGCCAGATAAGTGCGACCTAACGCTGTGGGCTTCTCTGTCTGGATGCCTTACCATCGCTCTTTCCTTCACTCTCCCATCCCAGCTGTATTTAAAATCCCCTTGATGGTGTGGCGCAGGTCAGCATGGGGGTTTCTCAGAAGAAGTATGTCGTAAACACGCTTTAATCCTTTTTAGGCCATATTCAGCTTGGTCAGCATTTTTGCATCGGTAGGTTTGGGACCTGACACTACAACAGCAGGAGAGCACGTGTGCGGGAACGTGGTACTGCTGCACTTCTAACACTAAGCGTGGATTCACGCAGTTACAGCCTGCACACCGCACGTGGAGCTGGCTTTCCCAGTCTTCTCAAGGCTGACTTTCACTTCAGACTTCTCTGCACTTTGGACAGCGTGTGGATGCAGTTGTGTTGCGTTACTAAGCTTGGCTTACTCTTCCAGTTACTTTACACTTCCTCTCCACGCTGTTTTGGATAGGTTTCTCTCATTGCTGAGATTATCTGGCATTGATTTAGCAGTGGGAAGTAGATTCTTCTTGGTGTTCAGACTGAAGCTTGATATTGCACGGCGTGTTCCTGTTAATGGTATGGTGCTCTAGGGAGAAGATAGGACGGAGAGAGAGAGAGAGAGATAGTGTGTGTGTGTGCGCGCACAGAGGCACACACACACACCACAGGCAAGGGAGGGACTCGGGAGATGTGTTATGCTTTGGTCAGACAAGTCTTGACATGTGTGCTTCATTAGCAGGCTCAGCACTGGATATAGAGTGCAGTTAGCTTGTCACAAGGCAGTAGTAAGTACGGCAAAAATGTTGTGATGCTGGCTTTTCTTTTTGACAATCTTTAATTTAGAGCTTAATACGGAGCACTTGCCCAGGCAGTGTTTAACGGTGCACCTCTTGCGTGTATGTGCAGTCACATCTGCATGCAGCAGTGTTTGCTTCTGTCCTGTAAAACTGAGCTAATACAGAATATGGATAACTGTAATGTGGTGAGAGTGGCTTGCATAACTATTTTCATATTCACGTTGAATAACATAACTTTAAGCTCAGTATAGATATTCTCCATATAGCAGCAAATGCAGGAAAAAATAATCCCAAATGTGATTTTGTAGCATTCTGGATAAAAGGTGATCTGAGGTCACCAGTTTTGCTAACTGGCTTCTGGCCAAGAAGGTAGCCAAAGGCGATGCGTCAATAGATCAGTTTAGGGGGTGGTAGGCTATGTAAATGTGTCAGGGGTTTTTAAGAGTATTTGGTACTTATTTTGTGTATTGGAAAACATATACAGTTTTCCTACTGTAATGAAAATAATGACATTATTTTGGTTTAAAATCTTTTAATATGTAATATAAATTCTCTAAGATCCAGTCATGCCATTTAAGCGTGTTTTGCAGGACAATGCAAACTTTCTGTCATTGCAAATGATTTTGATTTTTTTGGTGCGTTTCCTTTGTTACTGCAGCTAGGTCTCTCTCTAGCTCTGAAAACCTCTGGAGAAATACCACTAAGGCTAGATGAGCTTCTAGTGTCTGTGCCCCCTTGCTTATTTTACATGCGCTTTACACCAAAGTGCTGTATTTTATAATACTTTTAGGTCTACAGTAACATAAGATCCTACCTTTTCTGAAACACAAACCTCCCAAGAGCTGTGAACTTGCTTGTTACGTGCAGTGTGTCCTACTCCTTGCTGTTACTTTGCTTCAATTTGACTGGGAAGCAAGTGTGCCACCGCCTATCGGGGGGATTTGTGGCCATTCCTATCCATTTTGCAATCAGTATGTGACATGAAGGCAGCAGCTGCTGTTCAGTAGCAGTTTTCTAATGCACGGTGGCAGAGGTCATGTATGCGGGCTGTTATTACTCTACCCGTTGGAAGCCTTCAGTGCTTTGTAAGGCATAGGTGACTACTCTTCTGGCAGCATTTGTGGATTTGATGGACAGAGTATTAATACGCACCTGAGGTAATAGAAGTGTTTCTTAAACACTTGGAAGTTATCATGCTGTCATTTCACCGATGCTGCATTGTATGTCCTGTCCTGGTGACTGACAGAAGAAGGAAGCTAGCTGAGACAGACTTGACTCAGGGAAGATGAAAACTGTTGATAAACAATGCCTAGCAGTTTGAGGAATTACAGTAAATGCAGTCATGCTTCAGCCTATTGTCAGGCTGCAGCTGATCTATGCTGGTAAAGTGAGGACTTTTTATTGACCAGGGAAATGTACAGATTGCTGTTGACAGCTGATGATTCCTTGTAGTTTAGGAAGGCTGAAATTTTTGTCTCTGCCTGCTGAACCTGGTCACAGGGATTAACTACTTAGGTTGTAGCAGAAAGAAATGGCTGCAGCACTTCTTGTCCTGCACTGAGCCTTGTGGCTACCCTCGCGGTAGGCAAGCGGTGAGGAACGCATCAGTGCACTGCTGATCTGTGCTGTTGCATCTCCCAGGTTTTATGCTTTAAAGCACCAGATGAGCACGAATGTAGGCATTGGTTGTTTACTGTCCCATGGGAGCAGTGGTCTTTCAGCCTTGACAGCTGAAAGTTAGTTTGAGATTAGTTAATAGCTTGCTGCTTCTCTGTTCAACCTCAGGTAAGGCTTGCGATGTGATCACAGAAGTGTTGTCTCTCTTCCCTGTCTCCCCCATCAGATGATCTAATGAAATGTATGAGTCTTCCTTACAAACCTTGCCATTCTTAGCTCTCCTGTGGCCTTGAAGAGAATTCTAAGGCCTAGTTTCAAGAACTATGACTTAAAGATGTGATAGGAAATTGCATTAATTGATTCATCAGACAGCTGCAGTAGTTCAGGTAAGATGAAGCAAGGTTATAGCATAGCTTGCGTGATGCTTCCCAGGTAAAACCAGAGCTTGATCCAGACAATTATAACATCTAGCCAAGAATAACATTTTACGGAAAGATACCCATTTACTGGACAGACCAGTAAACAGAAATGAAATGTTGTGTACCTGTATCAGAGCACCCTTTTTCCATGCCTTCCATTGTTTCAGGGATCAGCTTTCCAAAGCAACATCTGCAGGCAGTCAGCAGAAGATACACATTCTCTGAAACCTGAATGCGGGTGTTGCCACGTGTGTGATTACTTAGATCAACTGCTAAGAATAGTGTATTAGGCGGGGCTAAATACCCATTCATTTGCAGGCCAGTGCAGCTTTTGTCTTTTATGTTACGGAAAATATAAATATCAGCTTGCCCAGACTGGAGGAAGGAAGATCAATTGAAACATTTTTAGACTGTGGGTTTTTTTGTTGTTTTTTTTTTTTAGGAGGCAGAACAAAACTCAGTCTGTGCCATTTGTATGACTATACATGGTAAAAACAAGTGTGAGCCTGGGTTAATGAGTCTTGCAGCCTATCTTTTTCATGAAGCTGATTATAACATCCTTGGATACTACTGCAGAATTCTGGGATGGTTCCTGTTTTATAATTTCATTTATGCTAGAGGTACCAAACAGAAAAATGAAAAGCTAATATGGTGGGAAAAAATAAGGACGGAAAACATGTTCGTGGGAGGTATGAGGACTGTTTCTAAATGTGATCTATTAAAAAGATATGCTAGGTCTGATAGATGGGATGAAGTTGCAAAACATCTTGGATGTAGAGATAAGAATGTTATCTTATTTAAAATGTTGATGAGGCCTTATAAAAAGCAGTACTGCAGAAATATTTGACCTTGGTATGCAGTCAAGGTATTACAGCTTGTTAACTGACTGATAAAACTGCTCTGGAATTTGGTTGACCTATTCTAAAAATGTGGCCATCCAAGCATGTAAAACAAAGGGCAGAAGTGAGTATAGTTGCTGGCGTTCTTGGAAAACGTTGGATTTCACTGAAGAATAAATACAGCAAGAAAGTGTCCTTGTGTGAGAAGTTTCTTTGTTTTGAAAGGCTGAGCATAGGGGAGGTGTTTGAACGCAGCCACTTAACTGTTTGGTACCACAGTTTATCAGTACATCATCCGTCACTGCACATCTTTCTTGCTCTTGTTACTGTTGAAGAATTACTGCTCTTCCTGCAGGTCACCATGGACATTGCCATGCTGAATACTTTGAAAGGTGTTAGGCCCACCAGAAGCACTGACATAGGTCAGCCTGGCCACCTGTGTTCACTGTTTATGGATTTGTCCCTCAATAGAGTACCTTGGAAAGCTAGCCACTTTTCATATGTATGCAGGATGAACATCCCATTCACAGGCAGGCACATGAAGAGTTCTTCTGCTTTTTGAGGGACTTGCATCCAAACTGCTGTTAAAATTGATGGCTTGTCAGATAACAAAACACTGCCAGAGAATCACAGGGTAACTCGGGCTGAAGAGGGCTGAAGAGGTCTCTAGTCCACTCATCTAGTCCAGTCTGCCGCTCACAGCAAGGGCAGCAGTGAGACCAGACCAGGCTTTTGGGGGATTTTTTGCTGTCATGTCTTGAAAATTACTGATCCTAACAAAACATCCAGCAATGTCAGCATTCTTTCTGCGAGGCTGGGTTTATCGAGAAACTGAAATGCAGATGAAGCAATGTATAGGGTGTGATAAGGGTCAGTTTAGTTGGTTTTCATAGTGTTACTGACTCATTGGTTTTATTTCTTTATTTGTTCCATTACATGACACAACACAGATGAGCTGCATGCACAGACTAGAGTCATCCAAACTTCACTCTGATCTTTTAGGAGGGGTGCTTGGCAGACAATATTTAGGTCTTATTTCTAAGAATAGCAAGGTAGATACACATTTGTAAATACTAGTCAGAAAAGTATGAAGGCATGTAGGGGGAGGAGAGGGGTTACTGGGAGAATTAAGTAGTGTAAAATTTCTTTGAGTAATTTAGTGAATGTTGTGTAGTCTAGACATACAAAATACTGATATCATCGTTAAATACAGATGTCACCATCCCTATATAGAATATTCCTTTCTGGATTCAGGCAAAGACCTGGTTTTATTTGCTGTGAAAATTCTTCTCAATATACTGATTTGTTATGGCATTTTGGCAGATTGTGGAGGAAGGGCTAGATTTATAGCTGGTATAAATTTCTACATATCTTCTTCTTGGTGCAGAATTCATCTGAGAGAGGGAAAGAGTTACCGGAAAACTCTGTGCTGATGGTTTAACCTGCTTGGACTCAGTATATGGAAGAATGGATTCCCAGGCACAGTGGTACCTGCTTAATAGATTTTTGAGAAAGAAAATAGGGGGAGATTTAGACTTTTGGCCAGGAATGGATTGAAGGAGAGAAGAAGGAAGTACAAAAGTTTGAGTGTCCAGCTTTATGCCACAGTGGCATCCCAGCAGAAAGCTGGGATGGGATCTGGGTGTCCACCAGTTGTGTTCTCCCTTCCCTTTCTTCCTTCTCCCTGTAGTTTCTTATAAAGGAAGCACAGGATGGGACAGCGTCGTACCAAAATCCAGTGAGCTTAACTGATCTGGAAGGCAAACAGATTGGGACTGTGGAGCAGGGTACATCTGTCTACTTGGTGGTACAGACACAGCATTTGTTTGTGGTGGTGGACTTCAGTAGCAGGAGGGTGACCAAAACACTTCTGCCTGCCTTAGAAGGCAGGTCGTATGTTTATTAGCTAAATGCTGCTTTGTCAAAAGTTTTTGAGACGGGTGAGCAACGTTTGCTGTTGGTGGAAGCAGACACAGCTCCATCAACTCTGCTGGACTCATGCCTACCCGATCGTCATCTGTTTCCACTCGTGTGAGTTTAGCCCAGAAGTTCAGAATAGACCTGGAAATACTGAAACACTGCATCACAAAAGTACGACATGCTAAACCTCCTGTGCAGCAGGAGGGAAGGAACAAGACAAAAGTGGCTAATATTACGCTGAGGGGCTCTTTGAAGATAGGATGGAAAAAGATGCTAAGAATGGTAAATTGAAGCATGGGGATTATACAGGTTTGGGTCAAGAAGGAAGGTAGTGGAAAAAGCAGATAAAGTTTGGGTAAGTCAGTTTTTCAGAGGGAATACAATAAGTTTTAATAAATATGTGAAAGGGGAAAAACCCAATTAAAAAATGAAGAAAACAGTTTTGTGGCCATGGGCTCATTTAATTTTCTTTTTAAATTAAAAAAAAAAAGAAAAAAAAAGAGGAGCAGCCTACTGGGAATTAATACAGTTTGTTAGTGCAGCTGCATAAGAAACAGATAAGAGAAACACTGAATCTGTATCAGTTGGCAGTTGTGGTTCATGTACGCTCTAACTCTAAGTGAACTTAATGAATTACAGCAATTACTTTCTAATAAGTATGAAAAACAAGGATGGAACCACTGTCAGATTTAGAAGAAACTGAGAAGGAACAGGGAGGTTTACTTTTCCTCCACTCACATTGCTTTTTAGGCTTCAGTTTCACATTGGGAGCTCAGCTGATCTAGTTGGAGTAAGTAACACCCTTGCCTATTCTGTTCATCCTTCCTGCACAGCAATTTGTGCAACTGCATGGACTGATTTAAGTAACCGATCTAAAGAAAAGTAGTCTGGAGAGAAAAATTATCATTTTGCAGCTGGATCAGTTCCCTGGTCCAGTTCACCACACAGCTTTACAAAGGGTTGCGCCAACACGGTGGAAAGGACGGTGTGGGTTTAGGATGGGAAGGCCAGGTGCCAGGGGAGAAGCAGAAAGGGTCGTCACGGCTCGTGCTGTCAAAGAAGTGACTGAACAACCAAGCCTTGGAGAATCTGATCGAAGTTTTTCAGCAGGTCTCCCTTCTGTATCTCTACCTGCGTCACTGTTTTGTTATGACCGGCTGTTCTAGAGGCTCTCCGCACATGCACGTGTCTGTGGGGAAGTTTCCGTATTTATTGTTTCGGGTTTTCTTCCTGTTCCTTTGAGCATCGGCAGTGGGACCCAGAGGAAGAGCAAAGGTGGAAAGTAAGGAGGATACCCAGGGAGGGGGACAAGTGTTGGTGTTGTCTGCACTCTTCACAGCTGCCAGGACGGAAGGGTGCGTAAATGAAGAGGTAAAAAGAGAACAGGTCTTGCTTGCACCGTGTGCAAGATCATGTGCATCTGGAGAGCTACCACATTTGGCCGACTCCTGGAACAGGGAGTCCTAGTTCAATTCCAGAAAACGTTTAGGACAGGAACAGAAAAGCAAAATCTACTTAGTTGTTAAAATAATGAACAGGGAAGTATGAGGTCAGATTCTGTCACAAGAGCCTAGTGTTGTCTCAGATGTCACTTCCCTATTCCTCGCTTGCCTGTCCCCTCTGAGGCCAAATAAATCCAGTGATGCCTTAAAGTGGCTGAACGCTGTTACTGTGAGTTGCAACCTCTGCAAGTAAGCAAAATCCTAAGAAACAATATCATTAAATTATAGGAAGGGGAAGAATACAGTATTTTTTCACTTCAGTGGATAAAATGTTACAGAGCCTATAAAAGAGATCACAAACATTTAAATCATGTTGGATGGAATATGTAATCTGTTCTATTTTAAATACGGCTTAAATAATTGCAGAGTCATGACACAATATAGGATGTTGGAGAGAGACAGCCTTTTACTTATGCTAGGTGTTTTGTCAGATCCCGGTTTGCTTAATTTGACTGAAGTTTCTAAGTGAGTGATAGTTTAACCACACATACAAATATTGTAACTGTTGCAACAAGTAAGTATTCAAACAAGCAACATTGAGTGAAGATCTGTTATCAAATCAAGATCCCCTTTTCAAATTGCACTTTAATACAGCTGGAAGGAAAGCAGCCTTTCAATCATGAAGCAGTGGTGGAAACCTCAAGGCATTTGTGACTGGATTGCATTAAGAACAACTTAAAAGCACATGCAACCAACTCACTGGAATCACTCTACAAATTATTTTTGCTGGAATATTTGGTCCTTGGCACCAGTTACATCCATTTCACACCGTTACTATCCGATCAAACCCTGCCTCAGGCCACTTATAGAAATCATCTCTCTGTGCCCCCACGTCTTCACAAACGTATGTGTTTTGCTTGCCTGTGGCATGCAGGAACATTTTTTTTTCTCCTTCTTTTCTTTCATTACTTTTTTTCCCTGTAATTGTGCATTCTAATCATTGCTGGGTTTTTCCTCATTGCAGAGCAACATCTTTTGCTGAAGTGGCACCTCAGTAAGCTGTTGGGGAAATAGTCCTGCCTCTCAGAAGAGGGCAAGGGAAGCTATGACAATAGATGTTTTTGGTTTCCAGCCTTCGGGATTCTGCAGAGATGCCTAGTCTCTATGAAATGGGTGATGCTGGAGAGGGTGGTCTTGAATGCTTCTAGTTTGGAAAGATCAACAACTTGGTGGAAGGGACAGTCACAGTTTGTGCGTACCAGAATAGCTGGACATTGTGAAGTGGATACTTTGCAAACGGACACAAAATCTAAAAGCTACCCTAAGCGGCTGTAACTTTGGCGGTAGGTGATGAGGCTTGGAGGCTGCTTTTGGACTGCAGTGTGACCTGCTTGTTTCTCTAAAGCCTCACTTGCCAAATTGTGGAGAGAAGTACTTTCTGCTCCTTGCATGGAGAATGCAGATCCCCCCCCAAGCAAAATATGAAGCAAACTAACCTGAGTGTAGGGTTCCTCACAATGAGAAGGAAAGCCTGTGCAAGCAACATGGCATTGATTTGAGCATAACCTCTATAACTATACGTTCTACATATTTCAAATTCTGAATTGCAGGACTGTTTAATTACACCATATGGGAGGGAGGCCTAATCATTCAGCATGATTTTTTTCTATGCATCAAAAGCCTAGGGCTGATTTTAAAAAAATGTGGAGAGCTCTTGAGTGTTAATGAGATTTGCATGCTCAAGTCATAACAACTGTCAAAAACTAAGTTATAGCCAATTATGGTTGGTAGCAGCTATTTCTTTGCAAGGATAGTGCGGGCCCGCAGTGTGGAAATATGCAGTACATTTATAAAGGGGGAGGTCAGGCCATGCCCAAGACAAACATTCAGTCCTGAAGGAAAGAGGAAAAGGGAGAGTCATTATATGGAAATGAGAAAAAGGCATACCATGGGAGTTGTCACTGCTCTCTAAGAGGTAACTAGGTAACTAAGGAAGTGCTTTTTTAGAAATTACCATTGCTAAGACGTGTCTGTGAGATCCTCTGGCGTTAGCAGTGCTGCAGTCACAGAATCACAGACTGGTTGAGGTTGGCAGGCACCACTGGAGGTCATCTGGTCCAAGCCCCCACCTCAAGCAGGGCCACCAAGAGCCAGTTGCCCAGGACCATGAAGAGTCTTTCTGCAAGCTACATCTTTTATCTGCTGCCACTGCAGCTCAAACATGACTTTTGTTTAGACTCAGTGCTGATCAGGCTTACCTGACCTAATACTCAAGAAAAACTAACAGAAGCAGTTGGCAGGCCCTTTTGGCTGAGGTTTCCAGTGTTGCCAATTACTTCAAGCAACAGTGAGAACATTTTCCTGGTGTAGACAGGGTCATTGTTATGTTTTCAGAAGGGTTATTTTTATACAGTGACTCATGTTAACGCCTGTTCTGATTTGGTGTTCTTCCATCTTCTCTAAAAATGCAGTGGGACTAATGCATACCCCATATAATTTCACTAACTTCTGGATTTTACCACTAAGGGAGAGTTTGGCCATAGAGCTGAAAATAAATGGTGACCCCAGTCACGTTGTAGGTTTCCTTTGGCAGGGACTTCTGCCCCTTCAACTCCACAGCCCTCCGATGAATTCTTACCTTCATGTTGCTGTTCTCCTCAGTTGTTCCAATGCAGGGTATTGGGGGTGGCTCCACAGAAACTGTTCTTAACTTCCACTGCAACCCTTAAGAAGAAAAAGCAAATATAAAAAATGAACAACCTGGAGTTTGGGGAGTGTGTTTTTTGGGTTGTTTTTTTGGAGGACACTTTTAAACTCATGTTTTCTTCTTGTTTTAGATGTCCACACTAAGTGTTGTAGTGGCTGTGTTAGAAGGGTAGGAATAAGCTCTGGATGTAGGTGGGAGAGGAACTTTTTAACCTCATGAAAAAGTGTTTGGTGTCACTCTACCCTGAAATAAAAGCATGTACTCTTAGGACTTGCACTACTGTTGTGGAAACCAGTAACTGTGTTGAGTGCATCAAAAGACTTGCTTCTAGCATGTCCATGTGTTCGTGTGAAAAGAGTGGGGGCTGTAGAGCTTAAATCGTTTGTTAAAGCACAGCTCTGTCTCCTGGACAGCAAGGGAAAGGTCTTGAACTGAGCTGAAAAAAGCAAGCCAGGACCTGCCTGGAGGGACCGGCCTCATGCTGCCCTTTCCACTTCTCTGAAAGGGTGGAGACGTGTAGATGGGAGGCACTTCCCAGTCTCTCCTGTTTCTCCCTTTTAACCCAAGTTCTCTGCTGAGCTGTTCTGCTGGCACATGGCGTGTGGTGTGTAATTCGTACTACGTGCCGGTCTGCAGGCTGTGGGTGTCTCGGTGCCAGGCCCTTGACCATTGAAGCTTCTGGCATCCGAGACCTACTGGTTGATATGTGGGAATCGGACAGAAGGTGTGATGGGTCACAAAGAGGAGGGGTGGCAATACATTAAGGTTTTCTTGGTAGCAGCAGGCACAGAGGTTGAAATTGTTGAAGATACATTTGTGAAGGTTGGGTCTCTTGTGGAGGTTGGTGCTTCTGCCAAGGTATTGTCTTTGTCTTGCATGCACTGGGACCTTACTACTGGACAGATTGGTTAGAGAGCTTGGTGAGGTCAGTGTCTGTATAGCAGCCTATCCAGAGGATGTTTATGTCCAACATGTATTTGTTTATAGTTTTTTATTTAAAAAGCCCATTGCTCCTGCTTCTATTTTCAGCAGTAATTAGGAAAGCAAATCCAAAGGGGAAGGGCTGACAACACTTAAATGTTGACTTCTTTTACTGGAGTCCAAGCTGAAAATTTAACAGTTACTGTAGTTCTGTGGTCACAGTTAAATAACCTCCTGTGTTTTGATCCTGTGAATATTGGGTGGCGTTCTGGATGCTGAGATGTTTGGTGAGCCTGAAATTGAAGACTAGTTGAGAAATCAGCAAAGGAGTAACAGAATCTTTGCTAACTCCTTCTTAGCAAGCCTCAAAGCATTTCTCTTGGCGTTTTTGTTGGATCCTGAAAATACAATTGAAGACTTCTGGTGGAGGGAAGATGAGACTCAGACTTTTAACAGGGACCTGACCCTGTAGAGGGTTTTCATCTTCCCTGAAGTCTCTGGGTCATTAAGACTTAGTACAGCACAGACGACTGAAAAGGCATTGTAGAGTTGAGCGCTCACACAAGACGTAATGCATGTCTGGCTGTCTTTCTGTGCAGGTTAGGCACAACTTTAATTTTTAACTGGAAAAACTTCTCATCAGTGTTTTTTGAAAAGGGACTGCTACTTTCAGTTTAAGCAAGTTCCTTTTCTCAAGGTGAATAATCATTCCTCCTTCATTCTTGATTAATCTTTTGGCTGAATGGAAATACGTTGCCATTGTATTTCCAGAAGCCTGTTGTAAGGAAAATTGATTATGGAGAAAAATGAGAAGTTAGTCATACAAGAATGAGTAATGTTAGAACCTGAAATCATGATGTTTTATTTTAGAATGGTATTATCAGCAGGTCCTGTAGACCTGGAGGGGTGCTACTGATCAGCAAGTAGTTTTGTATAACATAAGCAAATGAGGAAGATGGGGAAAGAAGGGTTAACTTTCTATTAACAGCCTCCTGTTTAAATCACTTATCTCTGTTATGCACCTTGTGAAATGAAGCTTGTGGTAGTACAGTGTCTTGGAGTTTCACTCTTCTGCTGTTTAACTGGCGTTGAATCCATGTACAGTCAGTTTGCATTTGGAAGGTTATCTGTACAATGAAAATAACTAGTTACCTTAATCTTTCATTTAAATGTAAACTCTATACAACTTTTCTAGCTCTCAACTCATTCATCAGAGGTCAAGGAGAAAAGGAAGTTTTATGCCTTTGCCATCACTGACTTTGAGCTATTAGGCTGGTGGCAATGAATATGAAAGCTCCTATTTCTTGTCCTGTGAGTGCAGAAAACATTGTTCTTGCCAGTGTCTGGATTATCCTGTTGGTGGTTGAACACATCTGCACATTCTCGTGACGTATATTGAATAAAGGGGAAATAATGAAAAAAATATTTGGAATATTTCATCACATGCCACTATCTTTTTCTCCTCGAGTGCTGGCTGAAGTTCAGTTTGTGGTTATAGCACATCTGGGAACTCATCTGAATACTTAGACTGCTTAGATTTGCTTTTATTTTGACTTGTCTTTTCCAAAACTAAGCCTAAAAAAAAAAAGAGGGAGAGGGGACCATAGTGAGTTGTAAGCTCCTTGCTCAGTTTGTTAACCCGAAGAGATATTACAAAGCTCAGCCCCAAAAGATGCCAAGTCTATTACCCTCATGTCAGAATTGAAAATTGGCATAAGTGTAAGGTACTTCTTCTACTTCTTTATTGATGCTCTCGTGATTTAGGTTAAATATTTACATGGTGCATTTCAGTAACTGGGTAATATTTGCCAGAAGTGATTGGGGGTTTTTTCTGATGAATGACAGCAATGTAATTGATTGCATTAGACAGTCCAGGTCAAATTGAATCACGGTGTGTGCCTGTCTCTGTTGTATGTACATGCCTGTATATATGCATGAGCTTAACCGAACATCTGCCGTAGGAGGGGAAGATAAAATAGTTTCTTATCTTGCACATTGTATAGACCAAATTAATCTTGTAGAATACAGGATTTTTACTGTCCCAATCTCACTGCAGATAGTGTTATATGAAAACTGATCATGTTGTATGAGAGAGAATTATACTATGTGTATGCTTTCATAATTGGCTGAGAAATGGTTTATTTTAACAAAAAAAATACATCCACAAGTTTTCCGGCATTGCATGCCCCAATTACAATTTTAACAGCACTTGAACTAGTGACTTATAGATTATGAAATCCAGTATGAAGTGAAGTTGGAAAGAAATGCTTTTTCCTGGCCATAAGTTTTTGTATTTTTTTTAAGGATGTGGTTTAATGATCAGCTTAGGCCAATCTCCCACCCTTCCATGCAGCACAGCTGCATTTTCCTGCTGTTTCTCTGTGTTGGTGCAAACAAATCATGCGACTGGCAAGCTCACGAGGCTAAATATTTTTCGAACATGCAAGGTTAGATCCACATCCCATCAGCAAACTGCTGCTCTCACTGTATGGCTACACTTTGTTGGCACAAGGTAGAGAACAGTAACGCCATGGCCGTGTACCACAAGAGGAGTGGGAATGCCTTTTGCAGTCTGGTTTTAGATTAATGGATGTCAATTTTCCCCTCACTTGCACATTTTCATTATTCCTTTCTTTGAGCCGACTGTCTCCACGATGTGATGGAGTGAGTGGTGTGGCAATGGGTGCTCTTAGAGTTGTAGGGTGCTCATTGTACCAGCAAAAGGTACCCTTTTATTTTAGTGGCTGTGGTGTTAGGGTGCTGCCCGTGTTCTGCACCAGCAGAGTGCCTTCAAGGAGGTGCTGGGTGACTAAATCATCCTGTACTTTCCCTCTGGGGTTTTGTCTGTGGATTCCTCTTCCTTCCCCTACCTCATGCCATCATCAGCACCTTTACCGCTCGGATAGCGGCTACGTGGCTTCGTGCTCAGCCACTGCCACTTCCCAAGTCAGCTGTCGTCAGAAAATACCTTGAGACTGGAGCTAATGTTTCTTCCCTTTTCAAAAGACAAAATGCATGTATGATACTGTGCTGCTGCTGCTGTCTCTGAATAAAAATAAATTAGGATGTTGGAGTTTGGACCTTGTTAAACAACTGCCAGGCAAGACCACCAAACTAACAGCAGCTCTTAAATATTATGACAATAGAAGCAAATATTATTCAATAAATCTTTGCTTTTTTTTTTCCTCCTACAGGAATATTTTTACCCGAAATACTTGGGTGAGTTGCAGTTTTTACTTTCACATTGTAGCAGTGCTGGTATGTGGTGCCTAATACTGGAGCTTGTCACAGCTGAATTCTCTGCTAAGGAAAGCGATGGAAATCTGATCGAGATAAACATGCAGTGCTAGCTTTTAAGATAGACTGTACATTCCTTATGTGGTTTTGAGGTGTGTTTTTTGCTTATGTATAGATTTGCATACAGAGATCCTCTGTGTTTTCTGCATGTTGAAATGTTGATGTTGCATTTATATCTGTAGCTTGCAGCATTAGTAAATAATTTGAAGTCTTCTACCTTTGTCCCCTTTTAATTAAATTAGCGATTAACTAACCTCCTTAGTTAAAAAAAACAGTGCCTTTACTGATTGAACTACTGGCTTATTCTATTGACTGTATCATAGTCATGGCATTATATTGTTTTCTGTTTGTGTTTAATCTGTAGTACTTAAGATCACAAATGCCAATGGTTTGAGAAAACTCCATGTGCTTTTTAGATTTTTTTAAAAGAGATTTAGTAAGTCAAATTTGAGTAGCTACTTACATGCTTTTAGAATCATGGTAGCATCTGGTTAAGTGATCATCCTTTTCAGATGGCTTATAACTCTACATCAGAGCTAAAAAATTTTAATGAACTTCAAGAATTTTAAGGCATCTGGGAGATTATAATATTGCATAGATTTTGCACCCACCCTCCAAAGCCTTGCTTAATGAATCAGCAGGCCAGGTATCATTTTACATGCTTTGAACAGCTGCCATGTCATCTTTATAATAATAACAACAATTTCATTTTCTGTTCTTCAGCTTGTATTCAGAAATATGGGTCGCCGTATACAAGAAGTCCAGATTTCCTTACATGCGTTCATAGTAAGCATTTTTGTTTTGTATGTTGTAGTTAAATGTTCTGTCATTCTACCTGAAGGAGTGGGACCAGCTCAGCTATTTCCATTTTTGATAGTATTTTAGTATTGGTCTTCCTATTCTCTAGGCTTGAGACTCCATATCACTTGTCCTATCTGAGCAGTAAAACAAGACCTTTTCCTTTTTATAACCTATTGCCATCTCACTGGCATGTTTCAGTGCTTTGGTATTTTATGATGCAAGACATTTCTTTCCCACCAGTTTCCAAGGTCTGAATAATCTGAGAAGCAAGAGGGACGAGAAATAGGATTTACCATAAGGTTGTACACTATGCTTGGCCTTTCTTTTTCTTTTCTCTTGAATGCTAACTTTGGCTCATCCCTGTTAAAGAACCTTAAAAAAAGCTTAAAGTCAAACCCAGGCTTGTGTCGGACTTCTTTACATTAAGGAAATCAATTCTACGTATCGCGTGACTCTGCTTTAAATATTGCAACCTTTAAAAATCCAAATAAATTTGGAAGTCAGACTGATACATTTGTTCATCACTAACACTGGAGGTCAAAGTTTAATGAACTCGTCTAGTACCTTTCCTGTTCCCTCTTGAAGCTTAGCAGTGCTAAAGGTATAAAGCTGCATAAATATTCTAAATAAGTTCTGGAAGTTCAGTTCAAATGGGGAGAAAAGTGCATGTATGTCTATTTATTTTCATTTGTACCCCTGTGGTTCAGTCTCTTACTGTGACCAAGTTTGAAAAGTCATGTGTTCATACCTGTGCTACCAAGGCAGGATCAGGATTTAGTCGACCTTTCACATTTATAAACTGCATTACAGCAACCTTTTTTGAAGAGTGAATTCCAAGGTTAAGTGGTATGTGAAGACTTGCCCTCATATAATGCAGCAGTATCACTTATGGATGTTAGAGTCCTCTGAGCTGGGAATTCTCGGACCTGTGGTACCCATGTTGGGTGCGGTATGCCAGCTAGTTCAGAGCAGGATGAGAGACTGAATGCTTCCTTTTGCTCCTGTGTATGGCACAGCAAAGAGGCAGGAGTTTCTGCTGAAAATGGTGGTATTAACTGGGAACACTTGTTCCAAACAGCTAATCAGTATTTTAGAAATGCAAGTGATGAAAAAAATCTGAAAAAATAAAAGCTGAATAATTGATTTTAGGGATTTTTGCCCATTGCAGATGCAGTGGTTTGGAAATAAAATTATAATATTTTCCCCCATTAAAATATTAAAGTATTTTTAAATGGCTGAGTTTTGGCTAGCCATTGTCAATTCACAGGAGAAGTAATGGAGAAGGAGCCTGAAACGCGCTTGGAAGAATGACAGGCTTTGTGCTTGGCCAATTCCAGTGTGTGTCTTAATTTTTCACAGATGCTGCCAAAAAGCTATGTAGCTCTGTGGGGTTGTGCCTGCAAGACACATTTAAATTTTGTTTCTTAACAGTCTTTCTCCTCTCAAAACAAGGTAGCGAAAGGCTCTTTTAATCTGGCATACAAAGATATTGCACAGCCTAAGGGCTGGAGGGTAATTAGCTAGACCAGTTTATACCATAAGGTGCAGATTTTAACTGTGACAGTGACTGGACAGCTTAGCAGAGTGTTTGAGGATTCTTAATTTCATAAGATCTTTGGATCAGGGTTACAGGTAGGATTCAGCTCCCAGTTCAGAGAGGTAGATGCAAGTGTTTCCAGCATGGGTGCCTACATGACCAGTATTCCCATCACAGTCAGTGGAGAGTTAATCTGGAGACGGTGGTTCTAGAGGGATTCCACTGACCAAACTGTGTCTGCTCTGAGGAGAGCTGAATCATGCTACGGACTCTTTATTGTACTGACTAGATCTCCACTGACTGCAATGAGAATTTAAGATAATTGCTTTGCAGATAGATGCTTACCTTACACACAAATACCTGTACTTTGGTCTGCAGATCTGGATCTTTTTCTAAAAGATGTCCTGTAGGTCAGCTAGGAATTAGGGATTTGATTCTGTAAGTGTTTGGAAAACTCTACAGGATTTTTTGGAAATGAAGCTGCATGTGGCTTTAAAAAACACAGTGGGATTTTTGTTAGGTTGTATGTTTCTCCTTTTGAATAGTGAGTGTCATAATCTTCACAACCTAGCATTTGCCCAATGAAGTTTTAATTTGCACCATTTTGTGAATGTAAAAAATAAATTCACGGTACAGAGCAGCGAACTGGAAGCAGCAGTCAGTGTACTTGGGTAAAGTCTTCTTTCCATACAAACTTCAAAAATGGAACTGGTAGTTCCATTCTCTGTCCGCACTTACGAGCTATATATGTGCTATCAGACATAGCTCAAAGCATGCAAAAAGGACATGCTCTTCATTACTTTTAAAAGCTTTACTAAAATCTGCCATGTAAATGAATGGAAACGAAAGCTCCATTTTCTCTTGCAATGGTGTAAGTCAGGAGCACCTTCTACGAAGTTGGCAGAATTACCCAGCTGTGAAGCCACCAGGAGAGTATAAGACTGTCTCTCATGTTCTCAAACTCTCATGATAAGAGGACCAAACTATCAGCACAGTGATGGAAATGTCTGTGGTTGTTCCTGCTATTTACCATGGGTTGTGATAAGGTGGTATTCTGCTGGCCAGTGTTATTTCCATCTGGCTCTGCAAGGCACATTAGAATCCAGTTTGAGGGAAAGAGTCAGAAGCCTGAGGTTACACCAGGTAAGTCATACATAACCCTGTTGACTTGTTTTGTTTATCAAGGGACTTTGAAAACACTGCCGTGTCTGGGAGACTTAGCTTGTGCTGCTTCAAAAAAACCAGACTTGGCTTACTATACCTAAAGCATTCCGTTTAATGGATACAGATTCTGGTCTGTCTAGGAAAAGAAATGTGCTGATCAGAGCTGCTCTGTTGTGGCTCATCTCCATCTTAGCCTGGCCTCTCCTTCCCCGACTCCTCCACCTCCAGCGGTGTGTCAGCGGGGCAGTGATTTATCAGGAGGTGTTCTGGCAGGTGGATGTTCAGACAGCCCATGTAGCTGTGTTTTGTTTTGTGTGGCCTCGTCTCTACCTTGGCTCTGGCTTTGCCCCAGCTCTGCACAGCTGGAGTGGTGAGGAAGAAAGAGAATTAGGCCTCTCTTGCAGCGAGGGGATGGTTATTTCTGTGAGGCTCTTAGGATTGTGTACCCATGCTTTTCCTGTAGACTTCTCCCAGGCACTAGCTTCTGAGCATCAGGATGAAATACTGAAAATCGGCATTTCTTTGGCCAAGTCACACTCCCTTCCTGATCAGCCCTCTGGCTCTCTCTGCCCTTGTCCACGATGGAACACCTTGCTGAGGCTCAGAATAAATGCTTATGATCTCAATGGCATAGTCCTAGCTAGAGGTTGAAGCTGTGCTGGTTACAGAGGAGAACCTGAAGTGAGAGAGTGGGTGGGAACCACTGTGTTTTGATAGAGGTGGATGAAATCACAACTTGAAATGCAGATTCTTTCAGTTGTGGAGATTTGTGATCCTTTATGACCTTTTATAGAGCTCCTTTCTTCGCTTCATCTATTTTGTCCTGCTTGATTCAGCCCACTATATTTAATGACAGCCATTGCCAGTCATCTGCTGATTTCTGACATCTGTTAGTCCTCTTCAGAAGAACAGTGGAATCTTTATTATAAACATATGCATAGTGGACAGGTATGTTTGTCATAGTTTTTGAACTGGCACTAAACAGTCTTTATGTCCAAAGCTCAGTTAAATACCCTACAGAGAAAGGATTGGTGAAAACTTTTATATTGTACAATGTGATAAATGTAAAGAAATATGAAATTAGTACTCCATGGTAATCTGAATAAACTGCAACACTGTGTGCATCTAACTTCAGTCTTCAGGTAATTCAGTGTGCAGTGCAGCCCAAGAATCTGACCATTTTTTCTTGATAACTCTAACACAAATGCTATCCAACATTTGAGCATATGCTCTTGCCTTATTTTTATGCCTAACATAGCACCAATCTCAATGGCTGTCCAAAAGGCAAACTGAAAGTCCAAAAGGCAGTGGGGCAAACTGAAACACAGGAGGTTCTGCCTGAACATCAGGAAACACTTTTTCACTGTGTTGGTGACCCAGAACTGGCACAGGTTGCCCAGGGAGGTTGGGAGTCTCCATCCTTGGAGTTATTCCACAGCTAGACTGGACATGGTCCTGTGCAACTGGTTATTGGTGGCCCTGCTTGAGCTGGGGGGTCAGACAAGATGACCTCCAGAGATGCCTGCCAACCTCAACCGGTCTGTGATTACTGGGATTCAAATCTAAGGGAGTCATTGCAAACAAAAATGCTGTTCAGTGCTTTATAAGACATCAAAGGGAGTTGCTTCTGCCTACACTTACAGGAATGTTAAAGTTTTTTTCAAAGCAGCCTGTCATGAACGTGTCTTTCAGGGTCACACAGAGGAAGTTAAGAGACATGTAGAAGCAGTATAATCCTGACAAAAGTAGGAGTTAATCCAATTCTTAACTTATCTCAATTTGAGAAGTCTGATGGGGCTGCTAATCTGCAAACAGTTCCTCTCCCTACATGCCCCCCTGCCACCCCATATGCCTGTCAATTCACAAGTCATGTTTCAGAACATCATGAAGAGTCTGAACTGGATGTTGGGTCTACTGAACGTTGGTCTCAGCAGAACCAGTGCATGAAGAGGGGTCTTTGCTGCTGCTGCTCACTTAAGGTGTACCCACTGAGCACTTTTTGCACTGCAAATCCAGTATCACAGACCAAACTTCATCTGCGGAGGGCTGTTGCAGATCAGGTGCTCTAACTGTACCTGTCTGGTCCACTTCTCATAAACTCTTTCTTTTGTCTGGACTGAACAGGGTTTCAGCTGAGTTGTAAGGATGTGCTGCCAAGATTGCAGGGTTGCAGAAGGCATTGTTAACGATAGTAGTTCTTCCTTTAAAGACTGCTACCTGCAACATCTGCCAACAGTTCCTGTATCGTGCACCAGAAGAACTGGGCGGAATCGTTGCTTTGTAGCTATGCCACCCCCACTCTGGGGGTACAGCTGGTCAGGCACAAGAAGCTGCTGTGTATGTTCATCAGAAGAGAAGCCTGGACATCATGCGTTCATGTCGTAGGTCTTCCTTTTCCAATGCACTCCATGTGCTGGTGAGCCCAGAGGACAGTGGGACCAACCGTTTAACTGCTCTGGTGTAGAAGGTCAGTCCCATTGTGAATATACGTTCATCCAGGTTTGCTAAGGCTCTGGTCAGGTTCAAATCTTCTCTGTAGAAGGTGGCATCTGTGGCAAACTGGCCTGTGACTAAAGTTCACCGAAGTGTAGAAGGTCTGCAGAAATACCCTGTCTCTGCTGAACCCCGCTGCTGGGAGGAGATAGGTAAACAGAAAGGCCCTCTGTCTAGGTGAGCTTTGCAGTCTACAGAATGAGCTTCTGCACTGCTCCTTGTTAAGGTTGTGGAAACTGTTAACACGTTTATGTTTTCTGAAGATCACTGGTCTAGAACACAGTAACAGGTTACTACTACCAACTCATTTTTTGTGGGGACAAGGGTGTTGTCTCATCCTTCCTTTAGCTATGTCTGCAAAGCACTGTCCCTGGGTGTTCTGCAGATAGGTGGGTAGGTGAATTTGGACAGGTGACTTCCATTCGTTGAGCAGTTACACAATAGTTTGATATTTGTTCTTCCAGTCCTTCCCAAACTATGGTGACTACTCTCTTGCTGCTTTCCTATGGAGAAAATCCACTGCCAGCTATTGGAACTTGGCTTAAAAATCAGTGGCAGACTTTACTCTGTGTTGGCCCCATAGGAACATTGTACTGTCTGTAAACTGGATTAGTGGTTTGCTATTCTTATGCTGTTAAAACATTGGTATTTCTTTTTTATTCTCATTCTGCATAATAGAAGAGCCTAAGTTGGACAGCTCTGACAAAAATTTCAGATATAAACCTTTGCTAGCCACAAATCTGTCAGCCCTGGTAAGATCCTCAGTTGAACTACCAAAAGTAATTGAAAAGAGTACCCATCTTTCCTTGAGTACTGTAGTTGTTGCCTGCTTTCTATTTTCTCCAAAACTGCGGAGAGTAGAATTAACTTTCTTAAAAATGAGCTACTTTGAGTTGTTTCTTTCAGGATGTGCCCTTCAGATAAAGGGTTGGTAGCTCACTCCCTTTTGCAATGAAATGAATTCCACTGCATGTGCTCTGCAAAATGCCTGGCACAGCTTGTTCGGCATGTGAGCGCTAGGAACTAGCTTCCAGTTTTGCCAGGTGTGAGTATTTCTGATAGTGATTCCCCGTTACTGTTTAAGGTTCTTGACTTTTAATGAGAGTGAAACACATGGCTGTCAGTGACTTCAATGTATTGTTTGGTTTTGTTTTGGTTTTTTTATTCTTTATATAAATCAGATTTGCCAAACCAGTGTTCTCCTGATCCTTGTCACAAAGAGGGGACTGTCAAATGTGAAGATCTCAAGGGAGACTTCTATTGTGAATGCAAGCGTGGCTGGCAGGGAAAAACATGTGAAAAAGGTAATTGGGTTTCATTATCTTTCATACTTGGAACAAAGTTGTATTGGGTTTTGCTATATTCTCCAATGGTCACTGATACTGTGCTCCACAATTCAAAAGTCACAGAATTGAACCTGGATTACACACCACTTGTGGTTTTACCCTTCTGTGAATTGGTCATGTCAACATTGTTATCTGACTTTAATGTATCTCAGCTTGGTCTTGGCAAGATAATCTAAGAAGTTATGCTCTAATTTGCTGGCTCACCCCTCTGAAAGGGGCAGCAGAAATAAGTAGTAGTGGCTTTTGTACCCTGACGTAATAGAACACAGACTGCAGAGCCAGAGGAGGTGGCCCATCTTCCTTTCTAGCATCCCTGCAATGGGAACAGTGACTTCCAGCAGGCAAGTTGGCATCTGACTCTGATGATGCACAAACTGATGAAATTAGTCTGTTAAAGCTTCCTTGCTAGTAGGACCTTATTTCACGACAGCTTAATCCCACTGTGTATCTCTGTCACCTCCAAAGAGAATATTCAGGCAGAAACTGTCTGTGCAAGAAGTTCCAGGCCCCCAGAGGACTTTCTCTATTCCTTTATGAAATACTGAAGTTATCTTCCCTCCTCTTGTTTTCTGGTTTCTTTTTTTTTTTTTCTTCTGCCTGCAAGGCTTCCTGTCAGGGCCACTGCTTTTCTGCCTGCCAATATTAAGTAATTGCCAGAAATCGCATTCAGCCAGTCCAGAATTGTGGCCACCAAGACAGCAGGAGATCCAAAGCCTTTCCTTCTGATGTAAATATTGTGGGGAGATTATAGGATCACTCACAAGCAGCTTATTTAAGCATTTGAGACAGTTGACTGATCAGTATGCAGTCAGCTTTGAGAGCTCAGCAACTGATCAGTCTCAAGCATATCTCCTCTTTTTTCTTATGAAATGCCATGAAATGTGCTGTTCTACCCATCAGCTAACTCTGGAGTCCCATGTACAAGCAGGACATAATGAACAGGTAAGGCAGATCGAGGGTGAAATCCAGGCTCTGCTGGATGTAACAGGCTTTTGCTGCTAAGTTCAGTGGAGCACAGCTTAGCTCACAGTACTCAATAGTTGCAAACCTAAAACTTTTTGTGTTCTCATGAGTTCTGTAGTAGTAAGGATACATTGTTCTTGTTTTATTTAAAGCTTTCATCCTGAACTTCCTGGTCATAGTATTAATTTTAAAAGTTGGTTATGATATAAAATACATCAGTTTTAATTAATTTCCTTCTGCAAACAAACTTCTTCACCTCCGAAGTGACTAAAGATACTCTTCTGCATTCTCAGAGCTGTGAAGGAGATACTCAGTTACAGTTCCTTCTCTTTTTTTTTTTCTTTTTTTTTTTTTATTAAATGTACTTGAGCTAATGTACTTGAAGTGTTTGAATGAAATCTTTGTGCTTTTGTAATCATTGTGTTGTAGCTGTAATACTGTTTCTTGTTTGGTCTTTCTCCTCACCAATGCCTGTCCCACTCCCACCCTCTAGATTATTTACAGAGGTGAAAAGCTGACTGTAACACTTCCTTTTGATGCAGATATTGATGAATGCAGAACACAGAACGGTGGCTGTAACCAGCTCTGCCTCAACAAGCTAGGCAGCTACCGTTGCTCATGCTACAGTGGTTACACTCTTAAAGACAGCAAAACATGTGAAGGTAAGCTTTGCTGGGCCTTTCAGTTTGCTTCAGCAGATGCTTAGTGACTTGTGACTGTATTTCAGAGAGCAGCTCTGGTCTTCTCCCTAGCCCAGCAGAGACATGCTGGTAGCTCCTGTTAGCTGCACTCTGCTGGGGTTGTGCTGGGTGCTCCAGCCAGTGCTACGTGCCTGGGCTTGTTAGCGGTCACACCGTGCTGCTCTCCGATATCATAACACAGGCATGATTCACAGAGCGTTTGTGGCTTGGATTGTGCTAAATTGGTTTAGCTGCTTAGTCCTCATATCCTGACATTGAGAGGAGGAAGGCCTGGCCAGGTGCGTTGTTATGATTCTTTCCAGTCTCATGGTGTCGTAGTATATGAGCCATTTGTTTTTCTTTTGTGTGTTTCTTATTTTATTTTTCTAAGTTTGGCTATGTGCAGCAGCTAAGGAATTCAGATAGGTACAGATGGATAAATTCACTGCAACTGAGTATTAATAGCTGTAGAAGGGCCCTAGTGAAGGTTGGCAGCTATTTTGCTTAGTAGCTGAGAACAGAAAGTGAAGATCTGAAGTATCTGACTGAAACTGCAGAATGAATTGACATAACCAAAACTTAAGCAACTGAGATTTTAAAAGTGTTAAGAAACTGTATGCTGGCTGCTAAAGTTATGAGTATCATCTCATGAAAAAACAGGCAAGTCTGTGTATTTACCTCTTACAGATGGATGTGATGACATATTTCTAAACAGTTTGCGTAACTGATCTGAACAACGTATTAATGCTACCAGCAAAAAGACAAAGAGCAGGATTTTATTTCTGTGTCACTTCCACTGTAAAAAGTGATGACTGTATGGATTATGTGGTATCCCTTTCTAAAGGGAGCAGCCACTTAGAAGAGCCAACTTCACTTTTGAATTGTCCTCTGGTGCCAGTTGGCATGGACAGGTGAATGGCGAGTGGGCTCACAATTCCGTTTGTTTTCTTATGTATATATATTTGTCTTAATACCCTAGTACTGTCTATTAGAGCACTGTGAACATAGTGTATAGGCATTCTGTAGCTTCAATGTGTGACCCTCTGGTTGCTGATGTTACTGTCAGCTGTGGTTAATGCTAGCTGAGATTTATTGTTACATTTCAATTTTCTTTCACGTTTATTCCTGTCATTATGTACACACACTAAAAAGTTAGGTTTTGTCTGTTTATTTGTAGACTAGGCTACATAGCGTACTAGACAGACTATCATCGGCCAGTTCACTCAAAAGAGGGAAAATCACAAAGTGCAAGATGTAATTGTAGCTTTAGCATGTACTAGAAAGCAAAAGTAAATATTAGACTCTCAGTATACTGCAAATGTTTTGTCAACACCAGGATTTTGCTGGGTGTTAGTTAACATGTTAGAAAAACACTTGTTTGTTTTTATGGACCTGCCTTCATGGTGAAACCTCACAACATCTGAGAGATGTGACTTGTCCTCTGTGACAAATAGGGCTGCTTCAATTCCCCTTTACAACAGATTTAGATCTTAGTTTTGTGAATGCATGAAAAATTATTGTTTGCCTGTCTGAGGAAGGAGAACAGAAATCTGTGGTGCTCTACAGGCTGTGTTCCTTCTTTTGTTAAAATTCATACTTCTGTTCCTCAGTCCTGCTTGCTGCTTTTTGAACCCAGTTTCATCTCTCTGAATGGAGTGGGCCTTTTGGGTTTTGTTGGTTTTTGGTTTGGAGTTTTGGTCTACAGTTTTTCTCTTGGCTCACTTTGCATTTTTTTTTTCCAGTAGTGGTTAATGGCTTAAAGAAAGACAAACCAACTGGTTTTGAAAGCCTGAAGTCACTTTGTATAGCTAGCTAACCCTAAAGGTAGATTCTTAGAGATTGGTTTTTCAGTTACCAAAATAATACAGAGATCTCTTGACCCTGAGCCCACTCCAGTGTACAAACAGTGCAGTGATTTATCCTCATCTGAATTCATGTTGTTTAATTGCTTGTTTTGCAGACATAGATGAATGTGCAGCATCAGCCGACATCTGTGGAGAAGCTCATTGTAAAAATTTAATAAGCTCATATGAATGTCTTTGTGATGCAGGCTACAAGTACGATGATGTGAGAAAGACTTGCCAGGGTAAGCTCATGAAATAACATCATGTTAAGATGTATTACATGATTAAAAGCTATAAAACCCCAGAAATTTAATTTCAGGCTTCAGTAAAAGTTTTGGGTTTTTTTTTTTAATGTTGCTTACACACTGGACTTCTGTTCCCTTTCCCTAGTTGTGAGTGAGTTTGCAGTTTGCAGTCATCTTTGAGTTCATTGAGTTTGCAGTCATCTTTGATGACTTGAATCAAGCTGTACGAGCCAGAGTACTGAGATTTCTTGAATTTATGATAAGCACAAAATCTGGTAGAAGCTCAGAAGCATCTGTGCATGTTGCTGTCTCTCTTTGTAGGACAAGAAAAGTAACAGAGCAGTAGCTGTTGTTCTTTCAAAACCTGTCTTGTGGTATTACTCTGAACTAGGAGCTTAATATGCATTGGAACCATGCACAGTTCTGCTGGCTACACTGCCTGCAAGCTTTCTCAACGGAGTAAGTTTTGAAAGTATTCCAAAACTAGCATTGTTCCCTGTCTTTTTTCTAAGTTACCATAATGACTTGAATCACACACCAACCAGCCCTACTGGGCTCTAAGTATTTATCCCTGCCTGAAGAGATCCCTGGGGGCCATCACAATTTGTTTTCCTGCATTTGTTTGTGAAGCGGATAAAAACAAGCCAAAGGGAAAAAAAGTAATGAATGAGAAACTCAGCTTTTACTTGTCTGTTGAGGATCCAGCTGCTGAGTAGCAATGAAGGAAGCAGTCCGTGAGTTGAACCTGAGTTGAAGGAACAGAAGCCAGTCAGCACAGGCGTAGCAGAAGGGGCCTGAAGGGAGGAAGTCTTGTCTAGAAGTTAAAGCCCAGGGCTCTGCACCAGCAGACAAGGAGTTGAGCTCTGCTTCCAGCCTTCCCACTGACTTGCTGTGTATCTTTGGGCAGCTGGAATCTGTCTGTGAAAACAGATTTGTGCAGATGCTAATTCTAACTCTTCCCTCCTGTAAAGATGTGGCACAGGGTAAGTACTGGCTACGGAGCACTTGGGCACGCTCAAATGAAAGGTGCTACAAAACAGCACTGATAACATTTTTTTTTTTTTTGCCCCAGATGATTCTTGTTTAAACAAACTCAACTGCTGTTTTCTCCTCTCTTCTTTGCTGGTTTTGTGTAGATATAAATGAATGTGAAGAAAAGCTCTGTGAACAGACCTGTGTCAACTCGCCAGGGACTTACACCTGTCATTGCGATGGCAGAGGGGGAGTAAAACTTTCCCGTGACATGAATACGTGTGAGGTATGTTAGTCTTCATTGCCATAACTGCAGAACGGGCCTTTATTTTACATTGCAATTAAGAATAGCTGATGAAGCTCTGGACCAAAGCTGTTTGAGCTGAGTGACCAGCAGGAGGGAATCATGTTGGCAAAGTCATGTGAGCTGGGGACAGTAGCTCTCCTGAAAAAAAACTTTCTCCTGAAAGTCTCTCTTCTCAGGCTCCTCCTGTCCCCATTCCAAAAAGAGCATGCCAGTGGTAGCCCTGCCAGCCCTCTGTTTGGCTATAAGTTACCTCTGGCTGCACAAGCTTTTATGAGTCAGTCCCAGTAGGATGGTGCAAAGGTCTCAGGGCGTATGGTGTAAGTTATGGACCAGCACTTGTGCTTGACACTTTTGTCTTCCAGGCATTTGAGGTGAATGGGGTTCAGTGGCACAGGCTGCCTCTGCGGAAACTAGCCACCAGCAAATTCTTAGCATATCTTTTGTTGTAGGCATGATGCTGCAGTAGAAAACCTTACGCTGTACATTATGGGTATGATTTCATTTTGCAAAAGGAAATCACTCCTACAAGGCAGATAGGAGGGAGGAGGGAAGGAAAGAAGAAATGTTCTCAGTACCAGAACAACTGTATTTTGAGACTATAAACATTAAAGAGCTCTAACCTACTGTATATATAGCAACTACATGAGAAAGGAAGAGGAGGCATACTCTCCGATTCTCTTTCTGCTGTGTGAGGAGAATAAGCACTCAAAAATGTGTTTTGGTTATAGAACATAATCCCATGTGTGCCTTTTGCTGTTGGAAAAAGTATTAAATCCTTGTACCTGGGGAGGATGTTCAGCGGCACTCCTGTTATTAGGCTGCGCTTCAAAAGGAAACAACTGACGAGGTGAGGACAATTTAGAATGACAGTTGAATGCGCTGTCAGGCTTTAATGCATGCGATGGAGTTAGGTCATTACAATAACAATTAGTCCTATGATCATTGTTATTTGTTTGGATTATGGAGTCCTGTAAGGCGAAATGTTATCCAAACCAGTAATTAAGAAAGGCAGCCTTGACCGCAGAGCTCCTAGGGTGATTACTGAAGTACAATAATGTATTCTTTATTCTTGATGCTATTTTAAAACCCATCTTCACAGCTTAAGTCTTTCAGGAGTGCATTAAAAGCTACTATGTTTTAACAGAGCTTTATAACTGCTAGAATTGATGCTATCTGTATGGAAAGTACTCTGTGGTTTTTGAACTCTGCATAACTAATTTATTTCTTGGCACCTGTGCGGTCAGACTTGTGGCCGAGTTCGACTTTAGAACCTTTGATCCTGAAGGTATCCTTTTCTTTGCTGGAGGCCATCAAGACAGCACATGGGTAGTCTTGGCTCTGCGCAAAGGACGGCTAGAGCTGCAGCTGAAATACAACGGAATAGGCCGCGTGACCAGCAGCGGACCACTTATCAACCACGGCATGTGGCAAATGGTGAGTCCAGACCACTGCTGAGATCGTACCCTTTCTTGGCCTGTTCCTGATGGGCTCTGTCAAGTGCAGCTAGACTTTTGTGTGTTTTGAGAAGATGCTTTTCCAACCTATCTATCTGTTCAGTGCAAGCCGGTACCTTAATAATTCTAAGGTGAGAATGCAATAGTTTTCCTAACAAACTGAATGATACTTTATATCCATTGTAAACTAGATTACATCACTAATTTGCACAACCGGAGCAGACACAGTGCCTTTGAGATGCAGGAGTGCTAAGCTGACTTCATGAGAGGATGCCCTCTGGCTGAGGGTAGAAGGGAGTAAGAGGGAAGGAACTCTGTAGCTGTTTTAAGGAAGTTTCCAAGGGTGTTTGGTGGGGGTGGGGGTGGTTGATTTTGTTTATTTTTTTGTTTGGTCACAGGGCTCAGACAATCTGAGCCCTTGACAAATCTCTTATGCTACACTATGCTTTTTTTAAAGTCTTCAGGCTTGTTTATATACAAAATAGACCATTTCCCTTGTAATGGTATTGGGATCTATTAGAACCTCTGTTTACTAATAACATAATCCCAGCAATCTCACGAAACAATGCACTGCATCTTGGAGCTTTTAAGGATTCTTATTCTTGACACTCTCGCAGAACATCTGGCGATTCTGGAAGCATCGTGGGTGTTACCATTTGTGACAGGATCATGAAAAGCATCCTGTAGTATGATCTACAGTAGATTACCAATTTATATATGCCTTCTTACTTCTGTCTTTTCCTCTCCCTTCATTTTTTCTTACTTAATGAGATCTTTTGGCTTTTAAGTTGATGTGTCTCTTGGGGAGTGGGCAGGAAGTTCTCAGCTAACTTGCATATGAGACAAATACAGATACTGGTAACTAAATAGTTTTCTGTTGTAAATTTTTTAGTATAAAAAATTCAGAAATATACATTAAAGAAAAAAGCAAGGTGAGAAAAAACTTTATTTCTAATGAATAAATAAAGAAGTCCTTGAGTGCATTCACTGTCAACTACTGACATTTGGTAATGTTTCCAGCAGATGAGGTGATGTTTAATTCAGTTCCTTTACTGTCAGTGAAACATTTCATTTTAAGTATGGACTCGTGTGTACTTTTCAACCTCACCTTCTGTGAGGCATAACCCCAACAACTTTCAGAGGTCACAGTCCAGACTCACATGCAGTTTGGGAGCTTTAGTCTGGACTTCAGTATGCACAGGATCAAGCCCTTAGTTTTGGTTAGACCTAGAACAGCAGAGTTCGGATACTTGGGAAAACTTTATAGGGGTTGTGAGAAAATAATAATTTTACTAATTAACTTTCAGCAGATGAAAAAGCAATGGCTATTTAAAAGCAAAACATGAGAAAAAGCACCAGTGGTGTATGTCTTTTCGTCTCTTGAGCAAAAGCTGCATACTTTTATGGAAATATGAAGGCATTTTCAAAACTTCAGGCAAATATTTCTACCTAGGTTATTTTCTCTGATGTTTATCCCTCCTAATTTATTTTTAAATGATCATTCCCAGCATTGAAAACACAAACAAATAAGCCTCAGAAAAACTACTGATGTAGTTATTTGTGTCTAATTCAGCTGGATGAAGTGGCACGTATGAACTGATGATAGTAGAGAACACACTCACCTTCTGTTTGTTTTGCCTTTCCAAAAAAAGTAATCATTTTGTCTTATTTTCAATGTTTAGTTTAGTACTGCTCTGAGGACAGTATGGTTAGCAAAAATAATAACTCACCTGCACTGTTAAATGTCAGAACTGAAGGTTAAGCAATCACAAGCAGGTTTGTATTTGGCTTTAACCCTGCGGCTGCCTGTAGTCCCGTCCCTTTTCAGTGCTGTCCGCTTGCTTTTCAGCAGAGAGTGGATGGGCTGGCTGTGCGCTCTGAGCTAACCAGGGCGTGAATCCAGAACACAAGGCTGACTGTCCTTATGGCTAACCATATGGGAACCCTTAGCTACGAGAACTGCCTGCCTGAATGTCCCCGAGCGCACTGTGGCAGGCGGCAGCTAGCTTCTCCTTGCAACAAGAGGAGGGAATTAGAGCAGTCTGCTAACTACCAAAATGCTTCCCCTTTTGGTTTGTAGGTGATGGTGGTGCACCAGCAATTAAGCTTTGAATATAAGGAACTGCAGCTCAAACTGCCAGAGGGCAGCGTGAAGTAGGCAGAATGTAATTTCCTAAACTGGAATTTGTTAAGAGCTTTCACAGGGATTAACCCCTTCTCCTATGGAAGTTTCCACTGATTTGGGTTTGTTTATATTAATGATCAGAAGCAGCTAAAAACTCAGACTAATTTTTTAAATTTCTGTGTTATTCCTTTCTATGCAATCTAATAAAATTTTAGAAGGCCCTGAGTGTTGGTGGCCCTGCAAGTTGCGGGATTTCTCCACAGAGGAAGCACAGCGTGGGCATTGCTGCAGCCAGCTTTTCCTCATTCCCATTTTCTCCGTGGCTGGCAGAGATCTCTGCTAGGAGCAGGGAGATGGTCAGTGCCAGCACTTTGTGGTGCTCCATACCCCCGTGCATTAGGGCAGTGGTGACTGCGACACCGAGCAGAGGCATCTGAGTGAGTTTTTAGCTAGCCAGCCAGTGGAGCTAAGCCAGTTGGGCTGTGGCTGCCAGGACCTGTGGGCTTATGTTCCCACCCACTGAGTGGACTTTACAGCCTGCCAATGCCCAAAAAAGCCTGTTTCAGACTGGCTTGTGTGTCTCCGCGGAATGCAGTCAGGAGGTGTAGATGCCACTTTAAACAAGCAAGCTTCAGACAAGTAAATTCATGTCCTGTAAGATAGAGCACAGAGCAACACACCAGGTGTAAACAGTGTTTTAGCAATGTAAGCCAGACTGTTCTGGAATCCACAGGAGAAGAAAAAAGTTTGATGGTCTTTGAACAATCTTTTCAACTGTCAAATTCACTTAATCTTCATTACTGAAGACTGCAATCCAAAGGGAGTGTCCAGGTATAAACCTGCTCAACCCTATCATCCTGTATGTTACAGCCACGGGGTGAGAGCTCAGTGTGGCTGATGGAAACAATTTTGGGGCAGCTACTCTCAAAATGCAAAGAGAAAAACGCTCATGACCTGGCCTACTAGCAGGGAGAGACAAGAATAAATCTAAACAGCTGCTGAAATAGATATTTGATTCTATACAGCGGCTCACTGATGGAGGCAGCATCTGGGTGTCCCAGGGAATAGAGCTGTATGGATGAAGAGTGGGTAGGTGGGGTATCTGTCTCATGGGATGGGAAGAAGGAGTGTTGTGTTGAAGATAATGAAATAGAGGAGGTGCGCTCCTTTCTTCTCTGTGGGAAGAAAGGTGTTGTCTTCTGCTACGGCCACAGAACGCCCTGTTGGTAGCAGGACCCAGGTCCCAAGGCAGCAGAATCCATGCTGCTGGTCAGCAGCCTGCTGTGTGTCAGCTTTGTGCTCTGCCTCCTCCTTTCCCTCTGCAGAGCTGGCTGCTTTAGAGTGCTTCTCTGTGCAGCCTGGTCATAATTAAAATTATGAAAATTTTTTGAAATTGCAGTGGTGGTAGAATCTTCTTAGAAGTAGCTCTTCAGGGAACTGGAGGTAAAACTTGCAGAGATCTTTTGAGAGAAAAATTAGTGCCTATTACACATTTTTATTACTCTCTCAAAAATTATTATCTTCTGTTGTTCTTTTTTCAGGGGTCAGTATTCAAAGGCTGTGGCTGGAAGGCTTCTGCATTATCTTTCCCTGGTCCAACAAAAGACATCTTACCTGTCTTTCCAGCTTTTCCTTTCATGTGCAGCTGCAATAGGAAGTTTCTCATTAATAACTCGTTATTGCATTTATGTTTTGCATAGAGCAACCTACAAATGTCATGTAGTTAATCCACTTGTATGTTTGTGTAGCTGTGTATGTTTTGAAGTAGCGGGGCTGTCTTTACCATTAGGTCAACTCCAGGTTGCTTTGTAGGGTAAAGATTTACATATCAAGGTGGAATGTAATTTAAAAGGCTGACAAAGAGGCTTAGGGACAGAAAATATTTCTCCGTCATGGGGATTTCACTGGTGGTGTCTGTCCTTTAGTTGAGGGTGCAGACGTTAAGTTCTTTTTATACTGAATTATTCTATTTGCAATTTTACTTTTTCAGATCTCTGTTGAAGAACTCGAAAGAAGTTTGGTTATAAAGGTCAACAGGGATGCAGTTATGAAAATAGCTGTCTCGGGAGATCTGTTTACCCTAGACAAAGGACTGTATCAGCTGAATTTGACAGTAGGAGGCATTCCTTTCAAAACAAAGGACCTTGTTCTACCGGTAAGTATAGCATGATCGCTCATGTTGTTTTGCATGCCTGAAGGGCTTGATTTCATCTTCTCTTGGGGTAATGTAGGTCCTTCCTGAGAGCAGTTCAGCCTGCCCTGAAACAGGTGGAATTATCACCTCCTGGATACAGCTTTCTCTCCATTGACTGTAGAGGGAGCCTAAGCCAGTAGCAAAGGTGAGACTCCTGATTTTTTGATTGATAAGTTTGGGTGAGATATATCCCACCCTCGGCCTGCAGAATTAAGACACAGCAAAACTGGAGGACATGACAAAATTAACAGTGGCCATGCTGGCCCTGGGAGTCAGTGGACACACTGCTGTGTGACGGTACTGTTGTGCCCACTAAGTCTGGAAACAATGTTGGGGGCACTTTTTGTGTTGTGACCAAAGTTTGTGGTTCACTTATATTCTATCACAGTTTTGCTGCTTGTGTTTGCTGTTTCAGTTTAGTAAGACCCAAGGGAAACAGAAGCTTATTTTTCTTTATTTCCTCGTAATTCAAGTAGATAGGGCATATGAATAAAAGTTTAAGCCTTTAAGGTGCTCTTTGGGTGAGACTGGATGATTGCTGTGTTTGTGAAATAGCTGCTGCTCAGGCTATTTCGAATGTCCACCACACACAGAGTTGGCACCTTGAAACCCAAATTGGCATCTCTTTATTTCTAAATGAGGTGACAAGCTTGCGGCTCTGCGACTGGGAGTGCAGCTGCTGAGGAAGGCTCCTGTTCCTCGCAAGAAGTCATTCAGGGCCACTGCTTGTCTGGAACGTTAAGCTTGGGGTGTGGTCTGAATATAGGATTGAAAGCCAAAAACTCCTGAGGTTTTTATCCTGGCTCAGACGCTTAATACTCTCTCTGCTTCAGTTAATGGGAGCTAATGGTGCTGATTTAGACACTTTGCAAGGAGCCTTGTCTTTACGTACTGTCTCGCATTTTAGTGCTGACATTTGGTACAGGATAACGTAACTAGAAGCTGGAAGGAACAAGGTGTGCACAGAGCGGTGTGCCTGTCACGTGGCTCGGGCAACCCAGCACCCAACAACTTATACCATCATCAGGTCCAACATCTTGTGTGTCATGAAGGCTGTTTGCAGTGACACAAAGGATTGGTTTTTTTAACTTCAAGTTAGTCTCCAGCATTCGCAATGCAGAATTATGGGAGTCACACAGCTTTGGCTACAGAGCTTTAGAAGTAAATCGGACTAATGATGTGCAGCATGTAGAGGAGCTAACACAATCAATACAACCAAATTAGCACCTGCGTTAGCTAGTGCCCTTCTGTCCTGTGGAGACAAGCTGAGCTCAGGGGAGTTTCCTGGGGAATACTGACCACTTACTTGCTTGGGGTTGCCACCACTTGGCTTGCATGTGCGTAACACGTCAAAATGATTTCTCCTATTTAGTATCATAATCTAACTCAGTATTTGTCTGCACCCAAAATCAGCTATTTTCACCGAACAGTAGTTTGAGGCATGAGATACTGCCTTATCTTCCTAGATAAACCCTCGGCTGGATGGTTGCATGCGGGCATGGAACTGGCTGAATGGGGAGGACACCACTATCCAAGAGACCATAAAGATGAATGAAAAGATGCAGTGCTTTGCTGTAGCAGGAAGAGGGTCTTTCTATCCTGGTCGAGGTTTTGCTGTGTTTAATCTTACTTACAGTAAGTACTTTATTTTCTTTATTTCTGACCTGTTGTCCCACCATTAACGATACATGGTTAATAAACAGTTTAAAACTTAGATGTGTGACTCTGTGTTGATTGATGCAGAAAAGACTGGCAGCTGTGAATGGAGAGGGAATAGCTAAACTTGTGGTTCATAGTGAAGGAAGGCCTATGTATGATGGTTAGAACCAGTACGAATATGCCCAGCACGGATTAGGTTTTCTCTGTGTAGCACCAGTAATGCATTTCACACCCAGGCTGGTTCCAGCTCATCCTCAGCTTCACATCTCTCTGTCAGCAGTGTAGGTGGTTCCAGCCCTAGCCACTGTTTTTCTGCTAAATAGGGAAAGCTGCAAGCCATAGTGCTATATCTTGAGTTTATGAGGGACAGAAGATCAATATTGTCTGTAGCAAAATGTCCAAGATTGGATTCACTTTTAGTCATTGGCTGGTATTAGTTACACTTGGGACAAACACACTAAGCATATCCCTGATACAAGCTGAATGAAATTGGCCTAGATGCAGTAATAACAAGTTTCAAACCAAACTTGGCCATACTAATGTAGCACTCAGAAAGGCACCTTTTCTTTGTTCTAGATTATTCTGTTTGTTTATATGTGTGATCAACTGTCAGTATTTTTAAACACATACAAATGCCAACCATCTATTTTAGTTTGGTGTGTAAGTCCTCCTCTGCAGAAGCCTTCTGTGCATCATTATGTGGATTTTTCTGCTGTGCCGTTGTGAATTAGGGAGTATCAGGTGTCTGTCCTCTCGCTTACCACATGGATTCAGAAAGCTGCAAAGTAGAAACAACGCAGCATCTGAAGTGCAGATGACAGTACTCAGCAGAGATGAGGCCTCAGCACCTGCATTTTTTTTCCTACAAACAATAATCCTTTTTTTTTTTTTTTTTTTTTGCTTTGCTTTGCTTTGCAATGGTAAGCTTTATAAAGAACTTACTACACATTTCTTTTTCTGCAGTGCAACCTTCTTCTGGAAATGAAACCAAGACAAGTTGGGAAATAGAATTAAATGCTGCAATTCATCCAGCAACAGATACTGGTGTGCTGTTTGCTCTAGTTACAGAAGAAGCATCTGTCCCTTTTTCACTATCTCTGATTGACTATCACTCCACAAAGAAACTGAAACAACAGGTACAGACTAAAGTGTTTTTCTAGAGAAGGTTCTTTGCTATTCCCTGGGAACTGAAAGTCATTTTCAAAAATCAGTTGTCAGGTCTGCTGCCTGCCTGCTTATTTCCCCCCACCGGTTCAGAACACGGTCTGAGACTGAGGTGCTTGGCTGACACCGAAGCTCTGCCTCTTAAGGGTACATGTCAGATGCTACTAGGGAGCTTTTTGCAAATGTGGTCTAGGTAAAAGATGGAACTGATCTCTTGAATACAGGCATATTTTGTTATGTTTTTCTGGCACAGAAGCTGTTTAATGCTATAAGCAAACAATTTCCATTCTCTGGAGCTCATCAGTAAGAGTCCCAAAGTAGTCAAGAGACAGGCTTTACGTGTCACTCCAGGTGCTGTGAAAGGCCAGTTACGATGGAGGGCAGAAGCTCCTGATTTAATGTTATTCATAATAAAGGGCTAGATTCTGGCATTACATGAGTGTAAATCAGGAATTATTTCACTAAAACCCATGAGCCAACTTTTGTAAATCAGGAATTATTTCACTAAAACCCATGAGCCAACATTTCATTTATAACACATCAGCTCTAGTCTATTTGGTTCCAATGCAATATAACAACCTCTGTAAGACCCACTAAGAATTCTCTCTGAGAAGACAGTGGTTATGACTAACAATTAGTTCCACTGGTTCATTGGTTTCTCATCTATGCAAATGAGCTCAGAACACAACCAACAATAGTAATTTAGACTAATTCTCTGGTGGCTCTGCAAAATCTTTGTAAATAAGGCCACAGTGGGGTCATCCTGGTCTTGGTTAAGCGTGGCTAGATATATATCTGCTCTACTGCCTCTTTTCTTCTTTCCCCTGCTATCTAGTTTATCATCGTCGCCGTGGAGAACACAGTTGTGTCCAGACTGGCAATAAATCTCTGCGATAAGAAGGAACACTCTGTGGACATCCTCCTCAAGAGAGATCACTTATCCCTGAGAGTAGATGGGATAGCAGGAGAGAGTGAACTAAGCATCTCTGAGTTAGAGGACAGTCTGTCCATCTTGGAGAGCTCTTTGCAGTCAACGGTGAAGACATACGTGGGAGGATTGCCAGGTGAGCATCCAGTTTCGCAGCATGGACTACAGGCTCCCAGCTCACCTTGCTGAGCTGGCCGTTGGGAAATCTGTCTCTGTTCATTCGAGCTGGGAGCCTCCTTCTCTGTTTCTGCTTGAGCGGGCTTTGTCTGCCATGCAGGCACATGATCTTAACAGATGTCAGGGTGCACTTGACATTTTTTTTTTTTTCTTGAACGATTGTGTCCTTCTGAGGACAGCTAGAAGCAAAAATAGAAAGAGGAGGTTTTGCTTGGTCAGCACTAGGAATGATTTATCTGAAGGATAGCTGTAAGCAGGGTCATTGTCTTAAACCTTGTAAAATCCATAGGAGCTGGACCACAGGCTCCTGCAGTGCTTCATTAACGTAACGAACGTGTGTGAGCACTCCTTGAGGGGAGTACCAGGGCCTCGCATTGTTTTGACTGAAGGTTGGGAAGCCCAGTGTGGCGATTATCCCGGGCTGATGTTCTCTTTGAACTGATCGCAGCACTACACAATTAACAGATTTCTTCCCAGCAGAGGGTATGTAGGGCACAGCCAAGGGGCTACTGCCGTTTATAGTTTCGCTGGCTTTTTAGCAACAACAGGGCTTCTTGTGGGAGGTCAGTTTGCTCCTCTGTTCCGAACCTAGAAGATCAAACTTTCATCTGAATCATGAATTTTGGCCAAGTTTGGGGATTTGTTTCTTGTTCTGGCTGAACTGGTTTATCAGTCCCTACCGCTGAGGAATGCAGTTAAGGAAACGCTTATGTCTCTGATGCACAGAAGTACATCCTAATTTGTTGCCAGCAGCTAAGCAAAATCTTGCCCTTGCTTGCCCAAGCAAGGGAGAGGCAGCAATGTTGGCCTCTTGGTAGGGGCTGAAGCAGTGCCCTGTGTGCTGGGACACATGGCGTGATTGTTCCCACCAGGAAAAAGAGTTTACGGAGTATTTATGCCGATGATGTAAATGGCTCCCAGTCACACCTAAAAGGGGGAGGCCACACACTCTGGGACGTTCACACATTGGCAGGAACAAGGCTGAATCCCCAAATGTGGCATTTTCCAGTGTCAGATTGAATTGGCCGAGCTGGCCATTGCACAAGCAAGAGAGGTCACCTACTTTCTTGCAAGTAGCTCTCAAATACACAGCAGAGACTTTCACAGCTCAGAAAACAATCCCATTCTGTCACTGTCCCGAGTTCTCTGTGGTTCACTTGGACTAACCGTGCTGGATGAAGCACGGTTTTTAATTAGCCAGAACTAAGTGTGAGATATTGTAGCTATGGCTGTTTAGACCCAGCTGGCTTCTGTAGGTTTAGCTACTTTGCCCCTTTGATCTGTTCAGCTCAGCAATGGGAATTTCTGCCTGGGGTCTGCTTTTGCCATTGAGAAGAACCCAGCGCTTGCATCAAGAAACCTTGTCATTTGCCAAACGAATAAACATTTCAGCACTTTGGTTGGATTCATCACTCTGGGTTAAATAACTATACCAAATGGTCAGATCTAAGTGAGTTTAGCTCGTTCAAATTTTGAAAACATTACGTCTTTTTTGGTTTTTCCCTGCTTCCATACCCTGTGGAAAAAACAAAGTATAGTGGTCCCACTTAATGTCTTTATTCCATTTGCCACAAATAAAGAAAGAATTCTGGGTCAAAATATGTACTATGTCCCACCCTAAGTACAGCAAATATTGCAGATGTAGAAGAAATATTATTTAGAGTTTCAAGAGAGAAGAGGGAACATATAGGCATTTGCTGCCATTTCTATGGTATTTTCAGTTCTGGTAAATCCTAAATCATGTAATTTATATGATGCATAGGTAATTTATATGATGCATTTTTCCAGGCAATGTGTATATCACTGGGTGAAGGAGCCTTTAAAGAAGGCTTCTGAGTCTTTACAGGACCACACTTCAGACAGATCCATTTCTAGTCATAGCAGAAAATTAAATATTTGACCTGATTTGCAATTATAACACAAAGAATTTTTTTTTTTAATTATTTTTGGTAGTATCTTACAAATCCATCTGAAAGCCCACACTGTCTTTCAGTCAGCCCTGTGGCACGTGTAACAGTGATCTGCGTGACTCCTTAGACGAGTGTTCAAGCCATGAAGCCAACACTTCATCATCTTCTGGGTCAAAATTTAGTTTACATTCATGTGAAGTGCTACAATACAGATGCCCCCTTCTCTTAAGCAGACTTCACAGATAAAATCTGGTAAATGGGGAGGAGTAGGAAATAGCTAAAGTGATTAGTTTAAGCAACTACCAAGCAATGGTACTTTTCAGCCAGGAAGCTGAAAAGTTTATATCTCTTTGTATCTCTTTGTGGCTTACAGATCCCACACAAATGTTCTTTCTGTCGCTCAGTCCTAGAGTCTGAACTGTGTTTGATCACATCAGCTTCAAATTTGGCCTCGCGTGTCTCCAGGCAGAACCCTTTAAATTGCATATAATCTCAGGTCAACAGGACAACCTATTGTTCAAGTCGTCCTTGCTTCAGTGTAAAGATAAGGGGTTTACTTAGCTACCTGCATTACTGTGAAGTTAAATAATCGTCGAGACGTTCATTGCTTTCCATTGCACAACCAGCCTGATTGGGTTGGCTTTGGGTTGTAAATAAACTAATAACCTTTGGGGAAGGGTAGAGGACACAGTTCATGTAAATTTTCATGTTACTATGTTACTGTGCAGGGTTTTTTGTTCATTTAAGTTCAGTGTGTATATGATGTTACAGAAGTTAGTAATAAGATTGACTAATTTGCTCTAGTCTGTTGGGTTGTACTTAGTGTCTTCGTCCTTGCTATTTGTTTTCTGCCTCTGGTAAACTGATTAAAATGATGTCACCAGTGGATCTCCATAGAAAAAATTAGTTGCGTTAGTGTTACCAACTCAACTGATGCATTCCCACACCTTTCTGATAAATGCCAGCAACCTCCTTGTGCTGATACATAGCATAATCACAGTAAAGATGAGTCTGGCAAGTGGTAGAGGCTGCATATAGGAGGAGCCTTCCTGTCGTGAAGTTCTTCCTATAATCTTTCGGCAGATATTTTGAAAAGAGAGAGGGGAAGCTTTAGAGGAAGGTATAACAACTCCACTAACGACAAAGTAGAGGGTCCAAAGATGGAGACAGGGAAAGCAGCGTGAACACAGTGTGCAACTGGAGTGAAGCCTTGCTGCTGTGCAGCACATAGTATTATCAGGACTGGAGGCTTTGCAGAGACACAGAGCAGCTGAGGAAGGGTTCAGCCTGGGAGAAGGGCTTTGGGGCACGAGAGCAGATGGCGTTTTCCCCACGTCTGGAATCGTGCTCTTGCCTTCTGGTGAGAGGTGTGGGGGCGGGGGGTAGAAATCCCAGAGTGAAGAGGAGAGCTTGAATTCATTGAAGTGATAGCCATCGGAGCATAGGTAGGGCAAGTATTTATTCAAAACGAGCCACCAGAGATGTTTGTCTCCCCTTTCACACAGACGTTCCTGTCACTTCCACTCCGGTCACCGCGTCCTACCACGGCTGCATGACCGTCAAGCTGAGCAGCAAGGCACTGGACTTAGACGAGGCTCTCTACAAGCACAGTGACATCACCTCACATTCCTGTCCTCCAGTCGAGGCGGGTCAGTAGGTACCACTGCAATGCGAAAGTTTTATACTCAGAAACTTTCAATGCTTTTCTTTTTTTTTAAAGATATAAATTATTCAGACCTACCGCACTGCGTGTATAGTTTCTCTTAAACACTGAAGTTACGTAGGAGCTACTGATCCTTATGTCAGATTGATTATCGAAATACTCCTTTGCTTTGAGGTTTAAAGGTTGTAATATATTTGTAAATAGTTCAGAAGACTAATATTAAATAAGCCAAAAGTACAGAATATACCGGAAGTGAATGTTATCTTCAGACTGTAAGAGACAGTTTTATCCGTAATGTGGAAAACCTGGTAATATATGAGCATGGACTGGAAGAAAAAATAATAATTCTGTATTATTTTTTATTACCAAACACTGCTTTCTGATTTGCAAAATATGAGAGAATAAAATATTTACATACAAGTTTTTAATTTACCTGTACTGAGATTATTCTGTTATTTGGAGATAATGACTCAGGCTATGCCTGATGTGGAGATTACACTAGTGGGGTTTTGTTTGCTTGGTTGGTTTGGGTTTTTTGTTTGGAGGTGGGGGGGTTTACGTGCTTATGTCAATATTACGTATCTTCTGGGCTGGAGAGCAAATGGTTGCTGCTATTCTTACTGCTAGAGTTTCTCTTTCTGGTACCACAGATAGAAGACTCAGTTGTGCCCTTTAGAAAAACTCGGTCAACAGAAAACAGAAAACAAAGTTGGGTCAGCAGGAAACAATTAGAAGAAAAGACTCAATAAGTTGAAAGCCATATGGCTTTCGTGTCAATAACCGCTGAAGGCAAATGATGAGGTGTCAAGAATTGGGGAATATTATCTAGCGATGATATATTTTTGCTGCTTAATTTTTAGGTTGGCTCATTCACTGCGAGCTTAGTGGGAGCAGAGAGGCTTGAGACCGTGAGATTGAGCCAGGCCAAAATGCAGTGTGGTGAGAATATGCGTGGGGGTTTACTCAGGAGAGGTTGTAGAGCCATAAAATGCATTCAACTTTTAAGCTGTCCTTGTGAAGTTGGGGTGGGCTTTGCCTAGGCTGCTTTGAGTCGCTTAAATCTTGCTTTATGTGGTCCTTCTCTTGTGTCAGATTAATGAACTGAAAAAGATAGGTATATGCTGTGGTGGAAATCTGAATACTGGGTGGCTAAAGTTACCCCGTGCTTCTGAGAGTTAATGTGGAAAAGGTCTAATTCTACAAGGTCTTTTATAAGTTGTTCCTGGTCATTCTACACCATGTTTTGCCTAATCAAATACAGAGATGACAGATTAGCCTAATAATCCACCCGTGTGACAACATCTGTCACCAAGCTGTGGAGATAGAATGGTCCCAGAGGAAAGGATGGAAGAGGGGGAAGACGATCCCAAACATATTTCCTGGTAAGGATCCCTGCTTTATTTAGCAGAGAAATGGAAGGTACTCTACTAGCCATTAGACAGCATGACATCGTAGCTCTGTGTCATGACCAAATCGGTCAGCAGTAATGCAGTAGGGCAGAAAAGACCAGAGCTCTATCGCTTTCAACCAACGTACTCATTTACACTTACAGAAGGACCTGTCAAGAGACTCTTACGCTCAGGTGTGACCAGATGCAAGTTTGAAAGGATAGTTGCTCACTAGCCAGTAATACCTTACTGGCAGAGTGTGTCTGGGTAGGAAAACCCAGAAGTATTTCTATGAGTTTGCTTTTTTTACTGAGCAAGGGAAACCATGGTATTCCCGAGAGTGCTTTCCGTTAGAGTTGATGACTCTGGATCAACTTGTGTGATGGAGAACCCAAGAAACATCAGGTTAGTATCTCCAGTGAGAGCCGGGAATCCTGAAGATACTGTGGTTAATGGCACTTCCACACTGCAGTGGTTTGTATTTCTGTGTGTTTTTCATGGATATTGTAGTCCTTTACCAAAACACATCTCACATCTTTTCAACTTGGAGTAGCTCTAATGAAAACAGTACAAACTTGGAAAACACCTATTTTTTTAAACCAAGTAGATGAAGCAAACCCTGTTTTACTTTGTTCTTTTCAAAGGAAGCATGTTAGCAAAATAGTGTTATGTGTCTGACATTTTTGTATAATTTCTGTGGTAGATCCCAAAAAACTACCATGTGGCATAAATGAATCACAAACATGTCTGACCTTTGTATTAATGTAAGTGCAGCTCTTTGTGAGGCCAGAATTATTTTGGATCCTGGAAATGTGAATCCTCTGGTACAGTATGGTACTCTCCAGTTTCAGACTTAATATTATGTGTATAAGACTTTAATTCCATTTTCTAAACCAATCTAATTCAGAGCAAAAATTTCTCCAGGACTTTGCATATGTGTGCATGTATGTGAAGGTATTTTGCATAGACCACGGTGCACCCTGACCCAAAGTGTGGTTTAGAAGAGAAAGCCAGAATTAGTAAGTCTGGAGAATGACAGAAAAAGGGGGTTCTTTTGTGTCAAGCTGGATTGTTTTTAATACCCTACAGCAGTACTACGCTGGAGGAAGAGGAAGCTGCTTCTATATACCACTGAAAAGAGGAAAGAAGTGATAAGCATTCCTCCGCTGCTCCTCAGTCACTGTGCTTCAACCCAAGAGAAACATTGATTTTGGTTTTGCTCTGTTAGCAGTCTAGGTGCTCAACTCAAAGGCAGCAAGTCTGTTCTGGGCTTTGAAACCCCAAAAGGAACGCAGGTGGGTCCCCTGGTAGTATTCATAGCAAGTAAAAAGAAGTAAATGTGTAATTCCACTTATGTCATGATCAGGGCGATTGTGCTCTTCACAGCGTGCATTTGCACAAGAACTAAGCATTTTGGATGTGTTAAATTTTTAAAAGAACAGTAATGGTCTCCTCTCCGATTTCTGTTTCTCTCAACCAGGTTCATATACTCACCTCACCTAAGGCACCTTGTCACTGATGTTAACAGCACTGGCTAAAACTTTGCATCTCAGAAAAACCTTCTTAATTGAACAAAATATGGCTTTTACAGTCCATATAAATTAACCTCTGATCTTATGTGTATTAGTACTGAATCTGCTTTTTATACATAGAGGTACAACACATGAATTGACAGAAATTTCTTGAAAGGTGGAAAGTATTATGTAAAAGGATGATTATTCTTTGTTCTATTTTCAACTGGTCTTATGGTGTCACTTCCTTTCAAAGGAAACTGTCAAGTACACTGGTTTTGTTTATTTAGGGGTTTTTTTTAATGTTTTCATAATATGAAGCAGCTGCTTAAAAAGTTAATGAGAAATACCTTCCTTTCTCTGCTTTGCTCTTTGGCCTTTCAGGAAATTTCTATAGCTTCATGGCTGTCTAGACTGTAAGATCTATAGAGCAAGCAGCACCACTGCCCTTCCTGCAGGAGCAAAATGCAGTGAAGGGATGCTGTGGTCTGATGGGTTTTCATGCTGGTGTAGCCACTCCTGCTCCAAAATATGGAGCCATGTGCTAAGACGGATGGATCCCAGCTAATGTGATGCACAGGGTGCACACAACGGGGACAAGACTTTGTTCCCGTCAGTGGCACTGCGACAGGTATTGCTGCTTAGCCTTGTCAACGTATTTTTGTCTCTATACAATAGGACAAAATTTTAAAGCAATACGAAGGAATTCTGACTTTTCATTCATTCTCTTTCAGTCATTGTAAAATGCCCGGACCAGGTCTTGATCAGTTTAAATAACTGGAGTTTAACACAGAATGGTTTTGGTTGCGGTCCTCTTTTGACGAGAAAGGAATTAATTTGAGCACTAAAGTGCAGCTTAAAATACCTGGCTGGAAATTGCACCTTTAGCACACGGACATGACATTTTACTTTGCAGACTAGACTGGTACAAAGTTCTGATAAAATAGTCCCAACAAAATTAACCTTTCTGTTGGAAACTTGTAAGAGGGAACTATTCCTCTGTTCTTTTGTTTTCCTGTCCTTACAAATACACACAGCCTTAGGTACAGTATAAATATACACAGTCATATTTATTGTAAAATAATTGCCACACTTTCATTGGTACAACACTTTCACCAAAAAGGGTTATTAAATAAATGCTACAAGCAAACAAACACCTGATCTCTTCCTACCCAAAATATTGACTCGGAGAGCTCCCGACTACCCACTCGGACAACACAGACTAGAACCCCTCTAAACTGATTTATGAAAGCAGAACATGTATCCAGAGTGTTTTCTTCATTTCTCCTCTTGAAGAAAATTCATTCTGCAGTGTACTGAGAAGGAAACATTTCATGCTTATGGTAGCCAGAAAGCAACACTGCATTTGACTGCAGGCAAACTGGGCGGTGACTGGTCACCCCCCCAGTGACGTGCCTGCCCTTCCATTTCCAGGGTTCTGCTCTGCTCACAGTGAGATGCGGGTAAAAGCAGAGTGGCCGTAACGCACCCCGCGGTGGGTTCTTTGGGAAGTCTGGTGCCTGCACAGCACAGTTTCCAGAGGTTTCTTCAAAACAAAATAAAAGCCTACCAGCTACTTAAAATCAATTCTTTCTTCTATGGTGCATATGGTGGAGGCTTTTCTCCAGGCAAGAAGTAAGTCGGTGTATAGAGGGCTGGAGCATTGGGGGGAAGACCATAGCTGGAGCTGGACTGAGATGGAGGCTGAGTTTCTTCTGATAAAGAAATGTCAGTAGATGATGTTCCTGGAAAATTGCTGGCAGGCTGTATAGAGACAGAGAAAAATACCTTCCTCAGTAAAGGATTACAACCTGATTTGCAGCCCTCTGTTAAGGGTTTGCCATGTAAGTGTTATATAAAAGTCCCATGATTAAATTTCCCATGCATTGTAGCACAACACTCACTTTAGTTTTAAAGCACCTGCTTAAGTATAGCAATGATGGCATCTAGTGAAACAAGACAGATTCCGTCTGTAACCCAAGTCACTTCTAACAGACATTGCGCGTACAGCTAGGCAATGGAGCAGAACAGGAATTTCTGCAGGAAAAGATGCTCTGGCCTCCTGGGTGAGGCACTGCACCTGACTGGCTGGTTAGGTTACGTGTAGCTGCTCGCTTCCAGGCATCACTGTGAAATTTAAATTATCCCAGGTGTAATTATTCTCATTTATAATACTTGCATAAATTCAAGGTCTTATTCCTGTGCCAAATGCAGACTCCTCTTAAGAGAAAATTTTACAGGTGGGTCTGTGTCTCCCTGTAGGTCTTTCACTTCGGCTGTCTCAGCTATAAAGGGGCCTTGGCTGAAAGAGGCACAAAAAATAGAGCTTAGGAAGCAGCCCATGTTCAGGAACAAGCAGAGTTTGTTAAAACAAAAGAATGCATGTAGGGACTAACGTTCTGGATAAAATCCTACCACTGCTTTAAACCAAGTTTTGTCATTGATTTCAAGAGGGTCAGAATTTCACTCTTCCCCTCATATGCCAGTCCATGGGCTTCACCAGAAGAGTTGTGCTCAGCTCCCGCAGGTTCAGGCCTAAAGTGCCTGGAATTTAAAAAAAAAAAAACAAAAAAAAAACCACAAAAAGTAGTAATCATGAATCTTTTTCAAGGGAAATGAAAAATCCGGGCAAGTAAGTGCTGCTCCCTGCTGCTAAAAAAATTCATACAGTCACCATCTAGAAGGCCAGTACCAGGGCTGGCACATGGACAGGGGCATCTCAGAGCTGCCCAGGGCTGGCAGACCCCTGCTCACAGGGCCTGGCTGCTCCGTGGGGCTCCGGGTGAGCAGGGGCCGCTGCCGTGGGTCAGACCCCCGTGGCAAGGAGAATGTTGTCCTGCCTTTGTACAACAGGGTGACACAGAATGGGAACGTCCTGGCAGGAAGGTCAGTGATGCCCTTTAACTCTCCAGGAGGCAGTGCAGGTACACCGACAGACCTGCTAGCTAGCTCTGCTCTAAACGTAGTTACTGTGCTTTTTGGGTGGTTTGAAGAGTTTTTTTATTTATTTTGGAGTTGTTGCTTCCCTCCCCCCTCAAACTGCAGCCACTGTTTCCATCTGTCTGCCTGGAATTGCTTCTGTAACGCGTTCTCCTCTGGCAGGAATGACTGGCACAACCCTTACTGCTGTCATCACCACCAGTCCCTGCACAGCTAATCATTTACCTGACCAGTTGGCAGGCCTGTTCCCAAGACTAGTTGTGACTGAACTGTACCAGTAAGGGATGAGTGATTTTGTTAGCACACGCCACAGTAAACAAAAGAAATGTTGGTTACATCCTTGTCAAAAATGCATTCCTGCTACCACCCTTTCTCTTTTGCATTTGGCTGACAGCTGCTTGTGGACGAGGAAGCGTGAGGTGAACTGAGGAGCGTTTACCCCCCAGCTCAGGTTGTGGTTTTCTTAAAGACTGTTTGCCCCTCCAGCAAGCAGTTATTCAGTGAAAGACTGGATTCAGCAGAAGATTAGGAATGAATGTGCTCAATGGTGGGAGCCACGGCTGAACTCGGGTTCACGGTCTTTGAGCTAACGGAGCTCCGGTCCAGGCAAGTGGGGGCAGCGCTTAGGCTAGGCGTGTTCCATGCCAGACTAAGCCAAGGTGGGATATGTTCCCAGGAGGAAGAACTACTGCTGTGGATTTCCTCTGGTTAAGGTGAGGGTTCAAACTAGAGTTATTAGTTGGTAATTGATTGCTAACTGCTTTACTTCATTAACTGCCATCAAGTCACTGTTTTTCTTCCCTAACTCTTAGCTGAAGAAGGTTTTGCTCCTTTTGTTGTACAGAACCGGCACGTGTGACCTTGCCCCAGCTGGGGGCAGGTACAGGACGACGTGAAATGCAGGGGCTTAGGGACAGTGTTTAGCCAAACCTTTGGTGAGCCAAAGGGAATGCTGAGAAGAGAAGTGTGTCTCGGGGCCCTTATGTCGATCTTGGTCTACGTGGAAGCAAAAACGTTATGCCTTTTGAGATGCCCAAGGGCACCCTCTGCCAGCTGCTCCAGAAGTATGTGTGACTCTCATGTAGACCTTGGCCCACATCAGCCAGCTGTATCTTTAGGCAACTGAACTGCACCCCTAGGACACAGGGTTCAGCCTCGGATTTTGGTGTCTCAGTTATAGGCTCGAGAATGTAGATATCTACGCGCATGACACAGTGACATGTAGCAACTGAATCCCACCCCTCATCAGTGGAAAGGCCTTTGGGGTGCATTTGTAGCACTTATATCGTACATCTTTAGCCTGAGATTATCCACGCGTGGCGCTCTCCGTGGATTTTAAAGGGTAGACCAGTTCAGGCAGGCTCTCCTACACTATGGACAGCTAGAGCTCAATTCAGTTGCCCACATGTAAGCGTCCAGCCCTTTTGGGGTGCCATGGGATATCGCAGACATCCACACAGATGTGACATGGGGACTACAGGACCTGGACCCTCCCGGAGCGGCAGTAGCGGCCGGGTGGCTTCCTAATCTCATGATCAGGCAGCCCTAGATCCCTACATGCGACAGCCCCTGCATTTAGCCAGATGAATCCCAGCCCCAGGGCCCGTAGTTGCCTTAAGGACTAGGACCAGTTGAGCAGGGCTTATGAAGGCCTGAATCCAGCAGCTGGGCACTGCTTGGAGGACTTAGATGGGTCATGAAGACCTCCAGCCCCATGGATTCAGCCCCCAGCTCTCAAGTAATGGAAGCGGATGATGGTTATGCTTCTGGCTGTTCCTAATTTGGCCTGCTTCTAACGTTCACCATTTATAGCTTTGAGTAAGGTTATTATGATTTTTTAACTTGTATACTGATGCAGAAATTACTTCTCTCCAAACTACAACATAGTGAGCTCATACATGCAGGAAGGCGGCTTGCCTCTTCCCCCCCCCCCCCCCCCCCCGAAAAGGATTAAGCGCTTTCCCTTTTGGAGCCCAGTGCTTCTTGCTAACCTCTCCTGGCTTGGGGACAGCTGGTGGTGTCTGCCTCTGGATGTTATGAAAGGGAGAGAAGACAAATGAACACACTTCTTAGAAAAAGCAGAAATCTAGGAAAAGAACTCTGTTTCGGAATGCAGTTAAGAATTTGGGGTAAATATGATATATTTCTGTTTCTCAGTGGACACAGGACTGAACAGTTACAATTGATCCTCATGAGTACTTACATGCATCTTTTCAGCTTAACTGCTTTCTTTCATCTGTTTTTATCCCCGTCTCTCTCTACTCTTGGCTACATGCTAACAACTCTGCAGAACAGCACAGCTTTTCAGCTAAAAGCAAACAAAAAGAGATGTTCTTTTTTTCCTCTCAACCCATGGTCTCCAAAAGTGCCTGGCCCCATTTATGTTAATAAATAAGACATGCCAAGGACTGTTCTCTGGCTGTGAAGCCAACTGGCACAGCACATATCACATCCCTACAGCTGAACTCCTATCACCAAACCAGCGTGACTGTCTGTATGCACACTACCTACCAGGAACTGCCCTTGCCGGCTTCTGAGCCCTTCCTGAGCATTGCTGGGAGACTGTTAGGTGGTCTAGGCCAAACCCATACCAGGAGCATGCTAACAATTCACTGGTGTGGGTGATCATCATGTCCCAGTACTTGTGCCAGGTAGCTTCTTGGCCCTGAGCAGATGTGGAGAGCTGGTCCACAGCTACTTCATGCTAAACATGCAGTGTTTTCAATTAACAAGTATTGCAAAACTTGTGGTACCTATTGGTCTAGCACTGCACAGCCAAAGTATAAGAAGCCATTGGACAGAACAAAACAGTCTTACTGTGCTTTAAAAAACCTAAACTCCTATGATTGCTTCAGGGTCCCAGTACATTCAGCTGTTTACCAGCTCACCTGACATTCTTCACCTCGCTTGGGGGCAGGAAAAAAAAAAAAGCAAACACCATCCTCAGCACCACTCCCTGCATTTTCCAGGCCAGCTCTGGCTGGACATGGCACAGGTTTGGAGCCCGACTTGCACCTCATCTTTCTGAAAGAGGCGAAGCAGTGTTGACTCAGCTCATGTCGCATCCCCTCCCACAAGGGGAGAAAGCTGCACCTCTGGCAGCTTTCTGTACCTGTCTCCCGGCGGTGTCCTGTAGCAGATGCTTATAGGAAGCTAAAGAAAAAGGGCTCCATCTTCTGATGAGGCCCCGTTGGTTCTTGTGGCAGGCAGCCATGTGGGGACTTGCTGGGCTGCAAGTGACACCTGAATCCCTGTATTTAACAGCAGCTGATGTTCCTAACCCTTCATTTATACTCTTCCACAACATTCTGTGGCATTTGAATCTTCACTGGTGTGTAAAAACACTTCCTATTTCACAGACATCTTATTCTCTCCCCTTTCTTGTCTCCTTTCCATCTGATGAGTCCTAGTCTACTTATCTCCATATTAAGAGTAAGGTGGGCTAAGGTGTGTAAACTTTTCTGCCAAATCCTGTGTGTATCAGATGCTTCCTTTGGCTTCCTCAGTGCCTCTGTTGCTGCTTTATCTTGCCCAACATGGGGACTGTGTTATCTTGCCCAACATGGGGACTGTGTTCACCTTCATGACTGCTGCAGCACGGTTCTAATCCCACACTGGGATTCCTGGTCAGCAGACAGAGTCCAAAGGACAACCAGAGAAAAGCTGAGATCTGAGAACAGACTTGAGCACTCGGCCCAGACTAAGTCATCCCAGAGTTGGGATCCAACTTCCTTGCCTCGTTTCAAATGCCCAGGAGCCAAGATCTACCACTGCAGAGTTTGTACTCAGTAGCAGCTTATGCTTTTCTGATGAAGTAAGAAGGGTGCCGTTTTGTACTGTACCTGAAGAGGCAACGGGTAGGATGGATACGTAGAAATAGTTGCTGCAGAAGGACAGAAGCCAGCATATGTCAGGATCTGCTGGGCAGGATTGTACAGGATCTGAGGAGGAGGTGCAGCACTGAAAGCAATTTGGGACAGAGGTACCTGTTGAGCACAGAAGACAACAATTTATCAGCAGGGTGCAGAGGGGGCTGGAGCAGGAACTGGTCCTAACACAAGCAGCTAGGCAATTTAACAACTTGCTATTTTCCAGCACAATACCAGTACTACAAGAAAACAAGGAGCAGACAGAACGAGAGGAGGGTGTATCTGCAGTGAATTTTCTGACCAGAAATACACAGCTATTTTAATCTTCTCCCCTTGGAAAAAGACGGCTGGTGCTTCCCTAGCACCAGTTACAGAAGCACTGGCAGGACTCCAGACCCGAGACACCCTCAAGAGCACAGCATGTAGCTCTGACCGCCTCTTCTTATTCCCTCCAGCACCAAACACCCAGTCCTTCACAATCTGCTGCAGACTCCTTCCAACAGCAACTACCTGATGCCCTCATTCTCTTCTCTCTGCTTTCATACTCAGATCTACAAAGGTCTCCCTTTCCAGACCATTTGCTCTTCTTTCACAGCTCCCTCTCGCTTGTGAAATGGAGTTTGCTGCTGGCTGTCCAATACCACCCCCCACGTGCATATTTCATTCCTACTGCAGAAAATCCTTCATCGTATCCCATGGCTTTATTGGCATGTCCCTTAACTGCAACGTGAGAGGAGCTTTGCAGGAAGCAGTAATAGCTCATATTAAACCAGCTAATACAACTGGGGGAGGAAAAAAAAAAGAAGAGCAAAAGCTGAATGTGAAAGGGGGCATGTGTTAAACCCTAAACCCCTGTGCTATATAACCATTTGTGAAGGACAGTAGAGCTCTGTGAAAGATTTTCATGTCCCTCTGTTTTGCAAAGTGAGACAAATCCAGTGGTTTCTGTTCTCTCCTTTGTTTTTGTTAGCAGATTCCTCTGCATGAGAGCATGGAATTTTCTTTTTACTGAAATAATAAAATATGGTGGTTGCCAAACAAATGCTGAAAGCAGCAGCCAGGATGTTGTGGGGGTTTTTTGGCATTTCCTTTCAGTTTTATCAGTGAGAGACATAAATCACTGCATCCTCTGGAGATAGTGTGAGATCTCTCTGTGATTGAGAAAGAGGTCCATTAATTGTGTTTGTAGAAGAAAAACATTGTCTAAGTCACTGACGTACCACATGAGGTTACCTGACAGTCTATGCCTTAGCTCGCTGAAAACATTTAGCACCCCAGGAGCTGGTGCAGAGAAAGGCTGGGTCGAAATCAGAGAGCCTATTTCATGGCAGAAGGCAAGTCTCTTATCTTCAAGGTACCCTCCTCAAAACACCTCCTTCCTACCCGCCCGGCTGGGTGGATAAGGTGGGGAGAAATGGAGAGACGCTGCCTTTCAAGAAGCAGCTAATGAGCTTGCCTCAGACCAAAGGTTTGGGGCCAGAGACGTGGCCAACGGCAGCCGGGGCTCGGCCGTGCCTAGAGTGGCAGTGCCCGTCCTGGGAGGAGGGAGGCCCTGCCGTGATCAGATCCTTCTGGCTATGGACAAAAAGGCGGCAAGAAATGCTTTTTTTTGCCCAGCGTGAAGCACAGATGCCTATTCTTCATCTGTCACCAGCTCTCTGGTGTGGGTCCCTTCGGGTGCTGCTGTCCTTCTCCCAGGAACCTCTCTCGGTCCTCTTACGTTCTCTCTGTCCGCAGCAGCAACGCTCTGCAATTGCTAAGGATGAACATCATAAGAGTCCTAGAAGACAGTTTTGGGGAGTCACCCACCCCAAATCCACTGATCGGAGCACCTTGTTATCAAGCTAGCTGGTCTCAGCCTGGAGCCAGCAATGATTTGCAGGAACTGAAGGTGGTTAAATGCTTTTATCAACTATTCCAGTGATGACACTATGTTAAATTGGTCACACAAAATAGAATGGTTGGTGGAGACATTTTAAACTGAATCACCACCCAAGTTAAAGAGATAAGGAGCTGTGAACCGCCAGGGAGCCGTGGGGAAGCCAGGTAATGCTGGGGGGGGGCTCTCTGGCCGCCCCCCACCTGTTCATGCAAGCTGCTGCCAAAGCATTTATTTCTGAGCCACAACTACTTTTAACGTCAGACTGCACCTTTAGGTGCACAAGTGCTAAGACAGGAACACATGGCAAGTAGCTCAGTAATTAGGGGTTCATTTTGTTTTCCTTCTTAGAGCATGGTGAGAGAAGAGGAGAGGGGATAAGGAAATGATATTTAATCTGTTCAGATTCCCTTGAGGACTCCAAGCAGGAGACTAATTGAACAAAAAACAGCCAGCAACCCCCCCAGGACCATCAGTAGATCTGATTAATGCAACCCTAAACTCAGGGCAGGCAGATTCCTTGGCAAGGTGTGTCAGGAAAACATCTACAAGTCATCCAGTGAATACTGGGGCAGGGAAGGCAGTTTCTAGATTAACTCTTAGAACCAGCAAGTGAAGTTTTCCATGCATTTCTTCATCTCTGTCTTCTGTAAAAAATAATCACAGTGTTTTACCATTTTGGATGCTCCAAGAACATACTTCTATTGACATTATATCTTAATCTGCTTTTTGTTAAAGGTGACTTTAAGGTAGCTGCCTAGCCACTGTCCTCTATCCCAGCACACCGTAGATCTGAAAAGGAGGGTACGTCGTAACCACTGCAGCTCCCCCAGCACCCAACAGATCACAGAGGACGGCCTGATGGGTGACACGGGAGCCACTGAGAGCTGACACCTTGGGGGTCAGGAGAGGATGAAATGTTTCCCACTGAGCCAGCACAGCCCTCTGGCAGGCAGCAAAACCGTGGGGAGCATGCCAGGGTCTGCAGGGAATTTGTCACAAGAAAGAAAACCCGCAACAACCAAAACAACACTTCTCTTTTTTTTTCTGTCCAGGAAATGCGATGGGTTTAGAGGCAACGGCACTGTTTTGCAAACTCTCCCCTTTGTAACATGTTTTGGCTGCCAGCGTTCCCCAGAGATAAACACGATGTTTTTTTGTTTCACTAGTCAGCCTGGCTCTGTGTTTTCTGGAAGCCAACCTCGGAGCAATGCCCTGAGGCCTTTCAGCGGGCTTTGCGGCTCTCCCTGCAAAATGCCAGTGAACATTTCAGTGGAAAGGTGACATCCTGAAAGAAAGAAAATTGTTCTCCCGCACATTTTGAAGGGGATTTTTTCTTATTTCAGTTCCATGCCCCCTTCTCTCCCTCTTCTGCTTGATGTTTTCTTGGCCCTCATCTTCCCCCAAGAGTTACTCCTTTCATAACGAAAGCAAGCAGCAGATCAGCAAACCAGCTCCACTATGTCACTCCGAAGGACCCCGGAAAAGCACAGGCAGGAGCAAGGAGCAATCATTGCATTTTGGATTGCTGCTTTAGTAACACTTTCACAAGCATAGCATGGCTCCTGTGCTGAGGTAACTGACACAAACTCATCTTTCCCTTAAGCTCACGAGGGTTTTGTTTCTCCTCCCGCTGCAGGAGAGACATTAAACAGCTTATTCAGATCAGGTTTGTAGCTGGAGCCCTGACAGACTTGCCCTAGCCGAGCCAAGGGGAAGCTGCACATCTACTGCTGCTGCAATTTCCTTGCACGGCTTTATTCTTGAGCCAGGCTCTGCAACCCAGCAAGGGAACGTGCCAGGCTCTGGGTACCCCAGTTCTCCCAGGAACGTCTCCTAGTCTCCTCGCAAGCAGCACAGTGATGACTGCCGCACAGCACAGAGGTGTGGGAGCTCACCCTGCTACAGAGCATCAGCCCAAATCCGGCGTAAGCTTCGGTTTGTGTAAGACGATTAGGTGGACTCAGGCTGGCTCCCTGCACCCTTCCGCACCTCGGGGGAGCACTAGCAACTCCCACAGGTGCCCTTCGTGGAGGCACTCACAGCAATCTGGTAGGCAGGGGAAAATACATAGCAGCGCTGGAAAGCTGTAGTGTTCTACCAAAGACTTACTGTAGATGATTCCTGCCTTCCTCTCCTCATGTAGCTCTTCCCCTCGTTTCTCACTGTCATCGTTTCTGCTCCCCTTCTGCCATTCCTCCTCTCACAGGGAGGGGATGAATTAAGCTGGGAAAGCTGCTTCCACTCCTTCCCATCAAGCAGCTGCAACTCTTCACTGGCTGGCTGCAATTTGTTATCAAGTCCTTGCAAGAGTCCCATCACATAAAAGACAGCGCAGCTGCGTATTTCTTACATGCGAAGGCTCAGTGTGCTTGTTTGCCTTAAGCTAGAGAGAGGAATATTTCCAGCAAACATTTTGCAACACCTCACAAAGGCGAATTTCAAATAATTCATGTGGCTCTGCTCTGTCACATGGTTTTAAGCACCTGACACATGTTGTAGATACCCTGGACTTGCTTGCTAAGGGATGCTGGGGGGGCAAGAGCAGGGCCTGGATGGCCTCCACTCTCACTGGGCCCTTGGCTCACTGGCTGCCAGCTCTGAGCAGCTCTTTCTCTCTAGTCTGCCCCCTCCCCAGCACACACCTCACCTGTCTCTCTTGCTTTCTCTTCCCTGCTCCATCCCTCTCTTCTTTCCTTTCCCCTGTCTTTCTATTTAGTTTTCTCCTCTGGAACAGTCACCAGAAACCTCACGGATCTCAGATGACCTGTGCTGCTATCATAACCTCCCTTTGGCTCCTGTACTTCACCCCCATCCCCACGCCTCTGCCCGTTTAGTTTGGAAGCTCTTTGGGCTGGGACCATCTACTCTTCTGAGTGCCTAGTAAATCATGAGCCACTCGGTCGGTCTTTAGGCAGTGCTTTAGCAAACATGACCGCTGACAGTGATAATGTCAGGAACAGCAACTTCACCCTTTTAACATGTCAGAAAATGTAGGCAGATGAGGCACTGTATTACAGAATCCCTCCTAGCACACGGCCTCTTCTGAATGCAGTGGTGCACAGCAGCACATGGTGCTGTGGCACAGGGAGCAGTTAGAGGATAGCATTCCTTAGTGAAACAAGAGGAGGTTAATGTGACCTGACTACAACCGTTTAAATAAAAACTTGAGTTAATCCCCATTCTTGGGAAAAGATCTACATAAGGTTAAATAGTCACACCTAGGACTTGAGTTTTACATGTTAGCTACAAACTTGCATCCTCAAACTCTGTGCTGGCCCACATGTTCAGTGCTGAATTAGAGGGAAAAAAAGAGCCACTAAGTGAATTGACAGCATCTGTTCACACAGACGCCTGATTTTTCCTTTCCAATCATGTATTTGACCAGGCTTGACCTACTTAGCTGTGAGCAGCTGGCAACAGCTTAGCCTAAAGATATGACTCCAGACTCCCAGATCACACAGGCAATATGTTTAAAGTGTCTCCTTCGTACACTTACGCTTCCTTGGTTTTAACCCGCTTGATAACACCAACAAGCACCGAAGTCCTCACAGAAAGCAAAAGACTGAGCCTTACCATGTCTTTAAATGCCCCAAGAATGGCTGCCGTAATAATCCCCAGAAACAACCCGATGATGTTGAGGACTGTGGAGGACCACAGCAGCCTATAGAGGTGAACCACATCCTGACAGCCGCTCACACCGAGAAATTCGTAGTAGCTGGCAGACTGCTCTGAACTGAAAGGGAATGCAGACAACGTCACTGCTGTGGGAATGGTTTTGCATATAATACAGAGCACCAGAGGATCTGAATCCCTCCTGCTTACTTTCCTCTTTGGCAAAGGACTTCATCCATGCTCCCACCAAAGAGTGCTCAGATGAACTGGAGAAAGCTCTACTGTAGACAAATACTGGCTCTGTTAATGCCAGCATTAGACACGTAGTCCAACGAATACCAGCCCTAGTTTGGCTGATTGCTGTTGTGCACCAGCAGGGACTCTTTTTTTTTCTTTTTTTTTTTTCTGAGGGTCTCTGAACACAGGCATAGTCCTGACGTATGGATGCTGCCCTTGTCATTTAGCTACCAGCTAAAGCATGCTTCACACTGCTTGTTTTGCCAGTTCACCTGGAAATCTGCTAGCATCTTTAACACTGGGAAAGGCAAGTTGCTTAAGCATTAATTCAACCACAGGAAAGGAGATTTTGCCAGCTGGCTACATTTGTTTATGGGGTCTGTGGTTCCAAATTAACAGATGCAGTTCCAAATTAACAGTACAGTATAAAGTTGTGCCTTTACACTACGGACTGTACTATCCAGAAATCTTTGTTTGTTTATATTCCTACATTGCACTGGTTATTGTAAATCAGGCATGTTGTGAAGTCGATCCTGATTGTCTTGCTGAAAGTCAGAAATATCCTACTGCAAAATTTGAAACCACAGTTTCCTGTGGTTCCTTCCAGTACCTGCCTTAATGCTAGCCCACTAATGAGCTCCTAGAGCAGCTATTTGAGTTGGAAAGATGTTTTAAATGCCAAGTCTGGTTTTGGACTGTTAGGAAATTGCCATCAGCTTATGGTGGAAACCAGAAGTGAGAAGTTTGTGCTCACTCTTCTGTTCCTCCATGCCCAGCACATGGGGCAGTAGTGGGGATGGTGGTTAGGGAAAGCTCTGCAGAGGAAGGTATCAGCATGGAGAAACTCACAACATTTCTGGGAAGAACCAAGCCGAGCATGGCAATTCCTGGAAATGACCAATTATTTGTTGTGGGGCATGGTTCTGGCACTGCAGATCCACTACTGTTGAGTTCACTTAAGCCCTGTCATGAGCCCAGACATTGCTTAACTAAACCTCTAGCTTCAGCTGCCGTGAGGCTGAGGAAATCTGAGTTGGAATCCTGGCTGTGTACCGGTCTGTTGCATGACTGACACAAAGTCACTTTGTGAGACTGTGTCTCGTCCTACTTCTCTGTAGCTGGCCTACGAACTGGAACTGCCAAATCTGTAGAGCAGCAAGACTGCTTCTTTACTCCAGATTTGTCCATGCCAGTGCCATAAAATCTTGCTGTGCACTGTGGATTGCTGACAATGGCACTCACTTTGTGTCTCTTGTGTGCATGGAAATACACATGCACAGAGGACTTCCCTCTAGTCCCAGATTTCATTTTGCTTCTCTAGTTGAGTCAGGATCTGGGCAAGAGCAGAAGCCTTGTGTAGAAGCCTCATTGTGCCAGCCTCATTCCCCTACACCTAAAATGTTCATGTCTGGCAGCACACTAGCCAAGGTTTACAGAGGACTGAGGTTATTCAGGGCTGCTAGCATGTGAAAAGGAGGCAAAACCAAAATAAAACAGGAGACGTAAGAAGGAAGAAAGATGAGAAATACATAGAGGGAAAGAAAGAAGACTGACTGTGGGTGAACTGTAGAGGGTTGCAGAGGTTGCATGATTGTGCATGATAAGATGATACTGAGGTGTGCAGAGGTAGAAGACCTGCTCTGGGAAATTCTCCCCAGTTTCTTGTATGCAGCAAGACATGATGCTGCTTGCAGCTGAAATCTCTGTGTGCCAGGTGGCCAGTCAGTTGTGCTAGTTCATCTGTCTTCCACATTATAAACCCTTGGACTTTACTGTGATGTAGTTTTCCTAATCACCTTTTTAACTCCTGTTAAATTAATGCATGGCAACCCTTGCTAACCTTTGGCTGATCTTTGTAAGCATATCCAGACATTTCCTTTCTTATCTTCTGACATCTCATGCTTTGGTAACGATGAAGTCAAATGGACAGCTTCAGAAAACACTCACAAGACTCTCTGTATCTATCCTATGACAATTTAGCAAAATTCCATGCCTACAGAGGCTGTTGGTAACAAAAGAGCTCTGCATATGCCTACAACATGATCTCTGCTCATGGACACCTATGTTCCTATTCATTCAGTTTCCCCCAGTTTGGTAGAAAAAAAAAGGATTCATTAAATCTAATGGGAAAATTGCACTACAACATCAACAGTAAATCTTGACAGAGCTATGACTGAGTGGTCGATTTTGATCACACAGCAAAGAGCTTCTGGACATATTTAAAGAAAAAGAAACTGGAATAATGCCAACACTAATATGCAACCCCTGACCTCTTTCTCTGCTGGCATCAGGACTTCAATCGTGGAGGAACTGGATCGCTCAGCATACAAGTCCCTTGTGTTGCTTCTCCCAGCCTAAGGGCACCCCCCCGCTCCCCCCCAACATTTAAGAGGAGGGACAAACAGCCAAGGATTTCTCAGAGGCTATTGACTGCACACAGGTACTTACTTCTCACAGTTGTACAGGTCACAGCAATAGCACGTGTTGCTCTTTACTTTCAGCTGGCACTTGCTGTTTAAGGTATAGCATGTCACCTGCCAAAAAAAAAAGAGACTGACTTTTATTCTCAGTGTTTCAGTGTTATGTGAATCATCGTAGTGACCACAAAGAAGCAGCTACTGCAGTGTTAGGTTTTATTACCTGTTGCGCAGAAAGATCCTGAGATTCCAAAATCCACGACTGCAGGGCAGAAGGACATCCCTGAGCTCCCAGACTTTCATTTGGGACGTCAGCCCCAGACTCTCGGGGCATTTGCCCCACGGAGCCCAGAGTCCCCAGCAGCGACCTGCAGCCAGGGCTGCCAGAGTTTTCAAGCCCTTTGCTGCACTGCCTGGTGCCGAGACCCAGAGTCTGCAGCTGTGAGATGTGGATCCCTACGGCTGTGACGCAGGGACCGTGGGTCTTGAGAGATACACCACAGCAAGCCACTGAAGTGGGTAAGAATACCACTCCATTGTAGTGGGGAAATGGGCAAAGAAGCCAATTTATCTGAACAGCTTCCAATAATGGGAGCTCCCTCCTTTCAGTAACACCCTCCTGAAGAAGGAAATAGTTAGGAACAACAAGAAGAACAATCTCCAAACCCACAAACAAAACCGCTCAGAAAAGATCCAAGCACTCCAGCAAGTAAGTGCCATTTACTGCAGGCTCTTGAACAGAAAACTGAAAAGGTTTATTTGTGTGAGCAGGAATTGCAGGGATGGACAGATGTTAGAACAATAAAGGTAGGCACACGTAAGCCACTCTCCATCCAGACAAGAAATCATTTTAATGACTCCTTAAGTGTGGTAAGCATTAATCACTTCTATTTGACACTACAGACCAATTGAAATATTTTATATGTAAGGCTTTTTTTTCCCTGAGATTTCTAGCTTATTGACTTTGAAATCCTGGAGAACTGTCAGGTTTTAAAAGCTAGCAGGTCAGAAAATACATTCTTTCTATAGTTTTTATTTTGATAGAAAAAAGTGGACTGTAACCACTGAGAAGTATTTTGTTCGCAAAATGCAAATAAAATGTATTATTGAATGGAAAATTCCTCATAATGAAAAAGTAGAAGGAGCATGCTTAGGAATACATGCCTGCTTTAGAAAAGCTTCTGTCAGACAGTTCTGTTTAGCCATGAATGTGTTTGTCTGTGGGATAGTCTCCACGGGAGATGTTAAACCAGGTGTTTCTCAGCTCCTCAGTTCTGGATCTGTGCATCATTTTTAGTGTGAAAACTGCCACTGTTGATGAGTTCCTCACGTGTTTGTTCCCAGCAAAAAGCAAAGCCTTAAACACACACACTCAGCACCAGAGAAAGTTCATCTTGCAGCTGGTCTCAGACTTGCCACACTTGTCCTTAGCAGGATTTGCTTGAGCAGTGGAAGTTGGGTGACAAAGCTAAAGTGAAAAGGAAGTTAAAATGATGCCTTGGGATTGCTTTGCTGCCCAGGACAAGGCTGTATCTGTGGTTAGCGTCTCATGCAAATCAGCTCTTCTAACCCCAAATGGAAGTTAGGTTATAAAAGGACAGTCTCAGTCTAGGTTGCAATCTGGAAATGGAGCTCACAGCTTGATACAGATACATCCACTTGTCACAAGAATATCTCACCCTGAGATAGGACCTCGTTTCATCAATCTTGTTCTGTTGTGTCTGAACTTACCAGAATTTCACATAAGTGCTTTGTTGGCCTGAAGTCACATTCAGCCGCAGCCGTCCTCAGCCTAAGCTGCAATTTACTGCAGAAGAGGAGGGTGCTACCGTCAATGACTGCGGCGGCTTAATCAAGATCCCACTCAGAACTGCCTGAAACATCACACCTGGCTACTTCTCAAAGCAGTTTGAAAACTGATCCTGGAGCAGAGTGTGCCAATGCATCCGCTACCACAGCCATTTTGTTGGGATGCCCTAGTGCTTTTGCACTGAGTGGAACTGAAGAATTTGGGTTTCACCCTTTGTATACAGTCAAAATGGCTAGCACCTCCATCATTAAAATACCTTTTTCCCATTACATGTGCATGATTGGGATCGGAAGGCTTCATAAGATGGAGTGGGCTGCTAAAAAGGTGATTTGTTCTGATGCATGGCTTTGGGGACCACTTCTGATAGGAAATAAAAGTAGTTTTCCCCTCTCCAAGCATCAATAAGGCCAGTTTGCCCCTTTTTACTGCAGAAGGCTAGAGGTACAAAAGAGGGAGATCAGCAAGATCTTAGACATGTTTTTAGCTGCTTCTCAGCTGCAAGACACATTATTGGCTAGGGGAGTTACTGTAGTTGTCTATTTTTATCACTGCATTTTTAAAACATGCAAAGAGCAAGACACTCCTTTTTAGGAGAACAGTGAATAAACCAAAATAAACAAATTACTGTGTGGTGTGAGCAAGGGTGGTGGAAACAGGCCATTTGTGGGTATTCTGCATGTCAAGACATATTATTTCATTTCAGTGACCAGACATTTAGCTTTTTCATGTTCTGGATGTTTGTGCCTGTCTATCCCCTCAGCACCAATTGAGGAGATGTTCTCACCTCATGGTAATTGCAAGAAAATGAAATTCTTTCTGCTTTGAGCAAAGAGAAGAACTGAAATGGGCAAACTGCATGAGCTGGAGACCACCTTTTGATTGCCACTGATGGCAATCAAAAGGAAACTTGCACTGAGTAAACAATCTGCCTTCCTAGTTAGGTGTTTGCCTGGCATGCAGAGCATGTGCCCTGCTCACTAGCTGGCTAACTTTGGAAAAGCAAAAGCCAAGTTAAAATGCCACGGATCATTAACTAGGAATTAGCACGTGCTGACTCTAGATCAGTGGACAACCAGACAAGCATGTTATTACAAACTAACTACACTTTTAAAAGATGGGGGGGGTTGCCAGAATACAGCAAGGAGCTCTGGGTGGTCCAACTTTAGACATTCCCAGAATCTGCAGAGCTGGGGAAGCCTGCCTGGCCAGAAGCCCAAGGCTGGGGTCACCTGCAGGGAGTTGTGGTCAGTGTGACACCAGCTACAGGCTTATTACAGGAATCAGAAGCATTTCTCAGGCCATGTCTGTGTCCGAATGTGCATGCACACTTTAGAAGAGGATGGATTAAAACTTACAGGAAAGGGTGTTGTCACAGATCATAAGTTTGTCTGGGTAGGTCTTCAGGCAAGGAGGTCAATGAAATATTTTTGTCATATATTTTCTGGAATCAACAATGGGGTGCCCTAGCAGCAAGATTTAAGGAGTATTAGCTCCTTACCCTGGTAATATACTTTGCTAAGCTGTCTAAAATTATTAATGGTAACATTCCCCATACACTGTTTCTCAGCCATGGGACGAATGGTGATGAAGGACATCTGGGTTTAGCTGTTCTCAATCCTGCTCTGCTTGATTTTCTTTTCACTCCCACCAATTTACCACAATAACAAAATGAAAAATAGGAAAAGAAACTAAATCTGGACTTCTCAGGAGGCTAGCCATTTGGGTATGGGCACTTTTCCGACCATGTTAATGTCATTGAGATAATAAAAAAGCTGCATTCAAACCGCTGACATTCTTGGCCTGTGCTGGATAAATACAGAGGAGATTTGAAGTCTTCTGGACAATGCAAATGGATTAATTTAGATATTTCCTATTCCACTTGAAGTCTACAAAAACTTCCTTAGAGAAAGATGCCAATGTGACAAATACATTCCAGACAGCTATTATACAGTATAGATGGACTAGGAAACATTCCAGTCTCAGAGTAATGTACTGGACAGAAACACTGATGATGACTCAAAACCTCACTGGTTGTAATGATTTGCAATCACCAGAGGCTTGGACAAGCGGGGAGTCACTTGTGGGAGAAAAAACAGTCGGGTTTCTATCAACCCGTGACCTACATGCACAGACATGCTCTCAAACACCTGCCTCCCTCCTCCCCAGCCCCTCAAAGCATAGCAGCAACGAACACATGATGAGGTGAGTTTGTTTACCTCTGTCTGGTAGGCATCATATAGGAATCCTATTCCACTTGAATAAAACTGGCACCTTTTGTTATACAAAGGTCTGGGTTCCTGTAAAGAGAAAAATAGCCCAAAAGGTACTGAGTCTGGAGGAAGCGTGAAGGCACCACGTCCCATGTCCCCATGCCAGATGCTTACAGCTCTGTGGAGCTGAAGCCAATGCAGACACTTGGGTAAGCGGCTCACACACCCCTGTGTTGGGTTTCTTTCCAGAATGGCTCTCCTCAGGGTTACATTTTCCTTCCTCACTCTGCCACTAAGCTATGCGAGTACATTTTTCTCTGTACCAGTCACCTCTTTTAAGGAGACATCACCCCTGGCATTTAAGCACTTCCTTGCTTGATGTCAGATAGTACTGCTCTATAAGAATGGTCCAGCCACTCTTTTTCATGGTACAGTTTCATACCCAGCACAAAGAATTACTTTGCTATTCGTCTTCAAGATATGGGACTTTTCCTTTTTAAAGGATTTCAACAATGTCCATAGTGAAAACAAAGTAAGATAGCTAATACTTTAAGCATGCCACTTACTACACACACTTCAAACCCCAAAAGCAAAACAAAGAATAATGAAGAAATGAAGGCATAAAGGCGAAGTAATTTCCACTGTTTGTTTTTGCCTTCTTTTCCATTTATGCTTACTGCAAAAGATACATTCACTGCTCTTATTTCATATTTTGCTTGTAACAGTTCCCACAAGCTGATATAAGGAAGAACACAATGAAATATCCTTGGCCAGATGGAAGATGTGTGTTTCTGAACTTGGCAAATGGCCATTTTGAAGGCTAGAGGCTGCATACCTCACTTTGAGGACTAGACCATATTTGCCTAGGGAGGATTTGATGACTGAAGAGTCCTCTGTGATCAGATGTCTGTCCCAGAGCAAAGTGTGGGAATGACTTATGTTGGCAAAAAAAGCCTTTTTCAACTTTCTGTCACTTATCTAGTCCTGGTCTGTGCCTTCAGAAGCACTCAATTACTCCCCAATATGTCAGTCAGACCACTTCCAAGAGAGAAGATGCAAACTCACTCATTGACATCCCCTCTTTCCATGCTAACTTAAAAGCAAAGGACTACTTAAGTTGTTAGCGGAAATCTGTGCTGATTCATTTTCACTGCATTTTAAACCTTTATGACCCATCCAGGAATAACCCAGAAATTGCAGAAAGATCTGCACTACTTAAGATCACTTCTGAGTATTCTCTGCTTGTTGGATAATGAAGTGTGCGCTGTATAAATCTGCTGACCGAAAATACACAACCAGTTAAAATGCAGAGCTAGGCAGGAATGCAGACAGGTCAATGAATAAAGCTCATCCATCAGCTTGTTTGCCTTTCTGATTACTCTGGCAAACCCAAGGAAGTTTGGACACCAACTCCCAAAGGTTAGGGAAAGGTTAGCTTCCTGCATGCAAAAATATTTATTTATATTACACAAGTGTAAGAAAAAATGCTTCAGTAACTCTTTCTCTAGAGGAAAAGCAAATACCACACAAACAGCATGCCACGTCTTGAACGAGGACAACATTCTTCCATGGGCCTGGGAAAGCATTAGCATTTAGCCATGACTTCCAGGGACAGATGTGGTTGGGAGGACGAACAGGATTGCAGTTTCTCTGCTAGCACGGCAAGCATAGTATCAGCCAAAGGCTGTGCTGCCCTTCTTTCATGAAGTATCATACTCCAACTCTGATTTTATCTGTTGCATGGGGATGAAATGAGAGAGAAGGGGCTTGAGCAGCAGAAATGGCTTTTTCTGCCATGAGGAGCAAATCCATGAAAAACTACCATCCATCATATTCACAACAATAACAAGTTTCAGTTTGATCCTAGAAGATCCTGGAAGGGACGATGGTCAAGTGTTCTCAATCCTGCTGGTGAGGAGAAACGGCTTGAGGAGGGCTGGACAGAGCCAGGGGGTCAAGAACTGGCTGTGCATCTGGTGTGAGCAACAGGAATTGGGCTTTTAGGACCATGAGAGCATCTTTCATGATCGAGGACTTCTTGGAAGAGATGGGATCCTCCTGACTAATCAGGGCAAAAGCATTTTTGCCTACAGTCTAGTCAACTGGTGATGAGAGCCTTAAATTAGGCGCAACAGGGGAGCGGGATGAGGAACAACAATCAAGTGAGGAAATAGTGGACCGATGGGACAAGTGAAGTGAACAGGGTGATGTGGACAAGAGAAATCTCATAATCAACATAACAGGGCTAAATGGGGCCCACTTCAAGTGTATGCACGTGAATAATGAAGCACCCATAGGACAGCACAAGGAAAGCACTCACCCCTTTTCTAGGCTGCTTAGCACTCTTTGAAGTGTCTGTACACTAACACACACAGCATGGAGAACAGACAGTTGGAGGTTTGTGTGGAGTCACAAGGCAATGATCTCATTCTCGCAGACAAGCTGATGAAGTACAGGCTAAATAAACGGACAGTGAGGTGGACTGAAAGCTGGCAGAACTGCTGAGATCATGGTGGTGTGATCAGTGACATGAAGTCCAGCTGGAGGCCACTCAACAGTGGTCTACCCCAGGGGTCAATACTAGGGACAATACTGTTTAACATCTTAATTACTGACCTGGCTGATGGGCAGAGCGCACCCTCCACAAGCTTGTAGATGATACAAAACTGGGACTGTTCAGCCTGGACAAGAGAAGGCTGAAGTGTACCTTATCAATGTGTATCAATATCTGATGGGGGAAGTAAAGAAGATGGAGCCAGACTCTTCTCAGTGGTGGCCAGGAAAAGGACAAAAGGCAATAAGCACAAACTGAAATACAGGAAATTCCGTTCAAACATAAGAAGAATCTTTTTTACTCTATGGGTGTATTGTAGAGAATCTCCAGAGATGCCATCCAGCCTCAGCAGCTCTGTGATTTTGTGAAGAGGGTCACAGCCCTACCTCAGGGTATAAGCACATTAACAAGTTCTCTCAAAGTATCATAGGTTGTGAATTTAGCAAATATACCTTAGTACCTGGAAACAGATGCTCCCTGACTTTACCTTCTGGGCATGCATGCCCTTACTACAGGTCACTGAGGAGTGACACCACCACATCACACTACGAGGCTGTGTCTGGTCCGGAATGCTAAGATCCTCCCCTCAGACACATCTGTATTTTTTTAAAGGCAGTGAGAGAGCGGTCTAATCTGCCTCCAACAAGTACAGGAGGACCCTCACCTTGGCCCCGATCTCTTGGCTCACGCAGCTTTCCTACCCTTTACACCTCCTTCCTCTTAAAAAAGAAATTGGTCCTTTTATTGGTTTGGTCTTTGAGGGAAAAGACAAACATGCTTTTCATCCAAGTATGCTTGTGACTGGAAGCAGCACTGTTCCCTGGGGAGAGAGATGATTGATTAATCCATACCAGCTATTATCGCTTCATATTGCTGTGCAGCAAAAAGGTCAGAGCTGTGACATAGAAGCGACCACCGTGAATACAGTTAATACATCTGCATGCAGAATCGCAGCAAATGAGGACTTCCCTTCATGCACCTAATTTTGAAAAGCAAGCCTGCTGCACTAGTAAAGCCAGCTTTCTGCATTCAGTCTGTTCTTCTAAATGCATCTGTATGTGCAATCAGTCTGGTGACCCCAAATCAAAATAAATGAGTGATGATCAAGTGTCTAAAAATACCAAAGATTAGATAACATTGACGTTATCCAGACACCCACAGAACTCAACACCTAAAGCATGCAGCTTTTAAGTCGAGGTACACTGGGGAATGCCAAAGGTTGCATTGGTAAAAGCTTCCATTCGAATTAGATTTTCATGCCACAGAGGTGCTGTGGTCTGTCTGTCTACTAAGGCGTTTATATGAATAAGGCACCACACAGACATTAAAAAGCGTTTTAAAATTATCCAACAGTATGTCACACCACATTAACACCCATTGGATTTTATAGGGCCCTCTAATAACACGGGCAAATGAGACATACTTCAAAGCTATAAAAGTATTCCTGACAGACTGCTCATAAAATACTTTATATTTTCATATTGCTCACTGCAGACTTTGTACGACTATAGGATACCTACCAGTCCTTCATTCTACTCGATTCTACTGCTTATAGTAATAATGGTAGAGACAGAGCTACTTTTACATGCTATAGTGTGTATATATATACTATAGTATATATGTCTTTCACGTATTAACAGTTGCTTTAAAGCATATAGCAACAATATTCTGTTTAACTAATTTGATATCCTTTGACACCAGGAACTTCCTCAACTGCTGTTATTGGAACAGAGCTATGCAATACCTCTCACTAATGTGTAATTTTAATATATTAATATATAATAAATAATGCCTTCCCCTTCTCTGTTTCTTTGAGTAACTCTAACTGGAAATGGGCAGGTGGGAAAGATCTGTTGGTTAGAGCTCTGCTGGTATAAACAGAGGACAAACACCAGTAGGCTGGCAAAAAGAGGAAGAATTCTGTATGAAATGTAGTTGCATGCTTGGGTTTATTTATTGACATAAAGGAAAAATGGATGGGTTTTATGCAGTCCTTCTGAGAACTGGGAAAGATGATTTCTTAGCTAATTATGTATGAGTATGTTTGTGTCTAATCGGCAGATACAGTCAGATTGCCATCAGTCTAGGTTTAGAAAACTTTCAGAGGTGTCAAAAAAAAAAAAAATCTGGACACCCAGTAATTCCCTTTAATTTCAGGCAAATCAGAACCGCTCAGCCTTGAACCCTGCAGAGCAATCTGTAGTTCTCCCTGTTCTTGCACAGTTTTTATTTCAGTATTTTTCTTGCATGTGTATTAGAACCTGGGAGTGATGAACAGACAGCTAAGAAAGAAGGCTTTATGCCAAGGAAGAGAAAATTCAGTCTAAATATAGAGGGGTTTGGGTTGGTTGCTTTCTTTTAAGAGCATACAATAAAAAACCCACATTCTCTTTGATGGTGGGAGCACTACAATACATTATTTGTATAAGGAAAGTGTTCTTTGAACAGTATCTTGGGTAGATTTGATACAATGTCTGTGGGGAGGAGGTTGCATGGCTCTTAACTGAGGTATGGAAAGTAGATATTTCTATTCCAGTTTCTGTTTCCTCAGAGAACATGTATATTTTGGATAACATAGGGAAAATTCCATCTCCTTTATGTGTAAGTCCACTTTCTGAGAACAAGAGATATAGCATAAAATGTATTGACTGAAATTTATGCCATACTTTACAGACACAAAACATGGCTAATAATTTATTGAAATAATTATATAGTGAGGGCTATTTTTTTCCAATTACAGTATTTATTTAGTCTTAGCTTCCATGGCTGCATCAATAGAAGTGTAGAATAATCAGTGCCAAGGAATGTTCCCAGGCCTGAAACTCGATCATCAAGCCCATTAAATCGTTAGAACTGTGCCTGTGATGGCTTTGGCCTGGGCAAACTATCACTCTTCCAAAATCATTTCTGGGTATGGTTTGGAAATTAGCATGGGCCGAGAACCATCCCCAGTAAGTAATTTGGACATTGCCATGCTGCCTATGACTCTAAGAGGCTTTAAGAGTAAGGACGTGGGCTTCACCATGTCAGTTGGCCTGGCCAGAACGGTCCTGCGCACATGTAAAAGACAAATATAGATAAAAGTGAGGAGTCCACAACCAGACTAATGGTTTTAGTGGGTCAATAACTTGAGGTTTCTCATTTTCTGTTTTCTTCCTACAACACTTTTGTAGGTCCCTTTCATCTACAGCATAGCTAGCAATGAATAGAAGAGGGAGCTGCCAAGATTTTTCAAGTTTAATCCTAAAAGCAAACTGAAACATCACCCTTCAGTGCCAGCTCAGCCTTGTTCCAACAGCTGGGTGTTCTGGAGATTATCAGTCCCTTCAAGATCAGGCTCTCTGCTAACTTTCTGAAAGCCCGCATGCAAACATGAACAAAGAGATGTTATTAGCAATTAGCTTTTATGCTTTTCTGAAGAGCTAGATGGAGCATAGGTATGTGTCTGCCTCACACTGACCATCTGAGAGCATGTGGCACATGGGAGCGTACAGACCCAAGAGCTTTCAGACCAAAGACAGCAGAATCTCATGAAAGAAGGTGCCAACGTATTCGGAGTGTGGGAAAGCAGGCAGACTGGATCGCTGTCCGGGGACCTGAGCTGAAGCTGACTGGATCCCACCCTGTACAAATAACAAGAGGAAATGCTACAGATCTTTTGTCGCTCTTGTCCCTCTCTGACCACGAGCTGTTTCTCGGTCTTTGTCAACAACATTCTCAATGAGATGGCTGTCTCCTGGGGAAGATCACTGCTGGGAGATCCCAGGGATTCATAGGAGTGATTAATACAAACATCACTGTGCTTTCACTCATAAACAAAAAAAAAATTATGCATTTTTAAAATGTTACAAACAGCTTCAATATTGGCTGTGACAAGATGGGTTTAAAGGACCACCTGAGTCTAAGGTACAGGTCAGTGTGCTCAATACTGCAGTGAGGGCGTATCAGCCTTAAGAAACAAAACATCATCTTGTACATCTGTTTGCTCCCCAGCCTTGCAACTCTCACATAAAGCATATGATTATACCTTCTGGAATCAGAAACAAGGGTGGGATTTTTTGACAATTGTTTTGGGCTCTTACCCATTGGCAGCTAAACATGCAATTCAGTTTTCAGTTTGCAATTTCTGGAGCTGAAGAGCCTTTCAGAAAACAATTTATCTTGCATAATCTCACTATTTTAAGAAAAGAGCAGAAATAATACCCCCCCCCCCAAACTCTCTAATTCCAGATTTCCAAATATTGAACCCACATCAACTGATGGCAAAGAAAATAAACTAATTACAATAACCATTTTAAACTGGCTAGTTTCTTACAGACCTGTATCTTCTCTCGTGCTTGATAAAGAATCTTTAACCTCCTGGTAGACCAGCAGAATGCCTTACCCATAATTCACGAAATATTAAATTTTCGTACGCATAGTTTACGGATAGTTATTAAAATATCACTCCTCATATGCCTCATTGAAAATTATTTCTGTAAGTAACGGCAGCATCTTCATAACCTTTGCATTTTAGAGAGCAGCTGGGAAGAGAGAGGTCACTGCTCAACTGCAGGAGCCTCTGGGCAGGACGGAGCATCTGCTCCCGCAGGAAAAGGTGCCTCCTTGGTCAAGCCAGTGCCCTGGGGCTGCCCCCACCAGTATGGGGCTTGGTGGGATTCTCTCCTCTCCTTTCAACACCAGGGACTGCTCTTATGGGAGTGCCAGGCATCAGCTCCTGGCTTTGCTGCACTGGGTTGAGTGGATGTGCTCTTTCAGTCAGTGTCAGGGATGTGAAAGGGGCTGGTACTTGAACCAGCCACTGCATCTCCGCCTCTCTCATTCACCAAGAAACTCAAAACACATAATAAATTGGCTGTAAGCATTTGGCTGACGGCAATCTGAAATGCTGTGGCTGCTACAAAACCCCAGGTTTTATAAAACTATGACCCTGAAAGGAAGTCCAGATGCTAGAAAATAAAGTCCTGAACACTATGGACCGATGCCTGAAAGACAGGGATTGTAAAAAAAATCTGAATTTTATTCAAAATTAAGGAAGTTGAGAAAGCACAGTTATGGGAAGAAAATGAACTGTACTGGTGGACGTGGCAATGTTAAGTTTACAGTTGGACTTGATGATCTTAAAGGTCTTTTCCAACCTAAATGATTCTATGATTCTGTGATAATTCCCACCTGTGTCACATTTTGGCCATGCACCAAGAGAGTCTTTTCTAGAGTTATTAACAGCTTTTATCTCGTTGCCACCAAGCTCATCATCAGCTTTTGAATCCAAACATCAGTTTAGTTTACTTCACTTCACTAAGTGGGCCTCCAAGTCTTTCTATTTCTGCATTTCAGCAATTTTCCTCCCCTGTGATACCAGTGTTTGTTTCCCACATTTTCTTCTGTGTTTTGTCCTCTTGAGAGTATCACCTTGACTAACAACACAGAATGTCCTGGGCTGTCAGGGAGTGCACAGTGCATGCTGGCTGGCATTTGGAAGGGTGAGTGCCAAAAAAAAAAGAGCAAGCCATTTCTGGACTCCCACAGTCCTATGTCTGTGCAGCACCCTAGCCCTGAGGTTTTGCTACTGCCAAGGGCTGCAACGGACCAGACCATCAGGAACAGAATGTTTTCAAATTCTTTGCCATTTTTTCAAAATTCAGCCGTTAATTATCAAGCTACATTGAGAAAGTATAACCCATAGAATTAGGTTTTCACATGTTCTTTTGACCTAAGCTGCAGACTTGGCTCGCGTGTGTTGATTCAGTTTCTACGTGTATTGCCCCTGCCTTAAAAGTCAAGGGTTCCCAAACGTACAGTTGAACAAACCTTCAAAGCGATGCAGAGTGAGACAGAGAGACAGGATTCTTCTGTCCATGCCATACCCCTACCTTAACTACAATACATTAGTGATCCCCTGGTGCGAATAATACATTCCCAGTTTTGTTTAAATGCTTAGGAGGCAGTCCCGACAGTATTTGTTTACACACTTTGGGTGAGGTCATGCCATGAGAACAATGTTGAGAGTTTCACTCTAGACTGCAATCAGCACTTACCCTTTCTTGTGCTTCTCCATCTGCCCTGCATGAATTTAAGAGCTAATCTTTTTCCAGAAATGCTGGGCTTCAGCCTAGGGACCCTGCATGTCTCGTCTGCTATGCTGAAATAACCCAACTCCAGCACTGAAAATAGGAAAACCAGCTGGTGTGGTTTAAAAACTTCTTGGCTCTCACAAACCAGATTTACTATTTAATTTGAAAGACTGGATCCTACAGAATCCTCTTCTCTTAATGCTTGGGAGCAGTAGGTACTCATTTCAGGTCTTTCAAACCAGCAAGTACTCCGAGTACCTCTATACTGTCATGGCTGAAAAACAAAAACACATGGACCTGTCTCACTTCGTATTTCCTCATTCATTTTTGTTCTATTTAAAAAATTTTGTAGTGGTAGCCTCAGTCTCACTCTCCTTTATTTGGGGGAGATTTCTGGGCTGGTAGTACTGCTGCAGTCAAATGAAAAGCCTCCAGACGCTGGAGCTGCCCCATTGCTACATGATGTGCACAGACAGGTCTATTCTTGATGTGGAAAGGCAGGTCTGTTCTCAGACGGACATAGTTCTATTAGGGGAGGTTAAATCCTCTTCAAATAGGTTTTTTTTCTTCCAATGAATTCAGGCCACATTCTCCCTGGCATGAAGGTGGGAGGAGAGGCCCATCAGCCTTCACCAGCATCTGAAGTGCAGTGGGACAAGTAGAAGAAAGGGGAGCTGACCCCCCTGCACACCCCCATGGAGGCTCAGCAGTCCCCGTGCCTTCAGCTGATGCAAGCGTAGGTGGTGGCAGGAAGAAAAAAGAGGTGTCTGCAGAGCTGCTGGGTGACACCGTGCCTGTCTGCTCGGGGGCTGCTGTGCTGCAAACCAGTATAGCATCAGAGGCAGTTGCTCTGGCTGTACTGGGGAGTTGGGGCCACGCAAGGCTCCAGCGAGGAAGCCTACTCCTGCCCAGATCTCTGGCAAATCCAAGCCTGGCACTGGAATATGACTGCTTTTCTTTAGTCAAGTTTTGCTAGCTAATGTCTCTCAGGATGAGGCTGTAGACCTTCCCATGATAGCTGCAACAGCTATTTTGCGTAGTTAAAAACTTCGATTTACCACTGGCTTTTACGCAAGTTTCTAATGATGCAATTAGCTGATATTATTCAAGGCTGTAATTTTAGTTATTGCTTGATGCAGTTAGATATTTAATTGCTTGTTAGAGCTGATTACTTACATTGATTACATTACCTTGATTATAGGGTTTGTTATATGAACTGATTGCTCTGTCTTGATTATAATGATGTTGTGCCATGTGAATAATTAACTTTTCCACAAGAATGCTGTTTATTCTGTTTCTGGTAATGTAACTCAAATACATGAAATACAACCCACCTCCTCCCTTTTGCCTTAATGCTATCAGAATATGTAAGAAATATAGAAGTCTTTTAAGTATACTACTGCAAGAAATGTCATTTTGCAAGACACTAACCTTTACACTTCGGAAATACTGAATATCCTGCTAACTGAAATGTAGGGGGTTTACATTTTACTCTTTTGGATTTATTTTACATTAAAGAGAAAGAAAAGAGGCTGCCATTAAAAGCATCTAGTTGAGCAATATATATTGAATATCTACATTTACAAATAAAATGCTGGAGACCTAATTAATGTTGCAGTGTTGGTTTTACTTTTCAGAGCATGGCACACCACTGTCAGGGCCCTTTAAATAACCCCATTATAATCTAAGTCATGTAATAACAGCTTTATGCATGAAATTTTTATGTTAGCTGTTGAGCAGAAAACACACAGCAAGTAGGTGTTTATGCCCAGCAATTTGCCATTAAAGCTCCCTACCAGCCCTGTAAAGGGAAAACCCTGACCGACACATATCACAGCACACCAGAGGCCAGGCTGACAGGGCTCGTCCAAACGGAAGGGACTGCAGGACTAAGCCCCAAAATATAAGACAGTGAAAGTCCATGAGAGAAGCCCTAGGAGGAATGGAAAGACACGAGTTATAAAATTAAGATGTTTTAAACAATTAGTGAACTGATTCATGCCTACCCTGATTGTTCAGGTACAATAAGCTTTTCCCCATCTCCACTGGCTTGTCGTTTTGAAGCTTACATGCATTTCAGATCAGAGATGTTCAAATACATGGCGTTCAGTGCTCCAGAGGCAAAAAAGCCACTGGATATACTGCTGGCTGGTAGTGGGGAGAGAACTGCATTGAGGCATACACCCATGGAAATTGTAGGCAGGTCGGTAAAAATTTTTTTTAATTATGATATCTTAAAAACATATATTTTCAAAATTGGACTTTTTCATCAAAGACTAAATAAATATATTACAAGTGTGAAATTTCATAATCTGTCAACACTGTTGCAACACATTTTAATAAGCTCTTAATAGAGCCGTAAATAATCATCAATCAAAACTTCATTGAATACCTGGGAACATACTTTTTTCATGGACATTATTGGCGACTGAATAATCATCCACTCACAGAGAGAGGAATTCCTGCTACATGATATTATTATTCATATTAATCATGGTTTCTTCTTAAAGATGAAACAAATAAAACCATTGGCTTTTTGAAACCTTTTGCTAATGCAAAATGCAGCATACTTAAATACCCTAAATTTTTAGTCTAGTAGAATTTAAGGACTTTAACGTGCTTTGCTGATTTAGATCTATGTGAATAAACAGCACCTTTTTTACTCCACTAGTTTCTGCACAGGGCAACTCAAAGCACTGTTTTTCCTTTGACAAATGATGGAAAAAATGCCAAGTATTTTTGCTGTAGTCTGAAATCTGCAGGTGGTTACTCCCTCTCCCCTCTATGTATCTGTGTAGCAGCTTTAAAATTTTTTTATAGAACAGAAACATCTGTTGATAGCCTACAAACATTTCTGAGAAAGGGAAACGATGAAGGAAATTATCTTCTGCTGGCAGCACATCAGAGGGGAGTAGATTATGTTTTTCAGAGCAGACTGCAAGCCCTTTGCCCCAGTCACCCACCTTTCTTAAGATTAAACTGTAATTAACTTGCTTTGTATGCTTTGCATAAATTCCATCGTGGCTAGTCCTTTGTGCAGTAAGGTTAAAGATGGAAGCAGACAGTAAATCTCCCCTGATCCAAGCTGCCATTCTACATTGCTAAATAAATTCCCCCTCCCAAACTGATTTTTGGATGTATAGGAGCCACACAGATGCAGAAGACTATAATCTATGGAAACAGCTGCAGATTATAGAAGGCTATACTCTATGTACAAATGCAGGAGACTATAATCTATGGAAACCAGAATACCAGTGTCATTTTAAACATGGATCAAATCCTGATCACTTTCTCACCTCCCATGTTATTTCTCGCACTAATAATATGATTATTAATGTGAGTAAAATGTGTAGAATTTCCCTCTGTGTCTCTGGAGTCAATTACAATATACTCAGTGGAGTTCTCACCTATCTAATTACACTAGAGGCAAAGCTAAAAGAAAATTATTTAATTTTCAGGAGCAAAGAAATTGGAAGTGCCAGATTTGTTATTACCCCAATGCACTAAAAATTCTGCCCTGTTGTGCATTGACTTTGTCCCCTCTGTGAGATGGGATCATGTAATTAAATGGCAGTGGCATTTAACCATTAGCTTTCATATACTCAAACATGTTGGTCATTTGCTTAATGTTTTCTCAGAGTGCAAACTCCTAATTTAAAAGAGTAGTCTTCCTCCCTCCCTACTGCATGCAGTTGTAGTAAGATGTTCCCTACTGTATCTCAGGGAATTTTTACCTCAAAGCTGCATTACTGCAGCTTCAGTGACCGAAATGATGACATTAATGAGGGATCTCAGTGTGGGCTGTTACATCTCAACGAGGGAAGCCAACGGACCAGTGTTTGTGTCACCGGGCGAGGGGCAACTGGACCAGTCCTTGTTTTTGCCAGCAGTGAAGGCTTTTGTCCTACACAGTGGTGCAGATGGAGAGCCGGGGGTGGCGGGGGACCTGAGACAGCCTTATCTCTGCCCCCATCCTGAGGCTGCAGAACAGCACAAGGAGATCCTGTGGTAGAGGTAGAGAGGTGCTGCTGGGAAAGGAACCGGGAATCTCTCTTTTTCCTTCCCATCGACCAGGGAATTACTCTTTGGCATTCAAATGCAATGTGTGTGCTGCCTAATGGTTTAGACTTTTCTGTTTGGTTGGCACAATACCAGCCCTTTTCCCTCAGGAAAACAAGTCACAGCAGGGAAGAAAAAAGGGATTTTAAAGAATTTGCAATTCAGCTAAACCTGAAAGGAATTTCAGTGAAAAAAAAAAAAAAAAAAGAAAAAGAAAAGAGGAGCTGTATAACCAGGGTGCGTTGTCCGTGCCAATGCAAACTGGAGGGGGCAGATCTTAAGATGTTCTCCTAAAAAAGCTTTCTTACTGGAAAATATCTAGCAACCAAACTAAAGCATCCTACCAGCTCCTCTGTAATGTCAATATATTCAGGCTGTATGCATAGTACTTAACCTGCCTGGAAACAGAGGAATATCAAACTGCAGATTCATGGGGACAAACACCTTAAAGCCCTCCCCTGTCTCTGCATTCTAGCCCAGAAAACATTTGCAAGATGAGTTTTGCTGACAAGCCCTTGGATGCATCCAGTGTATTCATCATCGGGTTGTCTTGCACGTTATCTGATATCTGAGGAATAGTGGTTTTAGTAGAGATATTATTTCACTTATGTTCATGTTAAAGATTGTATATTTCCTTTGCAGATTTGAAGACCAGCAAACCTGGATCAGAAATCTTGATAAATGGTTTTCAACTGGTTTTAATCTGTGAACCTCTAAACAATTTCCAGCAGGAAACAGGTCTTGGCAACACACATAGAGACCAGCTGACAAGAGGCAACAGAGTTTCCACCTGACCATAAAAGTAGTTCACAAGACCTTTCTTTGAAGACCCTGCTCTAAAATGACCTTCTGAATAACATAGGCTAAATAATTTCACTCCAAGACATCTGCGTCAAGTTCATAACTTCTGGATAAGCTTCCTCAGATCATGTAAAAAGAAGCTTGGGACTTCCAATATTTCAATGACAGAGAACAATCCATACCCTTGACAAACGTGTTCCCCTAATTCATCATTGTCAAAACTGTGTCTGCTTCATGGTTTGAATCTGTTTAGCATCGACTTCAACTCACTGCACTTACTTGTGCTTTTGTGCAAAAGACTAAAAGCCCTCTGTAACCAGTTAATGTTTGAGTATGTAGATACTTTAGAGAAGCCAAGATCAATTCACCTCTCAACCTCTTCTTTGATAAACAAAATAGCTCAAACTTCTGAGTACTGTTGCTAAAAAGTGCCACTCCAAATTTCAAATGTTTCTTTGAACTCCTTCCAAGTTGATAATGTCCTTTGCAAAGCATAATAAAGAAACATCAGAGCTGGATCAGTAATCTAGCAATGGTCCCACAGGCTATACCTACATTGCCAAATAAAAGCCAGAGACCAACCTCCAGTCCTGAGGCCACATGTTCCATCCACACTGCTCACCTCTCCCCCACCCCCAGCTTAGCGTTATCCTTCTAGCTCAGATTTGTTTTCAAGAGAGCTTGTGGGGGTGGTCTGAAACTGAGCTGAAGTGGCAGCTAACTATTAGACAGCGGGCTGATGCTTGAGTTTATTTCATAGCAGCAGAGTAGACATGGCCCCTAATACCTTACAAAATACCTGTCATTATAGGCAACCCAGCTTCATCTTGCTAGTAGACACCCAGTAATTCATGGGTTATGTTAGATCAATTAGCTACAGTATCTCCCTAGAAGATTACTTTACCTTCAGACTTTTTACCACATTGATGTTTCATTCCTCCTTAGACTTGCTGCTTTCAAACACACACTGGCTCCGTCCTACAGCTAGGATGTCCTTTTTCTCTACTCTGCTCTTTATGCATCAGCTGAAAATACTAGCATGGCAAAAAGGGATCCAAAAATCCCTCTTTTGGCCCAGGAAGGTTCTTCTGGCAAAACCACAGTAACTTACAACAGCACCAATGTAACCACGGTTACTGTGGGGGAGATCTTCACCTGAAAGGAGGTGATTTTGACTGCGTGCCAGAGCAGACACCAATGCAGAGCTTCCAGGCTCTGATGTGTCTGGAAGCACCAGACATCTGTAGATATCTGTAACTCATTCCAGGGCTCTCAATTAGGCTGGAGACCTGTCCAGCATGAGGAGCTCCTTTACCATCTGGACTGGGATGTTCAAAGAAGAGTATTTAAAGTATACTTAACTGCATTTGGATGCATGAACATAACTGTTACATGAATGTGGTCATCTTGCAGTACAAAAGAGAAATCTTGGCAGATTGGCTTAAGCTGGTTGCAAGAGTCCTCTTTTGCTCCAACTCTTAAATTAAGTTCATAAAAAAGAATAAATACCCTCTTGTAATTAATTGGTACTGTAAGAATGCAGTCTGTGCTTCCCATCTCAGCATCAGATGCAAGGCCTAATACTAGTATTAATACGGTGGGAGAGTTGACCATTGGCTCCAAATGCACTGCTTGCAAACTTAAGAACTTCATATTTAAGAAGTTCATCAATAAAATATTTTTCACCTCGGTGGACCATCAATATAAAAATCACTACTGAACTAGTGCTAGTTTTCAGTTATAAATGTTTAGTGCTCACTCTGCTAAAAAAAAAAACCAAACAAAAAACCCTTTATGGTATATGCTATGGCATGCTATTATATTAATGAGTCATACAGGATGGAAATGGAATTAAAAGTAATTAGCTGTAATTTTGTATCATGTAGCAGCATGGAGAAAGTAAAATGCATTTAGTGTTCTTCTCCAGAGAGGCTAACTAACTTAATTGCAATGAGAAATTACTTATTCTTTGAGTGTGTTTTCTACCACCAGTCGCCAAGGTAACAACTTTGTTAGAGATGGAACACAACTATTTGGTTTTTTCTTCAAAGGAAAGGCCAACAGGCTTGCTCAGAACATTTTCAAATGGCTTTTTAGGAGACCTGACCTGAAGTGTGCAAGGCTTTGGTGCATGACTGTAAGCCGTGTTAACGTGCCATGGGCTTATGAAGTCACCCTGTAGTAAAATGCAGTGGTCGTCAGCGAAGCTGCTGGGCACCCCTGCTGCAATTCTTGACTGAGTGTCTGTAATATGCACAAGAAACTTCAAAGATGGGAAGAGGACTGACATTCTCAGCCATTGCATGTGCAACCACCAGATGCTGCCACCAATTCTTGAGCACACACGTGCAGCACCCGCCTCTTCTGCCCAAGGCCTGGGGAAGCAGCAGGGAACCTGCAGCTCGCTGCTGGGTGGATGGCCCTGTCTGGGGTCCTGCATTTACAGCAGAAATCATCAGATCTTCGTGGCATTTCAGACCGTACTTTTCTGACATCCTGAGAAGAGGCCTCATAATGTTTGATTGTTTCAGTCAACATTGGATTCATCGCTTCTAATTTGGCTCAATGCTGGCTTTAAGCTGAGCCAAGTGACTGCTGCGGCCCCAAGACCTGGTCCTGCCTTCCCTCCAGCTCCCAGCTACACCTCCCCAGCCGCTCGCCTTGGGCTGGCACCGACAGTCTGTCTGTCTGTCTGCCTGAGATAAATTAGATGGGGCAATCCCGCTGGGAGCCAGCTTAGGTGGTGGTGGGGGGAAGCCCTTGGGGTGAATTTTCCCTTCAGCCTGCCCTAGGCAGGCTCCTGTGCCTTGGTACAAGATGTGAGGCACAATCGTGAAACCAGGGGAAGGAGGGTGCCACTTTTTGACAGCCACCCTTATTTAAAATCCCACAATATGGTTTTTTTTACTGCGGACACCTCTCCTGCAGTCTGTAACCCGTAAAACACTGAAAGCGCTGATGTTTGCTGAGGCGGATAAACCTCAGAGTGCTAGTGCAGCTTCCCTGTTCTCCTCTGGAGCTTCTCTCCTTGGGAGGGAAGCTAGAGCACCAAGTGGCCATGGTGATTTTGCAGCTTCTCAGTCTAAAGGCATAAAATACTACATAACTAAGAGTATTTTATACGTGGTTTCTGTGAGGCACTCAACTCCCTGATCTGGTTTCTGTAGCACAGAAAGGTACAATGCAAAACAGCCTGGATCTGAATCCTTCGGACAAGCTGAAGGAACCAAAACCCACACCCACTCACGCTATTTTTTGCCAGGGTTGTCTGGGACTGCAGTTTTATAATGTAGTTATTTGTTCACTGGATGGGGGCTGCCGTCTTGATATTACTTAGCACAGCAGCTTTTGAGCTGTACCAACCAGTGCTCAATTTGCATCAGCATCCCCCAGGTGAAAGACTCCACTTGCTCACTGCCATGTCTCTGTGCTGCCCAGAATGTGAGTTTACATAATGCCTGTCTTACTAAACAGTATTTTGAGTTAACATACATAAAGAGCAGACAAATATCTCAAGTTTAGTTTCTAAACTCCCAAACCTATAGGTAATTACCCAGCTGATACACTTCAGCAGTCCAGAAGCTGCACTTAAACCATGTGGGGTGAAGATCCCAGGCTAGGGGTAAATGTTTTAGTGTCCTCCGGTTCAGCTACAGGTTCATTTCAGGGCTTAGTGCCTGATGCTATGTTCTACTTTAATTAATTCTTTAAGCCACCGCTATCAAGAGGAAGAAACTAGATCAGCTGAAAATGAAATTAAATCAATGTGACACAGAAGTGGCTTTGCACAAGAGAAGAGGAATCCAAGGGACAACTTAACACTGCCTGGGTTGATGTGCATTTTAGATCTCATGATGGACAAGCAACTCTGCCTTTCCACAGCACCCTCCTTTTCCTTATACACATGCCTCTAACATCTACATGAGTTTGAGAACTCCAGTAATCAGTGTAAAGCTGGCATATAGACATGAAGTCAGAAAGAGTGCAAAATGGGAGCCCAGGTTTGGAGCCTGACTCTCTATCAGTTCCAATTCTTGCACATCTAAGTGTTGAGAACAGCTTGTGAGAATCTGCTCTTGCAAATCAGAATCTAACATGTTGTCTCTGCTTTTAGGCAGGATGGAATTTGAACCTTTGCCTGAAGTGAGTGATATCATGCCTAAGGCACCAAGAAGCCTCTCCGCTATATATATGCAGTCATATTAAAATGCTTCAGCCAGACAAGATCCCTTATCACGTGTATATACAATATATGATTTCAAAGCTACTACAAGACATTTTTATCCCAGAGGCACTACAGCTGGGATCTAGTCTCTTTCAGAATAACTACTGTTTACAGAATTATCCTCCATCATGAAAAAACTACAGACGGTCTCTTATTCCTCCACCACTTCACTACTATGATCCAAGGCAGCCTGTAGCAAGAATAAAAAAGTCCCAGATCTCCACAAACAAAACAACCATTTGTGTTTGTGCTTTCTAGTGAAGATGAGCAAGCCCCCATTGATCTTGGGCAGGATAATCTTATGGATAAATGGATCTTTTCCTTTCTCTGGACCAGTTTTCCCAACATTTCACATTCCACCACTTCCTCAGTTTCTTATTTGTGGACACTTAAGAAAACTCTTAAGATAGGGTCTATCTGTATAAAAACAGGTCTGAAACTGCAAAACAACAGAGCAGGATGCTCTTCTCCTCAGGCTCTTATAACATCATTTCCCTTACCACAGTCCATTCAGGTTTCAGTTCCTAATACAGTACCTTATCATAGTGTTTTCTCAAATTGCTAGTAATAAAGTAATGAAGTAAGCCATGCTGTTATCTACCTTTAAAAGCTAACCTGAAGTGCATCTGATTATTCTGCCAATTTGTCACTTCACCATTCACAATCAGAAGTTGTAAGCAGCTTATAATCTTTGGAAGGGTCACCATCCATTACACTATCCAAGCATTCATTCAAAGATGTGTCCATTTCACCCACCCAGATAAAAAACATGGAGGCTGCTTTTAGGAGGCCCCTGAAATAATGACTATTTCAGAGTAACATCTTGGAAGCACTTCTAAGATACTTTAGTTACGCAGCTCTTGGCTGAGCTTTTCACTGGACCTTGCAGCTCTTTGTGGCAGAGGAACTCAGCTCCAAGCACAAGGGGACAGGGCAGGGTGTATGTGTAGCAGTCCTGATCCATAGATTTATGCTGTCCCTTCATTGCACCACATAAAATCAGACTCTTTTAAAACTAATCATAAACTGCATTAAAACAAAACCTCAGCTAAGAGGATGTAGCAGTAATTAATGATAAGGTACGTAAGGGTCATCATCAAAGTCTTAGGCTTTATAAACACAGAAAATTCAGCCCAGTTCATGCTTAGAAAAAAGCCAAAAATGGTAATGAAATGGCAATTAATAGAGCATCCAAACCTTTTTATTCTTTTCTGTTGGTGAGAGAAATTTAGAAGAGAAATCTAGTGCATCTTTAAAAATAGTTGAATCTGAATCTAAATTCTTTGACTGTATTCTGTTAGGTTTTGTACAGTATGAATGTAAAATCCTGCATCTGAGCTGGAATAACCCCAGGCAACAGTTCAAGCTGACACGGTAGCAGCCTGGCAAAGCAAAAAACAACAGATGTGTTTGTGGACAAGTTAAACTTATGTTAGCAGGGTGCTTTTGCAAAAGTGATGGCCAACTGCGTACTGGGCTGCATTAGGAAACCATCAGCAGCAGGCTGGAGGAAGTGATTATTCGTTTTTGCTGAACACTCATGAGGCCACATCTCAGTATGGTGTCCAATTTTAACGTCTCTCCCATACAAGGAAGACCTTGACAAATTACAGCATGACCAGTGGAGGGCCACTAAGTGATCAGAAGACTGAAGGACAGCATGTACCAGGACGGGTTGAAGGAACTGGGCCTGTTCAATGAGGAGAACGGAAGGCTTAGGGCTGTATTTATTGCTGCATTGAACTACCTGAAGAATTGTTTTAGAGATGACAAAGCCAAAGAGGTGTATAGAGAAAGCATAATGGCAACAGTCCCAGGTTGCAATTTCACTGCTGTGTCTTCTGGTGTTCTCACTGGTATTATCCCAAGTGCTTCAGCTCTGCTTTTCTTTTTAGTGGATCCCCTCTAATAAATCTGCCTGGGTGCGGTGTTTGAACTCTACTCTAAAAGATCAAAAAGCAGTTCTTATAGTCAAGCAGAGAGGACTTCCCCTGCCTGACCCCTTGGCTTCTCCTAGAGCTTTCAGGCACACCCGAGTCTCTTTTTATCCCATACTTCAGGAAAATGTGACTGGCTATGTGTCAGTACCGATGTTCCATGATTCCCAGCTGAGCGTGTGAAAAGATGACACAGAGCATTTGTCTCCACAGCTTAAAATATCTTCCCCTGCTTTTGCTACCTGTCATCTTTCTAACCTTCTCGGGAAGCTCTTGCAGGCAATTTCCTCACTTCATAACTGCATTTTTTTCTGCTGATTATTTTAGGTTCTGCCTGGGGGATAACTGCAAAGCTAAGGATCATGTGGCAATGCTCAAGGCTTGCAGGCATGGAGAGGAGGGTAGTGGGTACTGCAGAGAACGGGTATGTGAGGTGGGACAGGGGGTCTGCCTGTGTGGTGAGAGGAGGCTGTTGGATGATCTCCATTACCTGTTGCACAACTGGGCTGTTCTCATCCGCTAAATAACACAATGTCTCAAGCAAACACAAATGCAGATAATGGATTCCTGTGATCACCGTATTTTTCTGAAATAACAACACTGCACATTAATGCCAGCTTTCATTGTTTCATTTGATTCTGGCTTGGGGTTTTTTTAAGGTGAAAAGCGCAGCTGAAGGGACCAATGGTGAAATTAACTTTACACAGTAAATTACATCTGCACTATTTTTAAAATAAGCTACTGCTCTTTTAAATCAAGCTACTTTTCCTTCAGTGTTCTTAATTTTGTAAGTGCTGTGCTCCAGAGCTTTCTATTAAGCAAAGTGTTTTAAAATGAGTCTTAAATAATTTAAATATCTCTTTTCTGAAATACATCCCTTTCCTGGAAGAATTCTTGTCCATTTTATGCCTTCTTTTAGGAAGAAAATAAAACAGAGAAAGTATTTATTATTCTATCCACAGTTTTACAAGAGCAGGAGAAAATGCACAACAGTAATAGGCTCCATTCCACAGCAGGCACACGCTAAGAAAAATCTATAATAATGTGATTTGTCCTTTCCACATCCCTCCCAAGTCAAATGAAGTTAAAAATAAAATGAAAAACAGGAGACATTTCTTATTCCAAATTGATGTGAAGGATGTTGTATTTGTTGTTGGTCTGAAGCCTGCCTGGCTTCAGCCACTACTTCTCCTTCCAGGAGAAAAGGGACCTGGAGTCTTGGTATCAGCACCCCGATATTGGAGACAGAAATGTGAACGCTGCCCAACTCCTCCTCACAAAAACTTTATGGCTTTAGTGTAGACCTGGGCACCTGCTCTGACATGGCCTGAGTTTGTCCTTTCCCTGAACAGAGGGCAGTTTACTCCAATTCTCCAGCAGTTATCCCCCAAAGGCAGTGCCCGAAGTAGCAACAGCACAACACAGGTCTGAAAATGGCTGGTACTGGCCTGTGGGGAAGGGACTGAACGTGGTGTTACTGCTCTCCCTGAAGGAAATTAGTGGTGATGCAAAGGGGATGTAATGCAGTGGCAATGACACTGTAATCTGCACAGCACACCTTCTCTTGATAAGACCCCACTGTTCCTGTAAAGCAAATTGGGAGTGTACTTACCCTACCACCCCTACAGATTTCCCAGGTGTGTCAGTCAGAGAAATTAGGTGATGTACACCTTTACTCCACCTGATCCTATTAAGCTCCTTATTAGACAGAGGAGGAGAATAAGATGAAGCGAGTGTGACCATGTTGACATGCAAATTAAGTTTTCCAACAAACGGTACTACTAAGTATTTCGTTGTTCTGTAATATGTGAAGGAGACCAGATGAGACAGATATGATAAACAAAACTTGGCCCAAACGTAAACAGCTGGAAACAGATTTCCATGAAGCATGTCATGCCATGACTGAAGCAGGTTCATGCCAGCACTCTGAGGGATGGCTGGATGGTGGACAGCCCCTTCCAGTCTCCAGCTCTCCACAGACGATGCAGTCATACCAAGTCACTGACTTAACCAGATACAGAACTGCCCCCAAGATTGTAAGATGCTTTCTTCTTGAGTGAGTGCAATGACTTTGTGCCTTGGTGCTCTCCTATGACAACTCGCTGGGCCGCTTTCTCCCCGCAGAGCACTGCAATGAACTGAATCACAGAATCATAGAATATCTTGAATTGGAAGGGAATCTTTTAGTCTGTAACAACACATCAAGGGCATGCCATGACAGCAAGCAATGCCACGCAGCTATTTACGCTACAATAGAGGAGGCAAATATAAACTGTAGGTATTACGTATGAGATGCTGTTTCTTCAGATATAAGGGTATAATAATATTCTAATATGATATTGTTGTTTGATTTAGATAGGAAGCAGTGTCGCTTCTAAAATAGCTAAGTAACAAATGTGAAAGGAACTTAAAGTAAAGCCAGAAGAGTGCAAACTGACAAAGGAAACGCCTGGAAAGATAACAGGGGCGATGCCTATCTCTGTGTTTGAGATGATTGAGCACACAGACTGTCCTCTGACACAGTAACTCGCCTCAGAGAAGGCGAATCTGTGTCTAACCTCAGCAGTGGGGGCTGTGGCCGCATGGTTGCATTGCAGTTCTAAGGTGTAAAAGTGTACAAGTGCCATCTGAACACTTCCTAGTGATCACAACAAAGCAGGACAAAAATAAGTCTCGTTCCTGGGAAATTAGGAGATTGATCCCATATTGGAATAAGTGGCAGTGGTCTTCTGGGGCACAACCTCCAAATTTTCAGGAGCAGGAAACCTAAATAGGAATGTGCTCCCCTCCTCTTTTAAGCAGCTCCCATGGAAAGGCTCCCTGGGCTTATGCTAATAAGAGAAGAAGTTATACCAGGTGTCATCCAGAGGAACAGCAGGGCAAATCAAAGTAAAAGCAGGCCACTTCAGCACAATGCAGGGTCGGTATAGCACAGAACATGATTACAATCCAGAGAGTTTATTCATGCTCACATTGCACAGCTCAGTTTTTTATACCAATAAATGTCTTCTTCCTTGTGCAATGCATGTGAGGTTCTGAAGCCCACATTTGGTTTAGAGTCCTCTTTAATAACAGCAAAAAAGAAATCAGTTTACAGCTTTATGCTCCAAGTGATCCAAAGCCTAATTATTCTGATGCATTTGCTAACAGAAAATTAAGTAGACTTATATTGATGCCAGTGGTGTTCTGCTGCCCCTCAACAAACATAAGCAGAAAGATGAACAGGCTCATGATATTTCATAGCAGTGAGGGGGTCATAGACCATCATACTTGCTGTATTATGTAGCACACTATATCTGCGTTCTAGCGTCTATCAAAACATATAGCTAATTCTTTCCTGATGCTTTTGGAAATCAAAGCTCAATTAAAAGGTTGGGTTTAGATTGATTTTTAGGTATTCTATCTCAATAGACAGAGCAGCAAACAACACATATCTAACATGTAAACTGGCGCATTCAAATGACCCCACAACCCAGTCTTTCTTGTTCCTCTATCAAACCTTTTAGTTTAATATTTTAAGTTGAACTCAGTGAGCCAAAATAAAAAAACATTGTTCTAAGTTTGTCTAGTGCTCATACAAGAAGGTCATGACAAAGACTCCTAGGCACTCATAGACAGTAATGAACTACTAGTAACGCTACTGCAACAGCAGTACTGTGAATGACTATAAATGTCCTTTTGAAGCAGAGAAGGCAATGGGCTGGGGAGAAGAAGGAGGAATGGGTTTTGAAGACACATTGGAAATACTAGTCACTCTGGTTAAATGACCCACATACCTCTTGATGGCAGGCAGGTAGTGAATTTTGGATTGTTTGTCACTCAGCTGGTTCCCCCTTCACACTACCTCTAACCAAAACCTGCTACTTCCTCCGCTGTCTTTGCTCCAAGAAAACACTCCCTCTGTGCTGTTGCAATCCACTTCCCTCTAAAGATTGCATGGGGACTTCTGGTGCTCATCACCGTTTGGTGCGTTCCAAATCCTTACTGTGCCCACAAAGCCTTTGTGCAAAAGGAAACAAATGCTGGTGGTGGCTGGAGTGGCTCCCCTTTCCTAAGCAGGTATGCATTTTAGCACACCTGTCATTACATCATTTTACATCACCTCTGTATTTGGAATTCCCTGAGAGATGAATAAGCAGTTGGCACCATCTCTGGGTATTGGCATGATGGGCTTTCCTGTCGATTTTTGCCAAAAGACATTTCTCCAACAAGAAGAACTATCAAAAAAACTAACATACTGCTATACATAAAACAAAAGAAAATGCTTTCCTGCTAGAAATGACATAAGTAACCAAAAATGAAAGATGACAGAAAATCACTGTACTTACTATGTGTCGTGCTGCAAACACTCCATCAACTATTGCACAACAGAACGCTGCTACCACGCCAAAGCTGATAAACACAATGGAGGCTACTAACTGAGAAGAGAAAAACAGATTGAGTAATGTTTTCAATATAATTCTTTAAGTAAAACAATTACACTGATTTGTCTAGTATTCTTAAACGACAGTTCCCCCTGCTGTAATTTACTTTAGCTCAGTGTGGCAGGATGCCAGTCAGGCAATAGAAAAAAGGCAGAATTTCTTGATGCTGAGTTGACATACCATCAAGTCTACTAGAAAAGCTGAAATCTTTCTAGAGAAAATTAGGTCAGCTTCAAGACTTATTAAATTCAATGGTGATTTCTTCTAAATCAACTCATTTAATGGAACAGCAGTGGTGCCCACAGGGAGCATGGCAAAAAGACACGTTCCTGTTGGCTCGCATCAATCTCTAGAGCTTTACTACAGTGGTAGTAGTTCACACATACAGATGAAGACATTGTAGTAAGTTAATAACTAGACCGTGAACTCTCAGAAAGCTTTTATCATCCCAAATAGCTTATGATAACTTATGTCACAACAAAATCAGAGACGTGTAGGACTGGTACCTCTGGAAGGGCTGGGGTGTGCTGCCTTGGCCCCTGCCCCTCAGTCTCAGAGTGGGCACAGCAGAGCACAGCAGAGCTCAGTACATGTCCCAGCTGCAGCACAGACAGCTGTAGCCTACCAGCCGTAGCTTCAGACCTCATTCTACCTCCCAAGCTGCCTCATTCATTAGGCGTCATTAATTCTTTATCAACAGGACTGCAGATGGCACAACACTAGAGCACTGCTCTAGCACAAGTGGTGGTGATACAGAGGACTTGGGGGGAAAAGGCTGTGCACGTTGGGCATCCTCACTTGATCTCCGAGGACAACTACAGCTGTAGCTCTGGCAGCAACTGCAGGGCTAGCACAACCCCAGATGTGGCAAGCTTACTGCCCAATTCACTCTGAAGAGAGCAACAGGACTCAGAAAGGCCAAGCGCTGGTATGCTTCTCCATCAAAGAGCAGTCATTGTGCTGTTAGCACGCGCTCTTGAGATGACCCTGGCTTGTTTTGAGGGCATCTCTGAAGGATGCAGTGCTGTGAGCAAGGTGGGATGAAGTGAGTCCTGAAAGAGAGACCCTGTGTATGCCTGGCAAGGTGCTCCCCTTGGGTTCATTAGCCCCAATGCCATCAGATGAGGGAGAGATGATGTCACTCGTTCCTCTCTCAGATTAGAGGGGTTTGTGACTTTGAGGACTCTGCACCTTGAGTTTGGATGAGTGGGTACCTGCAGGACATAAGGTGAACCTAACGTGCGCTCTCTGGCTACATTTTTAATATAATTTAATGTACATCTCTCACATCTCTGGCATTTCTCATGCAAAGACACAAGAGGAACCCTTCGAAACATCCTATGTGATAGGTTAATTTTAATTTACAACAGTATTAAGTTATAGCTAATAACTGCAACAGATTAAAAAATTCCCTTGAAAACTGACAGAACAGCGTCCTTAATTGATAGAGCACATGGACCAGGGTTTCAATTAAGAATTTGGGACCTCTTTGTTATTTACTAGTCATTAATTGTTCCTTCACAACATGTATTTCAGAAATGCCCAGGTATAGATTACCAAAATTACATCCATAGAGTTCATATATCCCTTTTGCCTATACAAAATCCGTATCTGCGTTATCTAAATACTGGTTTTGCATGTGTAAAATTTGTAAGGCATCACAAACCCATTTGAAAAATGGACTCTTTAGCTTATGTTTGGCTAAGAACAGTACAATGTCAAGAGTGTCAACAGGGGAGACAGCATTGGTGACATCCTCAAAAAAATTTATATAGGACAAGTAAGAAATTACAGCCATATGAGCCCATAGCATTGGACACACAGGTCAAAGCAATATCAAACACTTGGAAATAAGAGCTCTCAGTGAACCAGCAAAAAGTACAACTTAAAAGCAGAAGAATCACAGCTTTTAAACGCTTTCTGATCCACTCTTTTAATCTCTCATCAGCTCATGGCTTTTAAATCATGGAATCAGAGGTGAGAGAATCCTCGGCGCGGGGAGGAAAGGGGCACGCAGAAGCGGCTGAGGCTGATGGTACTGGCTGCTCTTGGGAACCTGCTCCATTCCCCCTGCAGCCAGCTCCATCCCACCTTAAGGAGGCAGAAACCCTAAGAAAGCACTGTTGGCTGCATCACCCTTGAACCTCCCTATCCCTTGGCTCTCCAGTATGGCGGGTCACGTCTCAGGAATCTGGTTGTCTAAAGATCTTGGCATGCAACTCATCAGATCAAGGCAGCTGTGTGCTCCTTGCAGAGAGCTACTATCACTGCAGACCAGTGGGCTGTGCTGCCCTGTGGCAGCTGCGTTTGCTACAGACCCTGATCTCTTTATCTGAAAAAGCAGCAGTGTTTAAAAGTTCAGATTAAGTCATTATTGTCCAATACCTCTATCTTGTTTTTCAAGTCATAGTAGTCAATCAAATAATTAGTGGGCTTAGCCAGGTGTTTCCACATTGCCTGAGCTCAGTATGAATTTACTGGAAGCTGACCTCAAGGTGGCTTTTCATTTCACACATGAGCAACTTATCGATGATCTACAATCCCCAAACCAACGTTTTCCACTCATGGAGATAGTTTAAATCACCTAATGAGTATGCTGCCCTTTCAGTTTCACCATATAGCTATAAAAGACCACATATAAAGGTGCACAGTAAATTGTAGTATAGACAGGAGCTACGGAGTTGGCTTTGCACTCCTCAGTCATGTTAGTGATCATCTACACATTCAAGGAGTTGCGTGCAAGTCAAAGGCTGTCAGCCAGAGTCTGCTGTTCTTATCCATGCGTACTAGCAACTACTTCAGTCAGTAGTCCCTTTGAAATTAAGAGGACAATTTCTTGACTGAAGTAGTATTTATTACAATGCTGAAGTGGAAGAATGTGACACTCAGAGGTTCTTATGACTTAAATTGCCTTATATATGTGTTCGAATGATAAAAGATGTAATAATAGAAGAACAACACAAAAAATCCTTAATATAAAAATACAGATTTATATGCTCTCTCAAACCTCCCATTGCTTCTTGAGAATGTGAGAAACACACAAACAAAGTATAAAATTATTTACTTCTAAAAATTGCAGCCAAGACAGCCAAATGAAGAGCTGTTGTAAATTCAAAAGCTAATTTTCTTGAGTGGTAGGTGATTGCTGGAGTTGTGAGTTCACAAGCCTAGCACTGTCAAGAAAGAAAAGCAGTGCAGTTCATTTAAACTTAGAGAATTCTTGTTGACAGGTAAAAGAAACAGCACTTTAAAAAAAAATAAATACTGATCCATCACATCATCTCATCTCCATTTTTAATAGCAGTATGTTTTGTCAGGAAAACTATTCATTATTTATAACAATATATTTTAACAATTGTTCAAGAAACAGTTTTGCTCTTGCTGTCCCATTGCTGTGCAGCCAGGCTTCTCTACAGCAGTTATTATCAGAACACATTTACTCCTGGTTCTGGTACAAAATACAATAATCTGGTTATTTACAAGGGAACCATGAAGCCAGTTACTAAACATTGAAAACTGTACCATGTGGGCCTAACAATCAAACCCGAAAGCCAGTTGTTCAACAGAGGTGTTTTAGCAAAAGGGAGAGCAAAAGAGCACTTGCAATGAGGGACTTTTGCCCATAGGATTAACTGAAGAGCTGTTATCTATCTTCAGTCATGTCACAGAAATATGAAAACACTCAAAAATGCAAAACTGGTGAAAGGCTGGGCTTCTAAATTCTTACATGCTGCCTTCTTTCAGTAAAGACATGCATTTTATTGCAGAATTCACCTGTCTTAAAGAACCCCTTGTCCTTCAGCAGGCATGCAGCACCACTGGCTGCACTGAGTCACCCTCCCATGCAAGCGAGCCTAAGGAAGGCAACAGAGTCCAGGGATGTCCCATGGCCACGGACGCTGTTCAGCTGTCAGAAATGCAGCGGGCACGGGTACTTGGCAACCAACAGCCTCCCACAACGATTCCCAGGGGTGGTTTTGGAGATAAGAGCTGGCCACAGACCAGACCCCGCAGGGAGTCTGATGCAGGCACACTATGTGAGATGCCTCGTTCCCTCCATTTAGACCAAGTAGATTGGAGACTTTGGAAAATGCATGGATTTTTGGTTTTGCAATCACCTTGGTATCAGATGGAAGTTACATTATATCTAACAAGCTCACTTTGCTCCTGCTAAATGGCTACTTTTGCGTTGCACAGTCTCCAATGTCTCCAGGCGTTGTGCTGTTCATCAAGTCTCTCTGGGATTTTTTTCCAGGCAGAGGAAGAATCACAATTACCCTCATCAATGTAAATTGAGAAACACTGTCATCCAATACCTTTTGCTCTGCGAAAGTGAAGGCTTTGCAAAAGGCCATGTAAATGTTTTGCCACAGGTCTGTAAAGCCCTTTTTATCCCCACACAGATTCAAGCAAACATTTTTGGAAAAGAAATGCATGGGACAGTTTGTTGTAGGCTGCCCAAAACGCAGTTTAATTCTGTGGGCCTTTTTACTGGTTTGATTTCCCTATGTCTGCAAGCTCAGAACTTAATACAGGCTTAAATAAATCTGCTGCACTTTTTCAGTACACTGAGGTTGAAGACATAAAAGCAGAATTTTACAAAAACTGTATCACAAATCCGAAACAGAGAATGACTTTCCACCCCAGGCGCAATCTCAGCCAGGAGCTGCATCTGTTACCATGGTACCTTAGCAGGGCTGTACATCAATAGCCCGCAAAACTAAGACAATTAAACTCATTGCATTGCATTTCAGATGCTGCTATCAACTAAACGCTGTCTGTCTTGTGAGGCGGGACAGTATAAAAGTACTTTTAATTGTGAGTTCATTTTCTCTAATTTGCAAAGTCCTCTCCTGTGTGGCTCCTTCTTCTCCCACAATGGCCACTATTTTCCCCTGCCCTTGGGATAGAAGTTTTGCTGCTGTGATCAAAATTAAGCTCAGGCAAGGCTCCTACTACATTGGTTTTCACAGCTGGGCTAATTAGGAGGTTTCTCACTACGCCAGGTAATGTGCTTCACAATTTATGGCCTGCCAGTTTATTCTTTCCAAAGGTTGGTTCTTCAGTAATAGCACTGCTGTAATTGAGGCTCTGCTGGAGGGTTGTCACACCACAGGAGATAGGATTATGTCATATTCGTTATTCATTAATGCCAATTCCAGTCATAGCACTAGTTACAATGGCACAAATTCATAATGATGAAAGACTTTTATGGCTGTCCAACCTATGCCTGAAGAACTATTTCCTAGACTGGCTTCCAGATGAAGGAGGGAAGAAAAATAAACACAAAATGTCACTTCGTTTTAAGAGCAGCAGTTTTGGTACAGCTCAGGAAGACAAGGACTGGGGCTGGGATCCCATGCATAAACACTTCCTTCAGACTGTAATACACCTCATAACAGAGCCAAATGCCCACAGCAGATATCTCTATTACCAGGAAGGCCTTCAGACAGAGACACTGCACACATCATGCTGTCAGATGTTTAGATGAACTCTTGTGTTTAGATCCAGTGACCAAGTTAGAAACCTGCAGCCTTTCTGCAGTGTCATCGCTGTTGAATTCAGCAAGTCCAGTCATACATTGTTGCATATTATCAGCAACAACACAGATCTTTGATTCAGATTTTCTTCCCTCTCGCTGTTGTTAATAGCACCTCAGGGCACTGAGCTGAGCCTACGTAGCTGCTCGCTGCCGTCTGAACCGGTGTCTTGCTCTCCTCTCCTTAGGCTGGTTCCCTGCCATCCAGCCCTCTCTCCTGCTCTCTCTCCCAAAGCCATGCGTCCCTGCACACCAGCTCTTGGGCTTGCCCAAATACACAGCTAGCCAGTGCAATTCACTCACTAGGCAGAAAACTATTTGTTCCCCCAACCAAGTTAAATCAGGTCACTGTAAGGAGAGACAAGCACTAGACCCATTGCAAATGAGAGGGTGAGACCACGTGGCTGAGAAAGAAGGGATGGAGGTAGAAGTGCTGGCAGCAATTATTAGGTTAGCTCACCTATTTCATGTAATTTGCACTCCTAGGGATTATCAAAGTAAAAGCTAGGTTTTAGACATAATGAATAAATGATAAGGACTGGGGTTATTTTGCTGTTTGCGGTCAAGGAGACTTTTCTTTACTGCCTGTGAAGAAGTCTGATGTTTTCCAGTATCGTGTCAGGGATAATTAGGAAAAATAGCAACATGAAAAGGCCAGTTGGTGTAACAGAGGCAGGGGAGAGGTCCCATGAGAAATTTAAGCAACCTCAGATGCATAAAAAGGCAGAATTAATTAGATAAACAAAGGTTGGGAAAGAACACAGGAACCACAGGAGAGGTATCACTTATTATGCCAAGGAGAAAAAAGAAGATCAAAATCCACTTTCAAAATAAAGATGGGATTTTCATTCAGAAATTTTCTCTTTTTTCTTGCCCCACATCCTGAAGGGCAGAATGGTGAAAGGCAGAATTCACAATATCTTTTGTTACACCTTAGATACTCACAGTTAATTTATATCATATGTAGGCATAGTTAATGCATATTGCTTTCTCTTTTTCTCTTACAGTGATGTTGATGCTCACCTTTTGCAGGTAATCCATCATTAGGCTGCTCACAAGGGCAAGGGACCACAGAAGTGCCCATGGAGAGGAAATGTGCAACAGGGTGACTTAATGGTCCCAGCCCTCCCCCAGCCCAAGAGGGCTTACGCAGCACAGCTAAGACAAGAAAGGGAGCACAGGTTCTGAGTCTGCTTACACCAGCTCCTCCAGGCACACATGGAGATCTTTAGGACAGGGACTGCTTCTTTACTGGTCAGATAAACAGACTTCTTGAGTTATTGGCAACTTTACTTGCACCACTTGCTGCGACAGTTATGGAAATGGAGGAAATCAGCATCCGATCACATCGACACATGCCCAGGGTTGTGTGCTGGCTCCCACGAAAGGAGGTGGCTCACACAGCCATCTTTACTTGCCAGTTCTTTTTAGGGCATGAAAGCCCATGGTTCAAAACTGCCCCTTAGTACCCTTGTCGTTAAGCTCCTCCCAAGGCTTCCCCAGCCATCCACGCATGGAGCACCTCTCCCATCCTCCCTCCCCGCTCCCTGCCAGCCAGCAGCGGCTGTGCCGTTCTCACATGTGGTGAGTACAGCAGCTCATCTCTTTTGCAACTCCAGTTACCTACTAAAGTGGCAAGGAAATATTTTGCATTAACATTGTATTGTCCAAATAAAAACCTTGTATGTTAACTCTGATAGTTGCCTAGTCTAGGGCTCTCAGTTGATTTCACCCTCTAGAAACGCTCTCTGGAGCATTAATCCTTAATTTATACCAATCCACTTTGCAATACTCTTCCTGTAATTTATCTTGTCTTCTCTTCTAACCTGCTAAAGCATTTGAAGATACAGTTTCTGTGAAAGATGCTATGTGAAATAAAGATGAATTTTCCTGTATTTTTATCTTTAAGCAATGAAAGAGTGGTGGGAATTAAATCAATAGGCATTACGAAACATGAAACAAAGTTATTGAGAAGGGTTACCTGATTGATATATTCCTTCTTCTCTCATGATCTAATATCAGCTACAATACCAGACTTAAAACAGCCAGGAAATTATTTCAAATTGTTTTACAAGCAAATCTTTACTGGAATGACCAATCTTCTGTATCAAGCAGTTTCTGTGCACTTAGACTTCAAAACTGGAGTCACCATTACACTGCAATCAGGGAACAAATTTGATATATGTGTAAATGAATACATATTAAATTCAAGATAATTCATTCACTGATGAGTAAACACTTGTCTTGACTCAGTTAAAAACATCACCACTGATGATGCACCAGCAGGTCTCTTGGTAGTCTGGGAAAGTCTTAGAGTTCCAGCCACTGGAGTCCAGCAGATGTTACTAAAACAACGTTGGGAGAAGGACTGAACTGTCCTTGGTTCACATGTTCCAAGACAAGAAACAGAAGGCAACCTAAAAAAGTCAATTTTTTAAATTTCCTGGGGCAGGGTTAGTTTTATTGTTGGTGCTCTTTCAAGCTCCCACAGCATCTGAGGACCCCTGTTCATATCCCAGTAACCATTACCACCGTGACCAATTTCCTTCTAGCAGCAGCGCATCTCAGCTTCACTCAGCTCGTTCAAAGAGCACTGCTGTGTTTTCTCCCTAGTCCGAGCTGATACAACGACCCTAATGACTGACCCTCTCTAGTTGGAGCAGGTGCAATACTATGCTCTGCTCCACCCATGTTTTAGCTGCTTGTAAAGAGATTTGTTTAAATAGCTCCTCTACTTTTCTTTCAGCCCATTAAATAGAGCGCAGACTATATGATCAAACCCCTTCCTCCTGGCACCACTAAAGTACTGCTTCGTTTCAAGAGCTGTCTTTTGGCAATGTACTTTTTCATTCATTTTCATTCATTTTACATCTGTATAGTCTTTAGTTTTTATTTCATGGGGGCTGCGTTGCCGTATTCTATGGCAAATCACATTAACTGATTCCAGATGACTTTTCAGACCAAAATTATTGGAGCATTTGGTATTATATCCTCACAACTTGATTAATTTGTGCAGATATAAGTTTAGACTGGGGGATACCAAAACCAGGAACAGCACGCCTTCACAAAGCAGATGGGTCTGTATTCGGGAACCAGCTAGGCTCCGCTCTGTAAAAGTACATGGTGTGAAGCCTCAGTATGTGTTTCTGAAACGGGAATGCTGCGGTGCTCCATCCAAAGTGAAGCAGTAGTTCTTATCCAGGCTGCTAGATTGTGGTGTTCTGTATGTGGTGAAGCTGCTAAGAAAATTCTCCTAAGGGGTAGATTTCATCATACATAACTCCAGCTACTTAAAATATATGTATTTGTCTCAGGTGGTTATCTGTGCTCGTCTGTAGTCAACAGAGCGCCAGACACTTCCAAATACCTTCTACACCTACTGTAGAATGGGATGAATTACCTTCTGATGGTATTTGTCTTTTTTTCCACTGGCTATAGAGGGAGCCTAGATAAGGAAGTATCTGTGCTGCCAAAACCAACTCTTGTCAATACTTCTTTCATTCTCTTGATGTTGGCTGCTCTAATTTGTGCTTTCTCTTCTCTACTTCAGAACTCTCCTTCATCATTTGCCTGGGACTTGCAAGGGAGGGAGGGGAGTAATGTGAAAGGAAAGAAGGATGCTTGGGATTTGATGAAGACGGAGTGATGTTACACAGAAAAAAAAAAAAAATCAGCTGGATTCCACAGCTGGAGACATACTAATGGTTTCGGAACCAGCCTAGGCAAGCTTTAGTCCAGTAGGCATTTCAAAGTGGTAAGAATTCCCCCTTGTAAACATCAACAAAAGGACTTATCTGAGAATGGTTAAAAACGATTACAGAGTTAAGGATATCAAATACAGTCAAGAAGCAAAAACTAAATACAGCATTAAAAGGGGACAAAAGTGAAACAAATTTAGATTCACTGATCAGCAGTGCTGAAATTATAGTAACCCATCACATACTTCCTTTCATGGATGCTCTTTTATTGATTAAAATGGAACAAGCTCATTTCACCACTTAAACAGAGGTAGCTCTTCAGAGCAGTATGAGAACAATAAACCAGAAATAAACTGCATACCATGTGTCATAAAAGTTTATGCTTCCTGGTAAAAAATGGTGGAATTGACATAGATCAAGACTACTACAGCTGGCACTGTTTTAGCAGCAGAAACTTTTTTTACACCAAAGTCTGTTACTGCCTTCACAAATCCTCTTTCACGGTACAGTGACTGCATTGGTTTCTCAAGACACACATGCTCTTTATCAGAAATGCATTACAATTAAATTACAAGGTTTCATGTAGTGAAGTTCTACCTGCAGAATCTGGAAGATTGTATCTGGCCAAGAGGGATACTCATCTGTTTAATTTTATTTCATTCTTCTACAAGAGGATCAGAAACTGCCTGTCCTTTTCATAGGGCACACCCCACCTCACCTTCCCCACCATGCACACAGGAACGCTTATCCCAGATTCCTTACCGAGACTTTTTATGCCCTGCTCCTGCTTGCTAGGGAGAGTAATCGATTTCTTTATTGTTCCACAAACACATTTCATGGATCATAAAGTTTACTTTTGTTTTCAGCTGTGTGACACTAATGCTTTCATTACATAAACAGCAAAAGAAAACAAATTGGCTGTTAAAAAGTGTCCTGTTATGTACTTAATTCTGTGTGCTGTTTCCAAGCACAGATCTTAAAGGAACCAGATCCCCAAAGACTTCCACTTAATAAGATGGAGGACTTAAATTGAATTGGCAGCTTGAGTCTCTGATTCAAAAGAACAGTGCCAGCCTTTAAAGACTGGAGTGTCAAAAATAAGCTGTGCTGGTGCATGCATATTTTCATACATATGTATGTATGTATGTATCTCCCTTCTGTTTCTATAGAATTTCAGCTTCCAGAAGCAAACTGAAGCCATTCTGGTTGCCAAGAAAGCTCTCCAAATAGGAGCTGAAGGCTCTCTTTCCTAAATTTTTCCCTTTGTAATAAATTTTCCATTTCTTTCTACCAATGATAACAGTGAAAACATGGTAGTTTCTTATCTGAGACTGAGCTAATGCTGTGTTGGGTCACAAGCTGGGGAACCTGCGATGGGTAAGACCTGGGACTGGTTCAACAAACAGACCAGCAGAGGGTTGTATGAGAGGGAAAGAACTACTGTGCTAGGCTGCAGCTAGAAATACTTGGGGGCATCTCCCTAGGTAGGCTAGACAGACACAGCCCTGATGATGGAAAAGGAAGAATACTACAGACCTGACTGTGCTTCCCATTACAGCTTTACTAGCTAAACCATCCTGGAAGATGCATCTATAAAGAGTGCTACAAGCACTTTGCAAATAAAGACATAGTGTCAGCGGCATAGGCTTTTTTGTCATTATGCCAGGTATTTGCCAGCACACATCAGCTGTAAATACGTATATATATATCTGTAAAAACATATTACATGTTATATATTCTATGGTTATAATATCATAGTACATTTATGTATTATAATATTTACATATAAATAAATATTTGCATGAATAGCTGATGAATCTGCACTGGTAAAATCTGAAAGCATACACCTGCAGATAGGTGACATGAAATGCTGATCCATAAGGAACTAGGCAGAGAAGAGCTGAAACATCCCCCACACTTCCTTTGGTAATTCACACAGTGAGAGCATCTATTTTTGTCTTTGAGTCCCTGAACTTCAAAATTCTCAAGACACTGTGGGGAAATTTATACTAACTTCAGGCATTTAACTCACTGACAGCACTTAGACGATGGTTTCATGGCATAGCGAATTGATATTAACACTTTATTCCTAGCAAAAGGGACAAGTTTTGTTCCCTCCTCCCACAGACTCCTCTCTACTCTCAGCGATTCAGGCCCACCAGTTACTTTTGCTATGTCTGATGCTCACTTGGCTATGAACCTTTTAACTCACTAATCCAGTGGAAACTACTTTTCCTTGAGGCAAGGAAGAGAAGGAGTCAGCAAGATAGAGGAAGGAGGAAAGGAGGGAAGAGAAGAAAGGAAGACCTCTCTGTGTCAGTGGATATTTATTATAAATGGGAGATCCTCACTTAAAATGCACAAGGTCAAAGAACTGCATCAAAAAAATTCCAGAATATTTTGCTCAGTCCTTCATTCATGGAATATATAATACTAATAACAGCAAAATGTCTCTCATAATACTATACTAAGTAAAATGAATTATAAACAACTTTTCAACTATTTACATTTTTATTGACCATAAAACTTCCTTCTTTTAATTTCACTTGCCTTCACTTTGGATGGTCCTTTCATACCCACAGACATATACCTGTCCACCTCCTCTTCAGCTGGAGTAACTGAGCCTTCAAAACATCTCCTGTTATCCATCTCACTTCTATCCATGACTTTGCTGAATATTCTGCTGCATTACAAGGAATAACACAGATTTCCCAGACCTACCATGGATGGACCACATTCAAAATCCTTCCCAAAAAGGATTTAAAAGGGGTCACAAAGCTGATTCCTGCCAAATAAGGCAGGTAATACCCAAGACTGCACCATGTTTATAGCACAAAAGGAGACTGGACAGTCTATACATAGGCTGCTCTGCTCTAAACTCAAAACCGGGCGGAGTTATGGTATGATATCTTTTGTAATCTCCTCAATATTATAGAAGAGAAATATAATTGTCACTTAACACGGGATTCTTCTTACCACACTTTAGCTATCTAAAACTCCAGAGTCTAGGCTAAATCACCCTTCAAGGCTCCTTCCAGAACCTAAGGAGAGAACAAGATGCCTCTAAAGGGCACCTCCTTACAGAGGTCTAAGAGCTAGGTGTAAGAGAGCAGGAAGATGCTGTCAAAGAATAAGCCGCTTGATCTTGCCAGCTAATAAGATACTGTTATATTTGGAAAGGAATGCAGAAACCTAAAGAAGAGCCATGCTCAAGCTCATGCAAGGGTCAGTGTCAACCTATACTGATTATCTTCATATAAATCTCGTCTGTTTCTGAAATGTGCAGTTAGATCACACCACAAAATCTAGTGTGCCTTTATGACTGAAAAGATAGCAGTAGGTCTTTTCAGTTTTAATTGTTTTAAAGGTGCTAAACAAGACAAGGATGATTGCTAATTTGTTGTATTATTATCATTTGTACATCAGCATTAATTGTTTTTCTCTGAACTATGTGAAATACAAACAAGACAAAAAATAATTGCTAAAAAAAAAGAAGTGCTGTTGACTTTCTCAGAAGCTTGAGTATACAGGAGAAATAATACCTTGGTAATGACAAAGATTGCCTTTACATTATCTGCATTTCCCCTGCACTACAGTAAAGACTTCTTCCATTTATTTGTGCAGGAACATCAAAGACAGTCTCAGGAGATCTACAGAATTTCAATGGTTTTTCTCTTTATGTAAACAAGCTGCTTTAGTTAGCTTAATATGCAATATGCAATCTATCAGCAATTAGCATCTTTGATCAAAATCTGCACTAAAGCCAGTTTCTTCCAGGATGTTCCATTTGCATGAAAAAGTAGATGAAGCACAACATGTTTGAAAAGAGCAGAGTAGGTATATGTATGAGTACCTTTTTTTGGTGTATATATTAATAACCACACCTTTACACAAAATGTCCAGTGGGCATTTTCTGATGGACATAATCTATTTACAAGATATATAACTTTTGAAAAGTGAAAGAGGTTTGGCTCTTCTGAAAACTGGCTTACACAAGTTACTCCTTTAAAAAAGCTTTTCTTCTGAAACAGATGCAAAGTCTAGTGGCAAGAAAATAATCAGAGATAATATTGAAATACTACCTCACATACATCTCAATGCAGCACAGGAACACATGCATTGTCAGGGATCTCTATCAATTATTGCTTTGTTTCTCCAACTTTGCTATAGTTGCTTTTCAGCACTTAATTTGAAATCTATTGTTGACAGAGATTGGGAAGCAACCATATTAAGGCACCTAAACTTAGCATTCCTTGTGAAGTCTGAAGAAATAGCTTTGCCTCTTCTGTTTGTGTGCAGAGCTCCATGTTTTAACCACCCTCATGTTTTCAAATTCTGCTTTTGTCAGAAGCAATGTCTCCTCAGCTAAAATCACTACAACCCTCTCTCTGAACAAGTCAAGGACCAGATTGAGCCAGCTGAGCTTTAGATTTATATCTGAGTATGTCCTAGACATGTCAGCAAGAAAATTAACTGTGTGTTAGCATGAGAAAAAAACAAGCAAGACTCAGCAGAGGATGAATTCGGGTCTCAGACCTGCTGCAGACAATGGTCTTCATTGTGAGCAGTGCCGAGGTTTGCACCAACTCACACCTCCCGAGGGCTCGCTCCTGCTTCTCTGACCCCTCCACGTCCTCTCCATGTCCTTTATGCTCCTGTACCACCTCCCACCCCGCTTTTGCCTTCGCCACTCTCTGCCATAGCTGCGCTGCTGTCAAGGTGACTCCCACAACCCTACCGAGGGCTCTTGCATGCAACATTGTGATATTGCAAATGTGCAAAACCCTGACAGTTATTTTGATGCCCTTGCATCTCCCAGTTGCATCTCCCAATCGCTCTTGTAGGCGCAACAGTTTCAGCATGCTCATTTTCAGCCTTGTGAACAGGACGGCTTGATGAGACTGGCATTGGAAAGACGTGTGAGCGGAAACTGTGAGCCAGTGCTTGGTTTATCCATCAGGTTAGCTAAAACTACATATATGGGGTCTTATCGACATTACACATTTAGAGAACGCTTCGTTCTGGGTGCTAGCTCATGCCACCTCCACATTTATCTGAAGCAAAACCTCTTACAGCATTCCCTCACCACTACTTACTGCTCTCAGCTCAGCTCTGCTGCCATGAACCCCCCGCGCACCCTGCCTTCCCCACCTCTGTGTGCGATTTCAGCATCTTGTTTTCTAATTGGAAATACTTTGTACTGTAATGAGACGAGTTTGAAAGCAAGCAAACAAGCAAGGACACTTCATGTCCTACTATCAAACCCATTTGATTCAAGCAGTATCACACTTTCCACCCATCTGGCTGGACTAAATGTACCTTCAGAACAAAACAACTTACAGCTATACTCTGTTCTTCGATCCATGACCTGCTTTGCAGGGGGCAAGAGAGGCAAAAAGGGACAGCAACACATTATTCTTCCATTTCTGCTGTTTGCCAGTTAGAAACATCCCAAATCAGTGCAAATCTTGCGTCAAAGGGAAATTTTGTTCTGCTGGTGCCAAGTTCTGCATAGCAGAGCCAAGCACGAATGCTGAGAGCTGAAGGGAAATCATGCTAGTCAATGAGGCAAAGCTTGCTTCTGCAAGCAGCAGTTCCTTTGAATTAAGGGTTATACCTTGGTCAGCACATTGAACTCCCACTGTGGGCCCTGGGATGCCAAGAACGAGGTCAAAGAGGTGCAAGATTATTAATGTTGTGTTTTAAGAACAAACCATTGTCCACTCTGCCTAACTGTGCTTTTGTCTTTCCCAAACCCCACACTCACATTTATTGAGTGATGGGATTTTGCTGTACTAGTTCTGCTAATCATTACGTATTTCGTATTGCACTTAGCATTTCATCAACCAGGAATAAATCTGGGCTTACAGAGGATAGGTCACAAGGAAACAGAACTTCAAGACAAAAAGAGAAATAGATTTACAGAGGAAAGGTCAATTTAAAATAGATTTTTTTTCTAGTGTAATTGAATCTACATTCTTTCTTAATTTAAAAAAAAAAACAAAAACGAAGTACTGAGTCATTACAGGGGCCAGACAATTGTCAGAGCTATACTGGGTTAAACTCAAATTACACTGCAGTAACTGCTCAAAGGAAGTCCAGTTAAAATAGAAGCAATTTCTTTTCCTTCCCAACCCCTTTTGTCCTGCTGCAATGCATAGAATTTTTAGTTACAGGAATATGACATTTCTGTGCTTATATAAGTCTTTATAATCTTATTGATGGCTGCAAATTTGTTAAAGCTGCCCTAAACCCTTTCAATCAAATATACTCGGTTACATCCCAAGGAATAATTACTGCCGTCAGTTGTAGTATGACATAAACCCTTTCAATCTCATTTCCATAATGTTTGAAAACAAGCAGCTTGGCCTTATCAAAGACAGTGTTATGAGGCTTAGCCTGCTGTGGATGGTACTCAAGGCAAGAAGCATAATTAAATTTCTAGTTATTTTCTTGGTCTGTTCCCCAGAAACCCAGTCTTCCAACAGCTAGATCATCACGAAGTATTATTAGCAGAAAGTAGTTTTCCTTGTTCCATGCTGGGAAATGCAAACAGGCACTAATACCAAACATACTGGACACTTATTTCTCCACAGTCCTTGTGTAAATGACACAACACGTTGAGTATTACATGGTTTAACTGCTGCTTACCCACCTTACATCTTTTTCAGCCATTTTACTTTCTGCTAAGGACAGAAGCAATAGAAAACTAAGAGGCAGATTAGAGGAAAATGGAAAGATAAAACAACCCCAAAATGTTATGCTTGTTAGTAAAGTAGCCTGAATGCTGTGGAAGACAAAGCTATTTTCATCTGCCCACCACCGTGTCTGCAACTTGAAACCTGCTGTTCATCCTGGTCTCTGATGTAGAAATCAGGGGCAATAGTTCTTAAAAACAAATAAGCTGTTTTGTTAGTAGCAAAACTAATGAGGCCTGGCCTGCTGCAGATTTTTGCCTCAACAGGTCATGTCCCATTTGGATTCTCTAGTGTTTAATAAGAGGTGAGCTGACATTGCAGCCTTTACCACCATGGGGGAACGAATTCCTAATTCCCTCCTCTACCCACCTGTGAACTTTCATGAAACTTGAAGGAATTGCACACCTTTGAAGTCTCTACCTCCCTGCTGAATTCACCTGAAATTGGTCAACATGTTCAAAAAATGGAATGGGAAACAGAGAAAGACACAGACAAACATCATGGCTTTATAAATTCATTCCTGTGGGAAACCCAGCTAGAAACAGAAGTTAAAAGCAGGGGAATACTTGCAAATACATCACTGAAACTTAAAAGCAATGCAAAAAAAGTGATACTATGAAAGAAGTTTGCCTACAAATAGTGAGAACAAGACTGCATTTACGAAGAAGAAAACAGGAAATCACGACAGACTACTTGTAAGTAAAAAGCAAGGCAAATCCACCATTTCCTCCTCTGAGCTTAACACCGCTCTTGATTTATACCAGTGAAGGCTCTGCATTATGAAATGAATTGTATTTCATGATGCTTGGCTATAATCAGTCTACTGTAAAGTGCACATTGGACATGCTGTTATTCAACCAGGACACTGCTATTTTTGCTGAGAGCCAGGAAAGTGTAAGACTTTCCACAAATCCAGTCCTGCACACCTTCCTTTACCCAGATGCCCCAAGGACTTTCTATGACTTCCTCACAAAAATAAAAGCAAGGGGTTTGCAAAGCCAAGCTAAATCTAAAACCAAACCATGCAGTGTCGTCAGATCCTGTCTGACCTAGCCAGGGAATCTTGATACCAAGAACTCTGGGGTTTTTTCTTCTTTTTAATGCATACAGTTTCAAGAAAGTATTCCTGACTTAAACTTCTAGCACAAGATGCGATCACCTGTTCCAGTTGAGCTGATCGTGTGGCTCATTGCTGTCCAAACTGGCACAAACCATGCATTTTGTCTCTCTCCCCATCCTTTTCCTAGCTACATGGTCCTGGCCAAGCTCTGGCACTCACCTGATCCTGCCCTGGGTTGATTCAACTCACTAAACCAGCAGAAAAGTAATTCAGTAAAAAAAAGTATAAAAAAGCAGTTAAAAAAGCAGGGTGCTTCTGTCAGAAGTCAAACCATTCCTTCCCCTGTACAGAAGGATTCACTGCCCAATTCATGCTTCTCTGAAACTTCTCAGAAATGGTGAAACTAATGACTAACACTTTGAGGGAGACGCAGCAGTTTTAAGTCAACTGGAAATCCCTGCTTTTCGTGGTTTTAAGACATTCTGAAGTGAAAAAATTGAAAATATAAAGGGCTGATACTTACCATTTGTCTTCTGTTCTCTACCAGGTGGATGCCAACAATCCCTAGGAAAGATCCAAAGCCAAGCTAAGGCAAAGAACAAAACCAACAGAAATGCATGAGGTCAGCTTATTTGGTCAACATACCAATGCATTACAGTGATATCTGAGCTGATGTATCATACAGACGGGCTAACTGGGGTGGGTCGGGGGAAAGGGTGGAAATTACTGCTGGACATAAATTATATAATGTAAAGAGGAATGACCAGAACTGCAGCTCTTCGATATTTCAGAGCACAAGTTGTCACGTAGTAAGGAGAAGCCTGTACAGACATATGCTTCTATAACTTGGCTACTGTTACCACAGTCATGTACAGTTTTACACACTGTAAAGTGAAAATTAAGCAAAGTAGGAGAAAAAGAACACTTAAATTTAGCCCATACATCATTATTTTGGAAAATTGCAAAGCTTTAGGCAATGACAGACAAAAAGTTTTCCTCAAAAAAATGGATGTGTTGCTGCCAGGCAAGCAACTAAAGTTCAAACCCTTAGGGTTGGGTTTGTTTGATTTTAATGACTGAACACTACCACACATCCCAGAAAAAGTCCTTGCTAAAATGCCAGAAGGACCAGTACAGTTAGTTTCAACATGGGACAGCTGCAGCACCAACAGCCCCAGGGGAGAGGGAAGAAAGGAACACTGGAGTAAGCTGGCCTTACTGTTCCTACCAGTGCTGCTTCAACACCAGGCTGGCAGGAAAAGCCCCCTCCTTACAATGGGCCCATGAAGGTTTGGAGAGGTAGAAACTCCTTGGATTTGTGGTTAACACAAGGTAAGTGGCAACAGGTGAGATCAGCCTTTCATCAGCCCTTCCTGGCATCAGGACTCCCACTGGGTTCACATGGGCTTGGAGAAAAGGGTCTCCTTGGTGCCACGCAGCTGAGACGTAGCTGGTCACAGTCTCAGAAGCAGCTGAAGCTGGAGCGCAGGTGTCAGCTCCCTCCTTGCCTCACCTGGCCACATGCTGCCCTGTGGGCACCTCAGTCTCAATCCCCCATCATTTCCACGCTCCTTGCTCCCCTTTTCACTAGGGCTGACCCTGCCCAGGCACAGCCCCAGTCCCCCCCTCACCTCCCAGCCAACCCACCCTATGGATGGGGCGTGACATTTCTGCTAAGGAATCCAAGCCCCTTTCTGGAACAAGGTCTCTGAATCCTCTCCTCCAAGCACAAGTTAAGTTTTTAAGGACTACGCGTCCCAGTCAAGGGCTTGAGCAATGCCCGTGAACTCCTTGCTGTTATGCACAACTGCTCACAGCAGAAAGCAAATCTCCTGCAAGCACTTTACTCACTCAGTATCACAACAGGAATCTGTCACTCCCTCTCAGGAAAGCAAATGCAGGGAAAGGAGATTTGCTGTAGAGTGCTTTGGGAAGATTTATGTGAAAGGGAGGCACAAGGACTAAAAGCAGAGTCTTTGAAAAAGAAAGAGCGTGCAAGTGCATCCATGCTGACAGCCGAATAGGAGAGAGACTTGGAACTGTGAGCAAGGACACTCTGTTCAGGGGACAGCAACTTTGTAAATTAAGATAACTGCATCAAAATGACAACTGGTTCCAAGCCCCATTTTTCATCCCAATGGGAACAATCTATAAAGCCCCATTTATGGCTGATGCAGGGGACACAGAGCGGAGTAATATTATCCATGTGAAGAAAAAAGGAGAAAACATGAACAATAGCAATTAAATCAGAAGGAGCAGAACCAAAGATAGAGATCACGATGTAAGCCATGGCATTGCGGAGATTGGTTTAGGGCCATATGCGCAGCTTTTTTTGTCTGTTTAGACAATAGGCTGTTTGGGTTAGGAACTCTGGGAGTCCAGGTCAGTATGGTGACGGGGACAATTGGACCCTGTAGACTCCTGGTTGAAAGATTATAAAAATAGCAAATGAAAATAATACAAGCAGTAGTCATAGAGAAGTGACATTAAATATTTAAGTATAAACAATATTTATAAGGAAGCGATGCTGAAGAAGCTCCAATTCTGGCTTTGCAGCCCATTCCACAAAGACAGCCCTAAACCCAAACCAATGATAAAGCAGTAATCTACTAAATGCAGACAGCTTGCAAAGGGGAACACTATACTAACTCTTCTACACACAGAAATATTTTATGTTCAATTACTTTGGATGCATAAATCCAGATGATACCTAGCACTATAAAGATGTATTTAGAAAAAAGCTTTTTCCAAAATGAATGACAAGTGACCACATATGCAGAGAAATTCTCTTGAAGCCAGTGGGAACCAAGCAGAAGCACAAAATATATCATGGATCTAGCCCTGAAGACCTGCTCTGCAAATGCTTCTAGAAGCAAGTAAATCTATGCAAGTGGATAGTCTTATTCACATTTGTAGGTGTTTGCAAGGTAGGGTCTAATTCTGCATGGCTTTTAAGACCAAAATGCCTTACCTAAGGTCAGTGGAGATTTAGATCTCACCTACCAGCTCTGAAGTTAATATTTTACGGCTGAATTCTATGAGAACTAGACCTTATTTTTAATTGTAATTAACACTGTCTGTCTTCATAATCTTTCTTTTCTTCGAGTCCAACAGTTAAATATGTAGCGTTGACTTCCCTCTCCTACCTTTAGGTATCTAAAAGTTTGGGATCAGTGCTATGTTGGTTTTCTAAGCTCCCTCTACTGTCAGCGGAGAAGAGAAGCACCTTTTGAGGGTTATTCAGCTCATTCTGAAAGAGGTGGCTGACTTTGCACAGAGGCGGAGGAGAGGCCACCCCATGGTCCATCTGCCAACGCTGCCCTGGAGACAATAACCCCTGGCAATGGCAATGGGGCAGGAACACGGCAATGCTGTCATACACCTCTGACTAGGCTTTTGGCAAGATATCATGCAAGGTTTGTGTAGCACCTTTAACTCTTGCTAAATGTTTGGGCTATTTAGTGTACTAATGAAGTTTACACTGACAATTACCCATCACTCTTTCTTCTCAGTTACTTCAGTAATCCATCATCACACGTACACAAAAAGAATTCTGAATTTTATTAGCATTATTTAGCTCCAACAATCTTTTGAGGGGGAAAATTATTAATAAAGGTTTTGTTTTCAAAGTGTTCTGATAAAGTCTAGCTATTCTATCTGGTTATTAATGACTCCAAGATTTAAAAGAAAATATTTTAGTAGATCATATTTTTCAGCTGAGTGAATAGACATTGTGTTATTCCTAAAAGAAACTAAATGCTGAAATAACCTGTTTCGTGCACATGGGTTTGTTACTTATTACACTTATTAAAGACAACAGTTTAAAAATGAAACTTCTTTCTAGGGAATAAATGCAGATAATATGGTCTTCTAAAAGATTTTAACTCAAATTATGGAAGAAGAAGAGACCTTTACCAGTATTAATGTACCTATTTTAGCTTAAAGAAAGGAAAATTCATTCTTTTAACATTTTATTCCTGGAACTACTTTTTGTTCTATTTTTAAAACACCACTCCTTACAGATCATTATCCCCATATTATCTTTCTGAAAGACCTGTTCTCAGCATGACACTAAGATGTAAGAGGACTTGCTTAGGAGGAACAGTTCTAACTCACAAATTATTAATGGCAATGCAAAATGTATGCACAGTATTAAAAGATACATCTCTCTCTTCCCTGGGCATTTCATTCCATAGAGAACAAGAAATAACAGTACCTTACAACACATTTTGGTAGTGGTGGAGCCATACCTAAAGAGGTGCCTAACTCTAAGTACGTGAGTTTCTTTCTTCACCTTGCACCCTCTGCCTCCTCTTGGCTGGTTCGGGGAGAACCAAACGAGGCAGACAGGCTTTCCTCTATTTCCTGCCCATACTCCTCTTTTTTAAATCTCAGCCCAGGTATTTAAAAATCTTTTTTTACTCCAGGGGTTTCCACGCTTTTGGATATGACTGATCTCTTCTTCTTCTGAGACCAGAAAGGGGCACAGGGGTTGAACCGGCAAGGGTCTGGCCAGGCTACCCTTCCCCAGAGGTCACAGAGGCACGCCAGGGCAAAGGTGACACAACTCGAACCTTGTGCCCAGTGCAGGAATGTGTTTAAGAGGTCTGTTCCCAAGGCAAAAACAAGACTAAGGATCTCGGAGGGGAATCTCATACAAGAGGACCAGCAACAACACCGCACAAGGGGATGTTAGGCAGGCTCCAGCGAGAAGCTTCGCCCATCCACAGGGCTTTCCCTGCAATGGACCCAGCAGAATTCCTGGCACAGGGACATGAGAGCAGAGTGGCTCTTTGTGCTGTCAAAGTAGTAAACCTCTAAAAGGTCGTTTAAAGCTATCCCATGCCTACTGTCCAGTCACTTACATGTCCATATTTAAGAGAGATCAGTGGGAAGTCAAGCACAGGTTCTCTCAGGGGCCCCTGAGCCCAGCAAACTGCTGTGCAGGAACCCCTTGTGCCCCCAACAGCCTCCCCTTTGGGGCACTTCAGAAAAACAGAGTTTACCCCCCTACCTTATCACACACTAGAACTAGAACAAAACAAAGGAGTATCTGTCTCCTGTAAAATGCAACAGGACTGAACTTTCTTTTTTTGTTGTTGTTTTAATCAATCAAAGCTTCCTGTATCCAGCTGATAATCATTTTTCTGGTTGTACCCAATAATCTAAAATAGGTTTCTTTACTCACAACGATGCCTGGGTAGTAGCCTCCCACGGTAACATTTTCTGTTCTTGTGGTAGCTGCCAGACCTATGGTCAGTATAAAAACAGACACTACCAGCAGAGAGACTGTGAACCAAAGTGAAGTCTTCTTCCTTTTTGCAAATTGTCCTGTAGGGAGTAGGGAGAAGAAAAAAAGGAAGCTCTTAATTGCAATCATGGTAGAACAAATATAAAATTATGGAAGATTTTCTTTTGTTAATCATTTTTGTTGTTAACCCATTGCTGTTCTCACTAAGGAAAAGAGCTGGCAGACAACAAAGGGAATTAAAAACCACAGAGTTAGCTAGAGCTTAGCATAGCTTAATGCACACACATCGGATACGTGCATGAGATGAGTTTTTATTAAGCTGAACTGAAAGTTAGTGACAATGATAATTATGCCTTGTCTTCAGTAACATTTATAATTAGGTATCGCTCACATCCTTAAGTCAGATCCTGCAGGCCTTAATCACTTACCTGTGCGAAGTTCCAGTTTGACTCTACCTGGACAGAACATTTAAAATTTCTAATTTAGACAAGATTAGCAGAAGCTCTGCATGCTGTCATGAAAACGAATGTGGTCTTCATATTTACTAGGGCAAGCAAACCAATCTGTATCTCTGAAGCAAAGCTGTAATATAGTTGATTAGGTAACAATATATGGGCCTAACTTTTAAAACAGTAGATGGTCAGTGAAATACATTCAGTCTCACTGGGATTTGGATTCAGATACCCAAACGTGAAAAACAGCAGGCTCACCTACTGCTTTCAGCCTGCTTCAAGCCACTTTACCTTGTTGTTGTGGTTGCATATCTGAGCTGCAACCACAGGTTACTAACACCAGAGCCCCAGCCCATAGCACAGATTTACATAAGGCTTATTTAAAACCAGCAGTCGATGCGTCACCCTAGCTAACAAAAGGCACCCAAATGAATCGAACTGTGGTCCCCCTTTCTGGTGTTTTTGCTTTGAAAGGCAAGACAAGAGTGGGCAGGATCACCCCTGGAGCACTGGGCCATGCGATGCCGTGCTACCCTAGGCTGCAACCGGGCAGCAAAGAGCTCCAGCCAGAGCACAACCCATCCAGACCAAGGGGATAACGTCTCTGCCCAATGTGGCCTCACGAAGCTGCCTGCGTGCACAGTCTCGGGATGAGGCAGAGGCTGTGGTGTTGCACTGAATATCGGAGGCAACAGCCCTCGCCAGGGAGGGCTCAGTGAGAAGGGAAGGCAGCCTTGTGTGGATCAGGCTCTGAGGGTGCTGCTGTAAGCAAAAGCAGGGGAAACGCAGGAAAGTCAAAAAGTGAGCAGAAGCCATGTGCAATGAGTCACTTGAGTTACGGGGCCAATTTAAAGTCAGGTAACTCAATTAAATGTTTATAAGTTAAAAAGCCAGGCTAGATTAGTGACGTTTGCAAACCAAGTCAAATAATTTCAATTAATAAATAAATGCATTTATAATAAAAATCTGCATGTTTGCCAACCTTTCTCCAGTAGAACAACCAGCCAAAATTAGTCCAGTCTTTTAGTATGAAATGCAAGCAACTTTACTGAAGACAAATATAATCTATTGAGCTTACGCAAGTCTCTTTCACCTGCATGTACCAAGTCTTCCTGCTGAAGCTCAAGAAATAACTCATAAGACTCTCCAGACATCCCTCCAGCCTGTGCCCCAGCTGCCTGCCTCCGGCAATTCCCTGCTAATCCATGGAGGGTCACTGGGGACATGGAAACGGAGAGGTTCTTCATTATCAATCAGTTCTTCACCAAGCATAGGGGATTAAAGGCAGTTCTTTCAATGAAGCCAGTTCACATGGCCAAGAGGGGAAAGCAGACTTCAGACTTGTAATTCCACAAATCAGCTGCTCATCCCATAAACAGAAATTATTCATTCAACATATCTACCAGATTTTAAATAACATCTGATGTCCTCGCTGCACTATAATCTTCGAAAAGTCATGGAGATTGGAGAATCCCCAATAAGTGAAGAAAGGCAAATATGATGATTTTGGGAATTACAAGCCAACCAACTTCACTTTGGTTCCTGGGAGGCTGGGACCAAAAATGTGGAGCAAATCCTCTTATAAGACATTTCTGGGCACATAAGGAAAAAGTGATTGGCAACAGTCAGCATGGATTTACCAGTGCCAAATCATGTCTGACCAACCCAGCTGCCTGCTCTGACATAATGACTGGCCTTGTGGAGCAGTGGATGTCTTTTACCTTAAATCTAGCAAGGTTTTTAACATGGTATTCTACAACATAACCTAGCTGGAATGTCAAGGCCTGGACAGGTGGACAAACAGATGGTTAAAAAATTGGCTGGATTATTGGGTTCAGAGGGAGCTAATATCCATTAACTCCATACTCTACCTGGAGGCCAGTAACAAGTGGAGTATGATGGGACTCTGTCTTGGGGCCTGTCCCATTTAATGATTCATCAATAGCCTAGAGAAAGTGGTAGCGTGCCTGCTCATCAAGCTGGCAGATGACACAAAACTGGGGGGGCCACTCAATACTCTGGAGGGCAGGGCTGCCATTCACAGCCATCTAGGCAGGCTGGAAAAATGGGCCAGCAGAAACCTTACAGAATACAACAGACAGCTGCAAAGTCCTGAGCAAAGGAAGGAACAACACCTTGCAATGATACAGCGAAGGGACTGCCAGGCTGGGGAGCAGCTCTGCTGAAAAGGACCTGGGGGTGTTGGTGGGCAATGAGCTGAACATGAACCAGCAGCATGCCCTGGCAACACCATCCTGGGCTGTAGTGACAGGACCATCATTAGTAGATCAGAGGAGTAACTACACCCCTCTATTCAGCATTTTTTAGACCACATATAATATTACAGCCAGGTTTGGGCCCCCAGTACAGGAAATACATCAATTAACTGTAGTGAATTCAACAGAGGACCCCAAAGAAGGTCAGGCATTGGCGCACTCGCCATATGAGAAGAGTCTGAGGGAAGAGGGCTTGCTCAGCCTGGAGATGAGATGGCTTTTGGCAGGGCTAGTAGAAGTCTTCCAGTGCCTATGAGGTGATTGTCAAGTGCACAGACTCAGGCTTTTCATAGTGGTGCACAGCATGAGGACAAAAGACAGTGGACATAAACTGAAATACAAGAATTGTTTCACACTGGGTACAAGGAGAAAAAAAATTCAACATGAAGACAGTCAAGAATTGGAACAGATTCCCCAAAGAGGCTGTGTTGTCTCCATCCTTGGAGGTTTTCAAGATTCAACCAGAAAAAGCCCTGAGCAACCTGGTCCGACCTCATAGTTAACCCTGTTTTGAACAGGGGGTTGGACTAGCAACTCCCTGAGGTACCTTCCCACCTGAATTATTCTATGATTCTATGGTTTGATGATAGTCAAGACAGCTAGACTAAAGGTGGCTTGGGTATGTGCACTCATATCCACTGTTAGGGAACTGCAGCTGCAACGCAGGCATACTCTAAAGGGACGTAGGAACACAAACCTTCTGAAAGTCAATGGGACAGACGCTCCTCAGCCAAGTGTTTCTGAAACCACTGAATGCTTTTACAAAAACTGCCTGAGCAGCCAAGATTCCACATTTTTCTCAAAGTAACAACACCTGTACTGGCAAAGGTTAATCAGATTGCATGGAGATAAACTAAGGGTCCAACCTGCCCTCCAGAGTTTTAGTTATAAATAATGATGTGCAAAAAAGAAAGATATGAGTTTGATTGCCCAGACTGAGTTTGCCAGAAAATGTCTTAGGAAAAGCATGCTCTTATGTGTAATTGGAGTAAATCGGATGTGGATTCAGTGAGATAAAACAGAAAACGATGTCATTATTTATAGGGTCATTTTTTGAACTGAACTACATTTTGGCTTTGAAATTTACATGTGCGAGAAGGCATTTACATATGTGATACCCTTCAGTCCTCACATTCATTGATCTTTTACCACCTGCATCTCTAATCAGAGGCAAATATCCAATCATATCTCTTCTTTTTCATACTCCAGTTTGGAAACTCTCATAACCACATGTAGTTAGCTATAAAGTCCACCCTTAGGAGAGATGACTTACAGGCAGAAGCACAGAAAGGCCCCTTCTGGAGCAGAGAGCAGCACACTGTCCTGGTTTCGGACACACACGACACACATGCAAGACCTTGTTCTCAAAGATCGCCACATGCTCAGAGAAGATGGGTAGAAATGAGGTCTAAATTGGCTTTCTGCTCTGGCTGGCTGGGCTTACTTAGTCACACCAGTAAAAACCTTTGCTGTAGCTATCAAAATGTTTATAATTACATGCATATAATTCACCAGCATATCGTAAGGCCTAAGTAATATTTGTAAAGCAGCATAATGTCTTCGGATGAAAAAGGCTACAGCTGCAAAGGGTTCCTACTATTAGCTCCCTTCTGCTATTTCGGTCATGTTGGCTCCCAAGATTTTCTGAGTCTTTGTTTACTGCTGTTTGTAGCAGTTGCCATGCAGCTTTTTGGATCTGTTTTTAATGTACCTACCAGCCAAAGCCCAGTGCCAGACTGTTCCCTCAGGAGCCCTGTCCACAGCACAGACAGAGGGGCTGGTCCAGCCTTCTTCCCTGACAGCCTCTGTGGCAGGGCTTGGACCAAAGGCTGACCACATACAAGAAGAGCAGTTAAATTAAGACCAGAGGAAATGTTGCTGTCAGTAGTTCTAGGTTGAATTTTCTTTCAATACTGATGTTCCTGCAGTGCAGGGAACAGCTCGTGTAGGCTATTGACTTTCCAATTTTTTACTACTGAAGTGACTCTCAGAATAATTTTGACATTTATCCCCTTCAACTTCTTTAACAATGATTCAGTATGAACATTATACACTCTTAGTCTGGACCTTACTCCAATTTAGTTATAGCTTCAAATTCTTATCTCTAGCGTACCAAATATCAAGCGTGTAAAAAGAAATCTTGTCATACCTTTATTAGCATTAGCTTGAGCTGGGGTCAGCAGAGGGTGTGAACATGCTATTACCTTCTATTGGCAATATTCTTCAGCAGTTTTGGCCAGCAAAGTAGTAAGTGAGTTTTGATACTGCAGCCATGGGCACTACAGTAAAAATTGGGAGATAAATTAGAGAGGTAATGCTGCTTCCACATCACTGGCTTGTGCTCTGCCTGGCATAGACTTAAATTGTGCACAAAAAGGAACAGTCCCAGAAACACTCTCTACTTTGATTGCTAAACGTCTGTCACGCAAAGTACCTGCTTGAGCCACTCAGCCCTGCTACCCCAATGGAAGGGAAGAGAATGCTGTCAGGACAAGGAGGAGAGACACCAGACTGCTGCCTCCTTGGGACAGAGAAAGGCCTGTGAGGAGAGAAATTGAGAACATCCCCCAGAGAGTAAAAAGAAAAAGTGCCTGCTGAAGACCAAGCTCTGCTGGACTCAGCAAAATCTTTTGTCCGTTCATCAGTTGCACAAAACAAAATTATATTTACAATGCTCTGTTCATGACGGCTGGGGGATAAATTCAATTTGTAGGAAGACTATGGAAAAGGAATGGTTTTGTGGGGAGGGTATAGATCAGATTGCTGGTAGAATGCAAAGTGGTGGATCTAATGATGAACGGCAGGGTCTGGATTTGAAAGAAGCAAAGGGTGAGTTTAAAAGGAGAACAAACCAAATTAGTGATTAAATGTGTCCATGGTATGGAATGCGTCCAACGGTCACGGGAAAGAAAGAATAGAGTGAAACAGCATCTCTCAACCTTGGAAAACTTGCATATGATCTGCAATTTAACTCAAAAAAATTAGACCGAGGCAACTATACTTTGCTAACTTCACGACTCCTTTTAAAATCCAGCTTCAGATATCATAAAGCCTGTTAAAAAGTGTGGAATGATTTTTGGCAAGGAAAGAATCACTGCAGGATGCAGCAATTTGCTGGGATCACAATCACATTTGCTGAATATTAGCACCACACAATTTCATACCTTCCTCTTTGATCTAGTTAAGGTGATCTAAACAGAAACAGTTACTTCAAATAATGTCCCAGACCAATGTGTATTAGCATCCTGATGTGAGAAAAGATAAGGGAGGAAAGTTTTGTAGCAGAAAAAACAGTGCATTTTTACTACCTAATGAATACTACTAAAACTTGTGACACGTTTCAGAGAGTAGCATTAACCATATATAAGAAGATAATTTAAGCAGAAATTCACCATAGACAGAGGAGTATAGTGTCAAAGGTATCTGCTGCTTTGCTGCTATCAAGAAAATATTTAAAAGAAGATCTTTGGAGCTAAATTAATAATTTTTAATTACTGCAGTGCTCACTTCAGTGCCATCTCCCTCTTGGCTACACTTTTCATTGTATATTTTCAAAAATGGTTCATGCCAGTGAAATTGAATTAATCCTACATTGCCTCCCAAAATTAAATGTGATGGACTGAGATGCTTAAAAGAGATATTCACACCTGCTACTGGTGATTACTTTCTCTTTTCTGATTAAATGCTTGACTTGTCCAGAGTGCTGAACTAATTAAACCAGATGCAACAGCATTCGTTACAAGTCACAAGATAGCAGCTTTTATCAGGCCCGTCCCTTATCTTTATTATGAATTTGTTGAGGAAGAATCCATGAGTGTGTTATATATTCGAGACCATAGGAAACATTGCTTTTTTACAATTCTATTGCCAAAAAAAAACCCCCAAACAAAACCCCAATAAACAGAACAAAACCCCAAACCCACAGACCCTGCTATACTATGTAGTATAGCTATAGTAAGTGATATCATGCAGTATCCCTATGACTTCATCGTTTTGGCAGCAATTGTTTCACTAATAAATAATTTAATGAGCAGCTAATCACTAGTTTAAAGCTAGCACACAGACAGATGATTCTTTTTCTGCTGATTACCTGAAAACACTTTGAAGCTACAGCACATCTTTTCGACACCGACACCATTTTTCTTCCAAGTTTAAGACAAAAAATATTAAGACCGAATCCGGTTTATAACCAGCCGTTAAGATCCTTGGGTAGACAGCAAAGTCCCAGTTTACCCATTCCAACACTACACAGAGCAATCCCTCGCACCAAGTCCCGTTCCCCATCGACTTTAATGAATGCCCCTGGAATAATGCAACACCTGTCCTCGCTTTCCCACACGTTTTTACGTTTTTTAGTTTTCAGGACGTAGCCTGGCGCTACAAGGAAGGACTTCGCTTTCCCGAGGAACCGCTAAAACACCACGAACAGGACGAAGGACACCGCCTGCCTCTGCCGCCGCCCGCCGCTGCCCACCCCGGCCCGTCCCGGCCACGGGCTGCCCCTCACCCTGCTGACCCCCCCACCCCACCTCCAGCCCTGCGACTGCCCATTTTCAGTCAGCAACTAAAGATCCCCCCCGTCCCAACCCCTCCGCACCCCCGTTCCCGCTCCCCCCCGCTCTCAGCTCCCCCCCCCCCCCGTCCCGTCCCGGGGCTGAGGCCCTCGGCGGGGCCGGGAAGTTGCGGCGGGGCAGGTGCCGGAGCTCACCTGTGGGATCCAGCACGTTCAGCGGACCCGACACCCCGGGGGCGGCCGCCGGAGCCGCCATCACCTTCCACGATCGTCTCCGCGCCTCAACCCCGCCGCTGCCCGCCGGGGGTTACGGGCGGCCCGGCGGGCCCGCCCCCGCGGGGGGGAGGAGGCGGGGCGAGACACGGCGACGACCGTTAACGGCTGACGGCGGCGGTCGCCACAGCCCTGAGGCGGGGAACGGGGGCTCCGGCGGGCACCGTGCCTCAGCCCTGCCGCCCTCGCCCACCCCCCGCCGGCAAGCCGCCTCAGCCGGTGCCCGAGGGTCCCGTTGGACGGCCCGTGAACAACGGAGCGGCCCGGGCGCTGTGTCTCTTGACCGAAAAAGAGCGAGCTGCCTTAGGGACCCCGAGGGCGGGACGGGGTCCCTCGGCCACCATCACCTCACCTTCCCCGGGTGAAAACTCACCCAGCCTGGCCGAAAAAGTAAGATGTGGGACAAAGTCCGGCAGGTGCAGGTCCGTTCCCTCACTGCCTTCTGGCCTCTCCTTGTATTTCGGCTCGGCACCTTTCTCCTCAGGACCACCCGTGCTCATTTCCAGGCTGACCTTTGAGTGGGGGGGTAGAGGGGCACGGACTAGGTCTTTGTTGGGGCAGCAGTCAATAACTTAATTCTTTTGACGTTCTACCTGTGTCCCAGGCTTGGCTTCGCTTCTTGATTTGTTGTTGGCCGATGGCAGGGGACCAGTTGGTGACCTGGTGGGGATCAGAATTATCAGACTTTCAGCTTTCCTCTTCCCTTTTTTTAAAAGATCAATACCAGTCAGAAATAAAATACCACACCAAATGGAAATATTAATAAAATTAAGAACAAAAACAGGCATCTCAAAGACAGAGGTTAAAGTAGGCACAGGCTAAGACAGGCAGTGGCAATAGTCGAGCGATACTGTAGGGCTTTTCTTTCTCTTACGTGGTGTCTATCAATTTCTCAACCTCACCGGTTCTCTCCTCCTGTCTCGGTTTTCATTCCCCCAGCAGATCCTGCCGCTCGTCCTGCTGCTACCCAGGAACTGCTAGCTGCTGCTTCTAGTCCTACCGACTGCAGGGATATGTGACTTCTGCCTGAAAGAGTCTGGGAACAACTGAGAAGAAACAGCCGACAGCCGCTGTGCTGTTTTGGTGCCTGCTTCTGCAGGACTTCCCCATAGCAGAGAACACAAGAACGTTTTTTTGTGGACAGTATTTTTGACAGGCTGCCAAGCGCTTTGGTTACACTAAGGTGTGTTCTCCCACTTACAACAAACACAAATCTATTTAACATTCTTGATTTTCTTTTGCTCAAACCTCTAAATGTATACAGCTATATGTATTTAACTTCTTCGGCTTTTGGCTGATTTCCCCAGAGAATGGTTAGATTCAACAGAGACAACAAAGAGACAACTTTCTCAGGTACCACCCCTTACCTATGAAGCCAAGCAAGCCAGGAGCTAAGGCCAACCACAAAGTCACTTTTTTCTCTTTCCGTCCTCTAAACTGGAGGGGCTGAAGAAAAGAGAAAAATGAGGATAGAGGTAGTATTTGTACTAATTATTAATTACTAATTATTAGTAGAAATTAATGAAGTAACAGATTGAGAAGACAGAAAAGGTGATGGTACAAATAAAACATTTCTTTGAAACTGACCATGGATAAGAGTGATAAAAAAAGCCCCCAAATCTGGTATACACCCTCAGGTTCAGGGATGACTATGAGTAGAGATTTCCATCAACACTAAATAACAGGGAGAGTTGGGGAAGACTTTAATTCCCCAGACAGTTTGGAAAACAAATACGACATGCAGCATGTGTTCTTGGGTGTGATAGGCAATAAATTTTTTCTACCAGCAGCCGCCAAACAGAAAAAACAGCCCAAAGGGAAGCTGCTCTAGAATTCTTTTCAGTAAAGAGAAAGGATATTATAAATCCTTTTAAAAATAATTTTATTATAGAAAATAACCTTTGATGAATGACTCATGGTTTTTACTGTAAATTTCAGGAGAATCAGTTATAGATCTGGTCCTATAGTCCTGGATATCAGAGGGCAAACATCAAGAAACGATGGAAAAATGATTGATGAGACTGCCTGGACCTAGAAACTCAAGCATTTGAATGTCAAAGAATCACGGACTTACTTTAAATCCAAAATGAAAAATCCCGCATAGCACTTTCATCCCCTAAAAGAGGTTGGAATAGGTCAAGAACAGCTGTAGACCAAGTCGATAAGTAACTGCCTGAAAGAGGATATTAAAGTAGTGAGTGAACCTACAGGAGAGGAAATAGGAGAGCTACAATTTGCAGGGTTAGAAACCACAGAATCAGCAAGAAAGAATGGATAAAAATCTAGCCAAGCCAGATATTGTAAAGAAAAGGACAACAAAGAATGCTTCAACTATGTAAATAAAAACGATTCAGAAAAAGAAGATGTATGGTCAATAAATGCCAGGGATGGGATGAAGATTGAGGCTGCTCCAAATCTTGAATGAATACATTGCCTCAGTTTGCAATCAAAACATTATTTATAGGAGTGTATTGGCAGAGAACTTAATGGAAGTGAGGTAACATAATGACAGTAGCAGATGTGAAGTGGAAGCATAACTTCAGCTGTTTCTTGTGACAGGCCCAGGAAAACTGCACCCCAAATGTTGAAAGAATTGGTAGCTATCTTTTCAAGTCCTGAGCAATGTCTTCAATGACTCGAGCAAGTTGGAGGTGAAGTACTATTACTGGAGAATAGGAAACTTCTCCAATAAAAAGGCGGAGGGAGTGAGGGAACAGCAACTCCATGCCCCCTTAGTTTGACTGAGGAAAGTCTTTAGAGGTAAGTGAAAAATGGGCTCAACTACAGTATGGTTGATCAAAGCTAGATCATGTCAGACTAACAAGATCTTTGATAAGGTAAGCGATTCCTGAGGCAAAAGCAAATGCAGTGAAGCAAATCTGTCTGGATTATGCTACACATTTAATAGAGTCCTTCAGAGAAAATGACTTAACATGGAGCAGACAGCTACAAGTACAGGTCACCAGTGGGTATGGAAATTGCTGAAGTGAAGCCAAGCTACCAAAAGAGGCAGGTTGTCTGAGGTGCACCTCAGGGACCAGTCTGGAGGCAAGATCACCGGTGGTGTTGGGTGTAAGGAGTGCACGTGTGGTTACGAAGTGTGTGACCGTCACAAAGCTGGTAGACATTGCTATTACTGAGGACTACGGAAGCAGGAGCATAGTAGCATATTAGAAAGGGGTTGAGGTGGAGCTCACACACTTAAAAACTAACAATGAGAGCTTTTGTTGTAACTTTGGAGTCTCCCCAGTTCAGTGAAATTGAGGAGGGATCTGTGTATCACCAACAGTGCTTGCACCATGCCAATGCAAAGACTGCTAAAAAGATGTGTTCTAGGATGTGTTATTTAACACTTGTTAATTAGTTCAATGCATTGTAAGTGTGGTAGAACTTCATTTTATATTTATATTGCTGGTTGTTTGTAAAGCCAAAAGGATTTTTTTTCACCATTTGATGTGTAACTTGGACCTGAATTTTCTTAATTAATATTTTTAAGGTCTTTGTTTCTCAGATGGCTGGCTCATGTACCTTGCTCATATGTCAAAATTAAATCATTTGCTAGATTTGTGCCCAGAAGGAGTCCCCACACTCTTAAGGTGAGGCTGGCAAGGCTGTTAAGAGTTCTTCTAATGTGTGAGTTGCATGGAACATGGCCTATTTGTCAGGATAATCTTTGCATTCACACCTAAAAAGTACCCTGTAAGCACTGGGCCTGAAGGCCTCCATGATGCCCTTGATGTCTCCTGCTCCTTTCCTGTGGCATACTGCAGCTTTTGGTTTTTGTCCTACAGGTCATCATTATGCATTTGGAGCTGAGGTTGGTCACACGTGAAATTTGTATCCTGTGTGTCCCTGAAGTCTTTTCTTTTTTATTTTAAACAAGACCAATCTGTTTGGTCTTTCCTTACAGGTCATGTTTTCTAGGCTAGTGGATGTTCCCACTGCTTCCCTCTAGTCTCTGTATCATCACACTCTGTGTGGGCCACATCTTTCTTAAAGGGTGATGCCCAACAGCTGGGCAATACTCAAAATAATTTTGAATTCTAAGTCCGTCTACCAGCATACTTCCTCCAAGATACTCAACAGTTTCTCCCAACATTATGGCCTCTGCAAATTTAATACACCTTACATCCAAGACCACCAGTGGACATATTGACTTGTACCAGACAATGGAAGCACCTCAGCACTTTCCGTCTTCCAGGACATGACTCTCCAGCTACTTTTTTCATCCCTTCTGTAGTATTGTCATTTACACTGTTTGTAGGAGGGTCTGGTCTGGTACTAAGTCAGTCCTGATATATTGGCTTCATTCTCTTGCAAGGGTTATTTTCTCAGAATCGCTTTTGGAAATCCATTGTGGGCTTTTGCTGGTGGTGGTGGTGTCTTTGGGGAAAGGTTGGTTGTTTGCTTTTAGTAAAATTAAAAACAAAAAATCCATTCCTTCCAGCCCTCCTCCATGACTCCTGCTCTCAGCAGGGGTTTGTTTTCCAGGCCCAGGCTCAGAGATCCAGTCGTAGAGACTGCCAGTATGGAACAGCTTAAATAACTGCAATGCTCTTAACTTTTCACCATAGTACTTGGGCTGCTTTTGTATTCCTCACAAAGCTTGGGTCCTGTCTCCTCCTCCCATTACTGGAACCCCCAACAGAAAGGTAAGCCAGTCATCGCTGAGGCTAAACTCAGGATTCTTAAGAAGCCAGCTTGCCCAGTCACGCAGGGTCATGACAATGAGGTAAGTAGATTTCCTTTGTTCACAATTTATAAATAGTATTTATTGGCATGGTGACTGGTACAATCCCTCTAGGAATACATTGTCTTAGTTCAGCTGGGCAGTATCAGGAAACCATGAAGGAAGCGAAAGGAACAAGAGAAGTAGCCATGAGGTTGAGGTTAATGGCCACTGACTGACTAAAATAGTCAATGGCTCTTAAAAGACAATTGCTGGACAATTCACTTCAAAAATTCTGCTTCCTGGCACCAGCCAGCTTCCAAGGCGTGGTGTGGTGTGGTTTTATTAGCAGAATATTTAAGGGACTCTGTCTGCCAGCTTAAAAAGGGACTTGGGAAGGTATAGCTATTCATTATATTGTGCAGAGGCATCTCAGATAAATGAATGACACACGGGTACATGTTTATCAAAAGCAGGTTTAAAGTCTTTAATTGCCTTCAGTAGACTTTTCGCCCATTAACTTGCGCAGTCAGTTTTTGAACTCTAAACTTTTAGCATTCACAACATGTTGTGACGAGGAGCTCCATGGATACCTGTGTGCTATGTGAAGAAGTGGGATATTCCAGTGGGAGCAAGAAGCAAACTGAAAAGAGCAAGATAAAAGTCAAGTTAAATGTCAGGTGTATTTAGAGTCATAGGAGAATGTACCTGAGGAAAGGTACATTGTCTTTACAAAAAAAAACCCCATGCTACATGATACCAAAAGTCATTATGTTACTTATCTCTTCATAAAGCTAGATAATGAGAAATATGGATGATGCACTGGAGACCATTCTTGTGGTGTAGCTCATAACCGTATCAAGGCACCAGTATTGTGAGAAATGGACTTGACTTTGCTGAAGACTGACAACTGTCTTTTAGTTGGGCTGATGACAGCACTGCTTCCTTCAGGAAAGTCTTATTGCTCAGTGAAAGAAGGGAATTCATCTCATTCAAAGGATTTAAGAAAGAAAGACAAAACAAAATGCAAGCGGTAACCAAAAGGCAGAGAGGAAGGTCTTTTGCAGTAGTTTGGAGACGGGCATAACAAAATGCAAAGATGTCAAATTTAATGTATCCAGAGTCCTAGTAATTACATGTCCCCGTTAACACAGACTATGAAGACATGAAATATTGGAAGACATACAACCCATGATAGGAATGCGCTACTACGAAAATGAAACACACTGAGGATTTGTGTAAATCTGTAACAACTAAATGAAGTCACTGTACCCTAATCTTACTTCACGGAACAGTCAACATGGTTTTAGTAAAACACAAGAATATCTTCTCTTTCAGGTGCCTCCCGAAGGATTGACTCAATACAGAAATAAAATCTCTGAAAGCTGAACTCTTCCTTCGATAGATTAAAGTGACTTTCTTTGGGTAGTGGTAGGTCAACAACTGAGAGGTACAGAAATAACATACCCGACCTTTGTCAGGAAATTCCTATTGGTAGGAATAATCCACTGTTACATTGAGGACTGCACAACAGAAAGCCTTTTTATTGGAAAAAATCTCTGAAAACTAAAGTTAAAAAGGTTTTTCAGAGAAGTACCTGGTTTTGAAATATTCTTCTGTTGATAGAGCCTAAGTTTATATAAGCTGAATGTGTACCTCTGCAAGACGATTAATAAAGGTATGTTTGAAATGCACCAACAATAACACATCAGAAGTGTGATTGACAAAAAAACCCTTAGTTTGTGTTGTGAACTGTTACATTAATTTGTACATAGGTAAAAATGTATATACAGAGGTATTTATATCAATCCAAACAGGAACAGATCATCAATTTTTGGAATGCATGAGGAAACTCCTCTGGAAAATGTAGTTTAAATTTCAAAAATATGCCATCACCAAAAGAGTAAATCAATCTGAAATACAGATGTGGTAATGATATTTTTATAACAGGCATAAATTCAAGTACACTTCTAAGTAGTAAACATAAAGTTTGATGAATTATTTTGCCCATCTCAAGGCATCTTCCAAAATTCCTTGAATAGCACAGTGAATTATAGTATCCATTCAAATTACAAATTTTTTCAAAGCCCAAAAGTAAGTGGGGCACCCTGTACCTTTCCTCATATCAGCTGGTGCCTAATTTAGCCAGGGACCTGTCATGTCTACTGTAGCAGACACTGTTAAAGTCAAGGACAACGTATAATAGTACAGTCTCAGCGAGGGAAAAGAGCTCCTTGCACCTCTCTCTTCCCGTGCAAGATTGTTACCTCAGTATATTCTGAATATCTTTCCTCAGTTCAGTGTTCAAGTCTCAGTTACAAGGTTCTTCTCCTTTCCCACGACAGGCTGTTTTACAGTTTAATGGAAACTGAGGAGAGTCAAGAGCCAAGTTCCACATTGAGAACCCTTTTGAGAATTGTGATCTACTGCGACATTTTTCAAACTGATCTCCTAATTGTTTTACTGATGTACCTCTTAAATAACTCCCAGTACTCTTCAGAAACTCTGCACAATGAAATATGAAATTAGAGTAATATTCTGACATGCCCTGCTAGTTTCCACAGGATCAAAAATGTCTTGCTAAGGAGAAGAGCGAAGTTTGGAGAATGTTGTAGTGTGGCTCAACTGGGAAGAAGAGAGCAGAGGGAAAGGGCGAGCAGAGGCGAGTGGGTCAGCCTTTGAAGGTCACTCAAGAACAAAATGCACCAGCTGTGGACAGGTATCCCAGTAATCGAGTGGGTCTCTTTCTTCCTCCCAAAGGGTCCTTAGGAACCACCCAGGTATTTATGGGTGGATAAGATGGTGAGTTCTTACTGTAGTCCGGTGTCCCAGCATTTTTACACTGCTCACATCCACCGAAAAGATGACAACTACAGCATTTATTTCACCCAGGAGGGAAGCAGCTTGCCAATTCTTAAAAGCTTGTGTTTAGGATTTCATAAAGATATGGAGGTGTAACAGAAAGAAGGCCATAAAACCTGACTTAGGGGCTGGGTCCTCCTACAGGACATTGTGTGACGTTGGAGAGATGAGGATTCCTGGCTACTTGGCAAAATAAGGCATACACCATCCCACTTGTGGCTCTACCCATGCTGGCTCAAAACAGCTGAGGAACTTGGCCTTTAATTTTAAAAGGGAGGATGATGCTCCATTCCCTGTTGATACCTCTGTGGGGAAGAAATTCTTCAATTAAAAGTTAAAATGTCAGCACTTTATCTTCCAGATTCCTAGCTTGGTTCATTATGGCTGCACAAAGAAAGGGCTACAGCCTGGTTTATTTCTTCTGCTTGATTTGAAAGTACCAGAATTAATGGTGCATGTGGTGACATGGGCTGCTTGTGGAGATAAAGAGGAGATGTAGGGTTGAAATAAAAAAGGGTGACAGGTTTTAAAATGCATTCTCTACCCTCAGGGCCAAGACACTTTCAGCAGCAGTTTAGAGTCTTCCAGGCACTTTGTTTTGTAAAATTCTAAATTGTCAATAAGAGAAAAAAGAGTTAAAAGCAGCTGGTAGAGCATGACTTGCTGCCGGGGAGGTTTAACCATCCAGGAGATGGACTATGGCTTGCTGCCATGGAGGTTTAGACATCCGAGTAGAGGACAAAAGATGCAAAGCCACTGCAGCCCAAAGCATTTCACAAAGGAAGAAATGCATAGAGGAAAACTACATTTGGAGATTTTTAAAAGTGTTTTCCTCACATACCCCCCCTCTTTTTTTCAGCTTTGAGGCCCTCATATTCAGAGTGGTTAAGGGCAACACGTTACATGACTTTCTCTTTTTCCCTCCAACCTCATTGTCCAAACAAAGCGTTCTGTGAAGTCATCATATTCTGATGCTAATGACAGCAATAAGCTTGGTCTAGGAAGCACACATCGTTTCTAGGTTCCTTCTGTCCCTAATTTTTGTTTCTTTCTGTTAGCAGTCATAGACATTTCTCCTGACCTCGAAGCTGTCACTTAAGCAGCAGAGTCCCCGTGCCTTATGTGGTTAGACCACGAGGACACTTTCCGCAGTGCAGGACAGCACCCACAAGAACCCAAGAGAAACTTCTCTCTGAGCTGACAAGATTTAAGCCATGAATAAATGTTGAGACTGGATTAGAATGACCATGACTCAGACTGGTATTTGCAAGGCCTGCATCCAAGTAATAAATCTCCTTCTTTCCCGTCTGTGGACCCCCATCCTTAAGTCCCCGGATACAAGGGGTTATGCAGAGGTGAAGAGGGTGCTGCTGAAGAAGTGGGACAAAATCAAAGCCCTTCTGTCTCGCTTGCTCTCCTTCACGCAGAACTGCCAGCTACTCTGGAAGAAAGCCCTGACGGTGTTGGCAGTGGTTTGGGGGAGTTGAAGGGTGACAGCCCAGGGAGGCAGTTCAAAAGGTGACAAAATGCAGTTGCTCAAGAGGAGTTTCAGGCTCTGAGTGCCGCCACTGAAGACAGCCACCTTTTAATTAGCTGCTGTATTCCTCCTCAGGAAACAAGCTACAGCAGTGGATAGCAAAACAAGAGACATATTCTTTGCCTATGCACAGATGAAAGCAGATAGGTAAGAGAACTAGAACGAGAGCAGGAAACCAGTCTCCCTATTACGCACTTTTTCAGTGTCAGTAAAAAAACAGTCACTGAAATATGGGTGGGGAAAAACTAGAGAGAGATGTGAAATCAATCAACTTGTGTGGGCTGGATGCACTGAAACACCTGCAGAGGTAAATGTGCAAATGGAGCCCAGCATCATTCTTGATTTCATAGACTTTTAAAGGAAAAAATAGGTTTATATTTGGAGATGAGCTGACTGTTCATAGCAAACAGATACCTTGATAAATGAGGCCAACCTTTTGCCTCACAGACTATGAAAGATGGTTTACATCTGTTATTACATTAACTGTGAAGAAGGAAGGTCCTGCAAACCCACAGGCAAATTCTTCTGACTTCAGCCTGGCCCATGGGCTTCAGAGGGTCTCTAAAACATATAAATGCCATTTGCACACAAGTCAGTGCAGGACTGGGTCCTCTAACTTTATAAGCTTATATTTTCCCCATATAGAGAAAGAACTGATAGAAGTGCAGCAATAAAGATTTATTAGCATGACTAGGCAGATGCCTGAGCACCTGCTATATGGTAAAGGCCTGAAGGTGTTAGACCATCCAGAACACGTACCACCTCCAAGCAGTACCTAAAGGGCACAGTATGTATACCAGACAGTGGTAGAAAAACTGCTGTAGGTGCTTCTTCGCAAAGATACTGAAGGAAGTATGCTGCTGACAGTTTTCACATGACTTTAGCCATCTGCCTTACTACAGAGGTACAGGACTCAAAAGAGAGCGAGAAGCTAACTGGTAAGTTTCTGAATTTCCTGATAGTTATTTAGAACTGCTTTTCCATGTGCAATAATACCTCAGTTTTAGGAGCTGGGCCATCTGTCAGGAGATCAGCTATAAAGGTGGGAATCTCCATTTCCATTTGCACAAAGTCCTGGCTTTGTTACGTGTTGAGATTTCAAGTCTTAAGCCTGGCTGTTTCAAGAAAGGATGTGGCATTGCCTCGCTGCCTGGGTCACTGGGAGAGATGGGGAAGAGCGTGATGACGGGCAGAAAAGCACTGTGGAAATGGAGTCAGTGAAAGATCCACCTTCAGAAAGGGAATGTTTGCTGAGAGCTTGTGCTGGTGGGAGGGCATCACTTCTTCATCCTCTGTGGCAGCAGCAGTTTGAAAGTATCAGGGATTTATAGTGTGCAAACTGGGCCCGAAGGATACAGATTAGTGGGACAGGTGCAGGTGAGGCTTTAAAAAATGTCTGGTGAATGAAGTGTAATTGCACATAGCTAAAGCTGTCACACTGCCATAACTCCCTTATATAGGCATATCTATTTCTATTTATGTATACAGACATGCTCATGTGTCCCATTAAAACATGTTGTTGGATTCATAAAAACATGAGCTATACCATAAGTCCTTAGTGGGGCTCAGAGCCAGTAGGATTTTTTTTTGCAGCTAATTGTAAATCTTTGAATTTACTTTGACTCCTTCTTCGTGAATTGATCCTAAGCTCTACACATATATTTGTTACCATAATTAATCCTAAGGACACAACCTAACCTGAGAAATAAGCCATTCACTTGATCTATTCGTTGTTTCTCTCTTTTTGTTGTGTGTGATCAGACACCTACCTCCAAGGCTTTCCTACAGTCGAGGCATGGCATTGCCCCAGAAGGAAGAAATGAAGGATTTCCCCTGAGAACGCTCCCTCAGGGTTGTTGTACACCCTCAGCCTCGCGTTTTGCCCGCTGAGGAGCAAGGAGACATGAGACTTCCTTGCCATGCTGGAGGGAGACCTGATGGGTCTCAAACCCAAGGTTTCAGCCCTCATTGCACAAACATACCTGCTCCTGTCCCGGTGCCTCTGCACCTCACCTAGGAAAATAAATCTTTTAAGATGAACAGGAATAACAGTTTGACATACCCCATGTACTATTGTTTGCTCCTCAGTATATGTGTTTATACAGAGAATAGGCATTCCTTGAGCACCTATGCAAACAAAAGATCTCACCCACACAAAGGTTATGAACAGCATGTAACAAAAGCTACACATTTAGCAGTTATAAAGAAGCAATGTTTGTGAATCTAGTTTAGTACTGGGCTCATTCTAGTAAAAACAAACCAACAGACCTTGAAACCGGGCCTTTGCAGTAAACCTGAGTTGCACCAACATTCATAAAAGAGAGCTCTGGCGTTGGGGAAGGGCGCAGTTTTGTGGTTCCCTGTATCTGTTGGGCTGCACAAGACAGAAAGGAGATGGAGGACCTAGTTACAAATAGCTGCTTTCTGCGTTTGAATAACCAGCTCTCCACACGCTATGTATGTCTTTCGTTTTAAATAATGCTTACCCCAAGGTCCAAATGGGTCAGTAGATTTGATCACAGCTACTAGCATATAGCAGTTTATTTCAAGTGTTACAGGTACTTACTGCTTTCTCCTTTAATAAAACTTTCAAAAGGGCCTTCATTTGGCTGTTAAATTTTCATTTAGGTTCTTTTAAGTAAAGGCATTCTTCTCTCAATGTCACTCCTTTAGCAATAACTAAGTTTACTGATCCACTTGGCTATTGGCCCTGGAGGGATTTCTGAGCAGACATTTAAAAATGCACATTTCCAATGTCACTTTTTAGTCACTCGGGAGCATTTATGTCCCAAACCAAGTCTGCTTTTATGGACCTTGACTTTGCATTTCCTTTGCATCCGAATTCCTGCTAAGGGTGATGCCAGCCTGGCGTGAATGAGAGAAGTGGCATCAGACCCAAGGGCTTCTGCCCTGACAGGACACTTAGGATAATTTAAGATTTTGAGTCTGGCCCCTCCTACATCTGTACTGAAGCTTTTATACATGATGTCAGAATTTGGCACAGTTCAGGTTAGCAAAGTCAAATGAGCTAAGCCTGAAGTCACAATCTTTGGAAACCAGAACTTCACACAGTTCAGAGCAAACCAAGGGAAATATTGATGATATTCAGGGTTCAAACTGAGCACAGGTTTCCTGAACACGGTCAGAGAGAACTAAGCTGGAACGCCAACAGAACTCACTCGTAAACTGTGATATGAATGTGACAGTTATTTAATACCAACATATAGGTCAGAGTGTTTTTAAAGACCTGGTTTTGGAAAAGCTCCTTTTGCCAGGCATCATTTTGTACCTCTACATTAACTCTGTCTGCACGTTGCTGGCAATTATTCCCTCAAATCTTTTCTTGTTAGCAGCAGATAGCTGAGTATCACAGGGCTATGGTTTGTACTCACCATTAACGGTGGGCACGCTGTTGATCCAGGTCCTCAGAAGCCCTTGACTACGGTGCGATACACAAATAGAAGAGCTCCTCATCTCCTGGATGTCGCCGACACAAACATCCCCGGGCAGAAACTCAGCCCCATTTTGGTTCACGTGTAGTACGAGAGAGGAGAAGTACCACTGGGGTTGTTACATCTGAGGCGGTGCCTGCAAAATCCAACCTACAAAGCCAAATTCTTTCTGTTCCTTTGACCATTTTAGCTTGGTCTTGAGTGTTTATACTCAGTACGAAATGCCATAGTCTTTTAGGGTGAGAAGGAACGGCTTAGGGCTTGCAACTGAAACTACACTGAGGCTAGCCGATGGCCAAAGCTGTGACCCAAAAAGCCCCCAGGCAGCTGCCAGATAATACCTGAGGCATCTGCCTGGTTGACTCCAGGAGCAGCGTGCCACCTCTGCACACCTCGTGGGCCATTCCCAGCCCGAGCAGCTCAGCACCTCTCCTCAGCCCAAGTGCCTCTAAAAAATACGGTGGTGACCACCTTTTTTTTTTTTTAATAGTTTCATGGCAACAGTACTCTGGAAGCCCCTGTCTGAGGACAGCCTGTGTTCATTAGGACAACAGTACATTGGGAGGAGTACATTTGCTACTACTTATATTTGCTGATGAAGGTGGACCATCATTAGTGCCTTGCCCAGCAAGGAGGCACTGATTGTGTTTCTTATCCTGCCAGTATTTAATGAAAAATGCACAAATAGCTCTTGGCATATGGGCCACAACTCGCCTATGTCGGGCGAGTATTCTAACCACTAAAATAGTGTCCTGCTGCACCGTACTCCATCTCTTCCACAGTCTCCATGGGTTTGCCAAGCCTTTATAGAAAAGCGTTAGCTCCACTGATGCTTTGGAAGCAAAGGTGGGTAATTTTTGCCCTATAAAGGGGACTAAATGGACAGAGGCATCTGCCTGCAGCCTTTTGGGATGTATCTAAATCTTGGAGTATAGGATTGCTATAAACTGCTCTTCGTGGTCCCTCCTCAGCACGCTCAACATTTCAGATGCCATGTGAGAAGGCCTTACTCCATATACTCTGCATAACAGTCCCTGGGCTGCCTCTGTTTCAGAGGTCTGAATTCAGTTTGGGCAGAACCTATAGGATCTTCAGCTTATGGGCAAACACTCCTTTTACCATGATTTGAACTAGAGTTTAGATTTTTTATATATATGCCTGCCTTGCCTGTGTGCATAGTTTTCATCCATGATAAACACAAGGCCACTTTCCACCTCACTGGAAAAAAAGATGTTTAATTTGAAAAATGGTGATAAAGCAGCATAAACAATGGGAATAAAACAAGAGCTGAGACCAAGATTCCTGCTATGATGCAAGCAACTTTTGAAAGAAGTCAAATAAAAATACACATCATCCTAATTTCTGATGTATGTAGGTTAGTTTGTTCTTTCTGAACACAAACATTTAATAATTTTGATTACTACAGAATCCTCATAAATCTAGAGGACTTCCATACAGTTGAACAAAACTGTCTGGAAGATTATGGTCACCTGTTGACAACAAAGCTTAATCTAATCCAGCCTTCAGAGACTTTTAATTATCAGCAAACAATTCATGTGCATCCATCTGGGTGTTCAGCTCTGCTTTGGACATAAATGCCTACCATTTCTTTTGACCTCTTAACTATCGTGCACCATAAATAAACACAAAGCATTTCCTTCCTAGAGCACTTTGTTCCATTTTTGACTTCCTACTTAGACTTTTCGTTTTTAACTAGAACCTACTTGTTGATTTATAAGCTGCAATTTTCTTATTGTGTTAAGAATTTCCTGCTATACAGCATCCTACATTTTGCCTACCAAGCAAGGATGACAGATCTTTAATCTTAATATTACCTCCTCATCTATTTATATAGGACAGTTGTTTGTGGAAACTTCTATCCTTTTCATTTTGATGAAGGACACCTTTAGGAGGGCGCGTACAGTTAGTCTGCTGTGTATGTGCTGTTCATGCAGCACCCAGCGTGTCCTGGCTTCTCATACGAGGATAAAAGAAGGACTGGTGCCTGCTTTAGAAAGCCTACACCTAAGGAGAAGCACGAACGGAAAGAAAGGAAATGGGACATGAAAATCTTAACTGGGTTGGAGGTTGGCCATGTCTTGCTTATTCAAAAGGCTTTTGTTTGGATTTTCGCTTCCAGAAATGTGGCTGAAGGAGTCATGCTGCCTGCAAGTGTTTTTTGAGGGGTGTCTCAAAAACAACTTTTGAACCCTGGCCTTCAGCTCAATGTATATAACACAGGTGGCTGGACACCCTCTGAGATGTTTAGGGTGTATAAGGATGGGGGCAGGCACAGGAGGACACATCATGTCGGACAGAGGGTCATATAGGTCCAAGAGGCCAAGGCAAGACCTCGGCAGAGGAAGGAGAATGCCAGAGAAAGGATTTAGGGAGAGCTGGGAGGGAGACAGATAATAAATGCTGCAGCATTTTAACGCCTCAAACAGCGACTGTGCTTTCAGCAAGACATAAATTGACCCCAACCTTATGGTGACTTTACAAATAAAATATAAGTTTTTAATTAATTGCACAGTGAACAAGAGAGAAATGAACGCTTCTTTTCTATAATGATGATGTGTGTTTGGTAGTGCTCTCTTGCTGCCTAAATGAATGGCAGGCAGAGTGTTGCGGTGCTCTGGCAGCACTTCTGGAATTGGATTATCTCCCCTCTTCCACTTGACATTGCAGAACAGTCACCCTTAATTGTGCCTTCTATCTGATTATTAACCACTGCTTCTGATCATGCTCCATCTCTTCCCTCGTCTGCTTTTCATCTTTTGCATTGCCTGTCTATAATTGCAACAGACCTGCCTCCAGGCCCCGAATTATTTCCTATCATCTTCAGGTGCAACAGATTGTTTTGAAGATTTTGACGGCTCCAGTTGTCCTAGTGCTGTTCATGTCTCGCCTGAAGCTCTGGCTTGTTGGGTTCTGACATTGGGCAAGAACAGGAGCAGTTCCTACAGGCGCTGGTGGTCCAAACTCTACCTCAGGGGATGAAGACCCTGAACCTGCATGTCGTGGCAGTCTTCAAATACCTCGCCAGGCCAACAGTGAAGGTACTGTGAGCTACAAAATGGGAATCGGTTTTGGTGCCACGCTGTCCTGCCTGGCTTCAACAGGGCAGATATAAAATGTAGTGGTGGCTGCCAGCCCGCAGATGATAGGTGAAGCAATGATTTTGCATCGTGGTCCAGAGGCACTGGCATAGTGTAAGCAGTGCACAGCACAGGTTGTAAAATGCATTCATAAGAAATGTTTCATATATGCAGTCATTGCCTCCTAAAAATCCTCCCGCCAACCCTTCACGCAGCCAGACAGGAATTGCCTCAAAGTCATTGAAGTAAATACATTTCTTCTTTAAAATCCTACGAGACAGACAGCCCTCCTTGCCAGGAGGATGATTAGGCCATCAGCTGGAGGCTGGAGCAGAGGAAAGGAATAAATGAAAGAGATAATAAATCCATCTATTCATATTACAGATCATGAAAGGGGAAAAACTGGCAAGCACCTGGCATAAAAAAGCTGGTCTGGAAGTTGGGAAACAAGAAAGAGCGAGGTTGACTGGAGCCAGACTTCTCTGGAGGAGCAAAAAGACCCCAAATCCCTAAGGACTGCAAGTATCCTACCCAGTTAGATAGCAAATACTGAATGAAAATAAAATGCATATCGGCTGAGTTATTAGTTCGCTAAATACCCAGCAGCAGCCAGCTCTGAGCTGCAGTGCTAAGTACAGCAATGCCGGAAATTTCAGAGAGGGTAACTGAATACCAAGTCTGTATTGCTGCTATCGATTACTTTGCTTTCATTTATAAATAATGCTGGGTTGCTTAGGTTGCCAGTTAGGAGCTCTAAGACTATCCAGGGTGATACCTCATTCCTTTAGAAAGACCTGGTTTAATACATTATACACTCTAAAGGGCATCACTGCGGAAAGAGGCAATAAAGCCACAAAGCAAGAATCAGTTGCATGGAAAAAATGAGTTTTCATCCCGTATCAGGAGGAAACTGAGATCTTCTGTCCTTTTTCCTGGGTGAAAACAGAGATACCTACCTCCTAAATAGTCACTCACCGAGAAGTTGAGCTCACCTATGGAAATACTCTGGTGTTTTGGACCCTGGTTCCAGAGTCACATTCACTGAACTGAGGAAGCAAATCCAGCATCCTGATGAGGCCTGTGATACAAGAGCTAGTACTTGGCAGAAATACATCTCCGGTGTAGGAATATACAGTACATCTACATCTACACGCACACCCATGCCTATGCACAGTGTTCAAGGACTGGTGAGCTTGGGTTAGACGAGGCAAATAAAGTACAGGGCTTTGCACGTGCAGCTACAAATGAAAATTCTCCATGCAGCTGATTTGCCTGTTGCAACCTGGGAGAGGTTTGGCCCCTTGGAAATTGAGGCCCCTTTAAGCGAGATGTCTACCATTCTTTTGCACTCCCAAATGGACATCAGAGGCACCAAACTCACGGGGTTTTTACAGTCTCTATGTTATGAATAATAACTGTAAGGTCCTTTTCTTTTGCAGGTTATTGTTAGCTGATATGCAGATAACATATCTGTCTGTACAACATCTGTAGGTCCAGCCTTGTGTGATAACTGTCAGCAAGGCAGGGATGTTCTTCCACTTGTTTAAGAGGAAGAGCGTTGCCTGGGAAAGCCCTGCTCAACCCACGTTTTAGCCAACGACTGCTTGGAGGTTTCTTAAATCAGGTTGGTTTTCTCCTTTTTGTTCTGTCTGGGGGATCTTTATCCTTGTTTCCCCTGGAACTGAGACTTGTGCGATCATGCTGCCTATCAACCCCCTGTAATAATATTTGAATCCAGTGGCCAAACGTCATCGCACTTGGCAGAGGGCTGGACCTCTCAAGGATAACACAGCTGGGAAAGAGGTAACCAGATAATGAAGGGAGAGGGAGTAAGTTAGTGCATTCACTGCAGAAGGGTTTCAAGGAGAGATCAACCACATCAAGAGGCACCAGAGAAGTTTTACACAGGGGAGAGAAACACGGGAAGCAGCCTCTGCCAACTCTGCTCATCACGGAGCAGTTTGTCTGAGGAGTGTTAGCTTCAAAAACCCAGACAGACCATTCACACTGACATCAAGGACATGTCTGCACGTAGACGAATTTCCTCTCCAGTTTCCAGCTTCCCAATAGATTCACAAACAGATGGGGTGTGCTGGACTAGTTCAGTCCAGCTCAGTTTTATTTTATCTGCAGCATCAGTTTTGTTGCAAACAACTTTCATAGACAGTGTTCAGGAGGCATCCCTGGCACTGTTCCCTTCAAGACTCAATTGCTGAGTGCTTATAGCCAAGCACTTAGAGAAAAGGGATCTCTAGTAAAAAGTAAGTCAGCTTCCTTCCTCTCTTGTCCTGGACTGTGCTTTTTAAACAGTCTATGCCATTATACAGACGAGGACAGCATTTCTCCTCCATGCAACCCATACGGCATAGCCATGTTGAGCACAAGCGGTGGCACACCGGGTGGTTTCCTGACTGGAAAGCAAATACCCTGATTTTTGTCACAATATCTCATCAATGTCCTGGAAAAATTGTGAAGCCCACCAAAAGAAATGATGATGGACTGCAGGTATAGGAAGGGAGAGGCAAAGTTTTCCATCAGAACCCAACAAAGTGACACGCAGCAGCCGGTAATACCTCCCCAGGCAGGTCTGTGCTGTTGCAGGGGAACCTTCTCCCAGCAGAAAAGAAGGCTTTACACTTCCTTATTATGAAAGGACATCTGATAGCCCAGATTGCTCTGCTAGGCAAGCTATCATTTATTTATTGGGCTTTAATGGGATTGAATAGCTGTCTGCCCCTCCTGGATGCATCCTGCTTTCTGCTCTGTAAGTGACTGATAGGCACCGTTAATATTACCGTGGACAGATACATCGATTTTAGGGGGAGGAGATGTTTCTGAAGTTGAATACTGTGTGCTTCTCCCCACATCCAGAAAGCTACACCAGAACTGGAAAAGATGCATCGATGCATCAGGGTGCATCGATGCATCAGCAGCGAGGATCATCAAAAGTACCAAGTGGCTTCTGCACCAGAAACCACTAAATCGAGGAGTTCTCTTCTGTTTGAAGAGGACGTCAGCAGGGGACAGTGATGGCTGTCTCTTCTAGTCCAAGAAGCACAGGGCAGCAAGTGAGCCTGTCAGACAGCAGTTTTAAAGGACAGGAAAATACTCGTGTACATAATATGCAGCTCATTTGTGGGCTGACTTGCCAGAGCCCACATGATCATGATCAGCTCGTTTGGCACCCCACACGTGCACTGGTGACACCTTATATCCCCTCCTCAGGTTGCTCCTCAAATAGTCAGACTTACATTATTTAACGAGTCCATCACTGGAAATTTTCATTCCATCATTTGGCAACCGAAAAGCCCATATGAGCTCATCCTTGAGAGCTGAAAGGGAAGGATGTTGCAAAAGCAGAGCTGAAAGGCATCCTGCTGGAGTCAACGGCATCCATGAGTTGGAGTTTCTGGATGTCTGTTGTAAGAGCCAACAGCTGTGTTACTGTTACTGGAGGAAAATAAGAATAATGTATTGTAGGAAAGCAAATCATAATTTCCTGAATATAATGTATTAGCTAAGGTCACTTTTCTTCCTTGGGTAAAAGTCTTCTCAAAGGCAGCATAGGTGCTGGATGTAGGCAGGTCCCAATGGCGTTAATGAAACTGGGTTGTCTTTAGCCATCTGATCTTAGCAAACCCATTAAACCAATGAGAGAAGAAGACAACAAGGGAAATTTCTTAATTTCTAATATGTAAAAATACATTTAAAATAACTAAAAAGTAAAAAGATTTTACTTTTGCATATTTACTGCATGACTTGCATTTCTCAGAACCTGAGAAATAACAGGCAACCAAAGACCTAAGAAGATGTCCTTGCTGGTGATAATATTTGGCAGTGCTGGGAGAGGCTGTGCTTCCCTACTCTCTCCACACTGCTTCATACTGCTGCTGGAGGCCAGAGAAAGCCCTCCTGGTTGCTCTTACTCCTCACTGAACAACACTTGCCATGAAATCCTACCCAGCCTTTGCTACAGTAATCTCCAAGCTTAGAGTTTCTTTCCGAAGCTATTTACAATTGTTCTGAAAACCTGTGGATGAAGTTTCCAAGGAGGGCATAAGCACATAAAATGTTGAAATTTGGTACTTCACACCTAGCTCTGGAGAAATTTAATTTCCCTAGCTTTCAGCCAGTAAAGTCTCCAAAGTAGCATTAAAAGCAGCTTCAATAGAAAAAAATCTTTACATTTAGGATCTAGAATTTTTTTCTATTAATCATGCCCTTTCTGCAAGGTGACCAATAATGAATGGTCAAACACAGCAGTACCAAAAATCTCTGCCTTTCTGGTTCCTGCTCTGTGCTGAGAACACCGGTACCGGCGGGTCCTCCCCCTCAGCAGCAGGTCTGATTTTGGTGGAGGGCCCTCCCACAGCAGCAAGTACTCCCATGTTCAAAAAAATAACCTGGCAGGTTTCTCCCCCTGCTGCTCTTCACACTGAACTTTTGCACCGGTGATGCTGTTCTGGAAATACAGTACCAGGTAACACGTGCAGTCAGTAGATTACAACCTGCCATCTTATCCATTCTCACTGTCTAGGAGGAAGATATATATTCACCAAATTAGCCCTTAATCCTTCAGATCAGGGCAATTGCACATGCGCATCCTTAAAATGTATAGCTTGAAAAGTAACTTCCAACAGCTACCACACACACTCAGCTTTTACTGCATATTGTGCAGGTAGGAGAGGGGGATCAATGTGTATAGTACATGAGTGCTACTAATTATTGATCCTCTTGACTGGCTGGCTGAAATGACATCGATTTATAAATATATTTGCAGAAATGCTTAGGAAGGAGCAGACACGTGTGCATGCATTCCTCGTGTACATTAAGAGAGGGGAAGTGCTGTCAGCCTATATCCACACTCCCCCTTCCCATACTCCCAGCAACATAGGATCCAAAAAACTAGACTTTATGTGTTTCGATGGAATGAGACCCCATACGAGTCAGCGATGGGGGTGTACTTATACACAGAGCTACCCTGTTTCTGTCCAGTGTGTCTGGGGGGCACGGGAGCTCTGGGTGAGTGTTGGTGTCTGTTAGTGAGTCCTGCAACGAACGGGTGGAGATGTAAATAGGAATTCCACTAGGGACACTCCGGACGTTTATAAAAATTATTTTAGATCACTTCCTAAATAAGACAGAGTTTTAGCAAGCCCACACTTTTCAGCATAGGCATTGCCAGCAAGCACGCACTCACTGGCTGGGCACAAGCATGTGCTCTTTGCAAGGTTTTTGGCTGGCAGCTTACGGTAAGAGGTAATGCACTTTGCCTTGTGGTCTGGGCCCTGACAACCCCTCAAGCAGTTAATACGACTGAGATGGCAATCCTCAAAGTCAGCAACTTTAGTACAACCTGTGACGTGAAGACGGCTGCCGTGGCCAGGAGCGAGGCCAGATGCATCCCCCCCAGAAGCATCCCATAGGCATAAGGCAGACAAAGCTGGAGGGAGGCAAACAGCTGTGGGATATGCGGTGGGAGAGGAAACTGGGTGAGCAGCAGGATCTCAGAGCAGCTGGAAAAGCAGAGGGGAGAGGCAAAGAAGTAGAAGGTGAAACGCAGGAGAGAGACAGAGCAGCAGAGAGACGAGGGAGAAAGCACGAGCAACCTCAACAGGGAGCAAAATGGCATTCATTGCCCTCCTCAAGGTGCATCAAAAGCTTTCCTTTCTCTCCCAAAGTTCATCAGCTTCATCCAGGTCTCCGTGCCAGAGTTCTGCTTCCCTGGGTATGTGTGTGTTCTGGTGATGGGACGTGGAGGAATTGGTAATTACCCACATTTCCCCAATTTTCTGTCCGTACGGGTGCCCCTGCAGCTCTGCAGTGCCTGAAGGATGAAGTGGGAGGGATGAGGGGATGTGAGGAATCGCCAGCAGAGTCCAAGCACGGGGGCCCAGGGCATCTGCAGCCCCCACCGCTGCCCCCAGAGCTGCGGCCAGGACTGCAGGCCAGGTTGCTGCCCCGAAGGTCACGGGAACACCGTCTCCATCTCCTCAGCAATGGCCAGGTACTGCCTGCCCCCGATCTGCCAGCAGAAACGTATCTACTGAAAGGATCCAAGGTTAGAAAAAACCTGGTAATTAAAGGCATTGAGATAAACGGGGTCACTGGGACTTAAGAGGGTTTGGAAACCATCTCACGTGCAGTTGTGCTGGCTGACTGGAGGAGGGCAGCAAAACATTGGGGATCTTCGGAGCCCAGCTCAGCACAGCCCGTGTTTGGCCCCAGCAGTCCTGGCCAGGAGTAGCCGACAGCCTTCCTACCCACCCAGCTGCTCCCCATGCCCAGCTTCAGAGCCCAGCAGGCATCCATGCGGGCCACAGAGGGTTAAGTGCCCCCAAAAGCACCTTGGCCTCAGCTGAGGTCTTCTGACCTGCTGTTACCCATCCTCAGAGCCACCAACTAACAATTCGTTCATCAATAACGGCATTTTGCCGAATTGGCACTTAAAGTGACTTTACTGAGTGAAGAAAATGAAGGTGTTCACAGGGGCACAGTTACAAAGCAGGCAGAAAGCAAAGATCATCAGCGAGCCCTTCTGCCCCGCACATCCCCACCTAAGAGGGTGCTGCTGTCCTGGGGCCGCAGGAAGGAACAGCCCGCTCAGCTCTCTTGCCCTTGTCCACTGAATGATGCTGTTGCTGCTGAAGAAGGGAGACCAGGCTTGGATTTTAGGACATTTCGGTGCTCCGCATACAACTGAGGTCATGACTGCTATTACTGCAGGGGTTACTCACGGACTTGTCTGTTCCTCCTCTGCCACTGATTGCCTGTGTGACCTTGGGCACATCACTTAGCCTGTCTTTGCCTCCGTTCCCAACCTGAAAACAGAGATGCCAACCCTCCCTCCCATGCTCACAGGAGTATTGCAAGGTGGTAAGATGCCACAGTGGTGGGACTCACATATATAACTGCAGTAAAGAGTCCTGGCAATGGGAAATGGAAGGAAGGTGTACCTGGATCCCACCTTGACCGGTGTCGGGTCGAGACTGAGCTTGCGTCCCAGTGTGGGAACTTGAAAACTTCCAAATCTGACTAAGGAAACCTATGAATAAAACTACTGATCTCCTCTCACATGCCTGCCCAGGCACCATGATAATATTAGTATTCACTGTGGGGCTGCTGCGTGCATCCACACAGCTCCTCTCCCGCCCTGGCAAAGCAGCGTGGCAGGGCCGGGATTCACCCCAGATAGCCCTCCATCCAGCCTTGGGAATTCCAAAATGATCCCAAATAAGTAATTCATACTCAGCTTCAGATAAGCTAAATTGGGTGTTTGGTCTCCGCTGACTCTGCAGGGAGCCCTGACTGGGCACGTAGGTGCTCCGTCCCCATCCCAGCAGGCAGGCAGCATGAAGGCATCCCTTCGCCATCCACGTTTTATCCACTTGGAGCAAGATACAGGCACCTACATGCCCAAGGTCCGGACCCCCCAAGATATCTAAACGCATACATTTCACTGAAGTGCTGTGGAGTATATTCACAGCTGAGAGCAAGAGCAGGATACAAAAAAAAAAAAGCATGACAAAATAACAGCAGAGTCTGTGCTAGACCGTTTGGTGGTCTGTTTATCCACTACAAGTGCAAGAAGAGCCAAGGAGATAAGACAGGTAACTGAGAAGAGAAAGGACTAACTGGTCCTCAGCAGCCTGACTTCCCCACGAGCCATCCCTGAGGTGTCCCTCCACCAGTCTGCAGCGGAGCACTTGGAGAATTTTTGCAATCCTCTCTGCTGTCCTACAGTAGGTTTATAAAAAGCATCCCCCGTGTCCTTATTAAGATGCTTCTGCACTTTAGCAATTGAAGTAAAGACAAGTTCTATTGGACTTCTGTGTATATATGGTTACCCTTAGGACAAGCCTTAACATCTTCCTAAACTGAAAAAAACTCTTTGGCTAATTCTCTAGCTTTCGAATCGGAAAGTATCTTGTTGCCTGTCGTAGGTATTGGTCCTTATGCCCTCTCTTACTGCTCCTGTTTCCCCCAGTTCTGCTGTGCATCGTTCCACTCGCTCTGTTTGTAGCTGAGCACTGTTACACGAGACACTTTCCAAACGATCTATTATTACCGAGCTGCATTTCAAGTGCAAAGTCGGATTTCACTCGTAACAATTTCACAGCAGTTGATTGCAAACTGGAGTTTAAAGGGCAGGAGGAAAAACATGAATTGTTAAACTCAAATGAGAAAAACAACAACAAAGGGCACCATCTGTAGATATGCCAGTGATTTGGGGCAATCAGACCAAAGACCCTGTGCCGTTACACCTCTGGACAACAGCCTACAGCACTGCTGAAATCAGCTATTCAGAAGACATTTCCTACTCACTTTTCTTCATAGGGAAATAGTAATCAGTCCAGACCGTGAGAGGTTATCACCCCATCTTTAACATCTGATTCACTGCCACATTGCAGCCTGAGGTCTTCTTCACAGTTTTGTATCTGCAAAGTATTGTTTTCATCTGGGGTGTGTCCTGGAATATAAAGTACAAATATCTGTGTGAACAGAATAAACTGAAAAAATGTAATGACTACCTGCTCAGACTTGCTCACTAAGCAAATAAATAAGCTCTTAGAATTTCATTGAAAGCCCTGAAATTATCATTTTAAACTTGAAAGATAAAGTTATGATTCATTTTCATGCCCAGCTGAAAATCTGGCCAGGGAGGAAAATGTGTTTCAGGGTTGGAAAAAGCTTGTCTAGAATTATTAAACACAGTCGTGTCCAAAATACATTTTTGGCAAGTCTCGTGAGTGCCGCCCATCTCCGTGTCCCCTCTATAAGCATGCCATAGGGATGCCGGTCCAACATTGGAGAATGCTTTAGGGTCGGGGGTAAGCGGATCGCTGTTGCTGTGTATGAAGCAGTGCTGTTACCCATTAAGAGTACCCGACCCCCAGGCTGCCCTCCTCAGGCCACCAAAGTTCCTGATTTTGGGGGACCCTGGTGCAGGTTCCCCACCGTTGGGTGCTGCCGTACCCCCGGTGCCTGCCGAGCATCGCCGCGGGTGGGAACGCAGCCCGCGGCACCCGGCTTGCAGAAAGATGCTGCCTGACCCTGGTACGGAACATGTCATCATGCGCCTCTGACTGATCCGCAGTTTGTATAAACTACTTAAAAAAGATAAATTTATCTCCTTTCTTTCAAAGATGCCAATGAAAAATTCTGTGATCTCTTACTTTCCCGTCTGTATCGCTCCATTATATTTTTTTCCCCCAATAGCAGCAGTTTTCTGAGGACTATAACTATTCAGGCATCTCACTGATTAATGTAGAGGTAAGAATGCTTCTCAAATACTGCCCCAGTGGTCTGGCAGTAGATATTCATACAGTAGACTCCTACATATTGAACTGCCCAGCACTGGCCTCTGAAGGGGCTCACTGAAGCTATTGCATATTTCCTTATGAATAGCATTAAAAATGGCATCAAAAGCTCTTCAGTTATTCAAACGGTGTTTTGATTTGTTGTTCCTTCAGTAAAAGAAACTCACTGAAATGTGACTTTGGCAGCTGAGAAGCTGGACTTGCCACAGGCTCGCCGTGGCTCACATCGCTGAATACCTTCTGCAAGAAGAGCCCTACCCAGCTGGGGTGGGGCGGAAATTTTTATTTAAATCTGCATCACAAATCTGAAACGGGGTCTTTTGAGTCATTCCGGTAAACTGAGGGCTAAATCAGATCTGTGGTTTTCTCTCTCTTCATTTGATGGTTCAGGTTTACGAGTTTGGCTTTCTGGCGATGCTGCAGGAGCCGGGGGAAAAGCAGGGTCACTGTCCTGCGGGGTGGCCGGCGATCTCTGCCATGGATCCTGCCACGTCTGCTAATCTTAATACTTATTTCGAGGAAGGAATGAAACTAGCTACAGGTGCGAAGCAACTGATAAATGCGACAAATACAACTTTGTGCCAGTCTTATAGTTTAGGAACAGAACAAGTTCTTTATAGCAGCTGGGATATTTTTCGAGAGACAGGCCTGGTATTCACAAGTATCTCCACAACTTCTGCTTATAGCAGAAGTTATTTCTAAATATTATTATTTCAGTTATTTCTGAATACTAGGACTTCTTAATGGTGCGTTGGGATCACAGGCTTCATTATCCATTATGGATGCTGATCCCAGGCACTCAGATCGATAAAAAGATGCACTGATAGTTAAATTCTGATGCATAGCCATATTCTGAAATGTTCCCATCTCAGCAGGATGACAGCTAAACATAAAAGTGCTACAAATGCTCCTAACCCATTTTAGTGAAACGCTCAGATTTAGAATCATTTTTCTCAGTCTGGCCTTCCCTTGAAATGTTGATTCAGCCAGCATTTGTATTAATGGTATCTCCATTAAAACTATTCACCTTGTCTCTCTGAGGACACAATTTTCTGTCTTTTAGCCAGTAGCCGAAAGTGGAACTCTTTCATCCGTAGCCATGTACCTTTTTAATGCCAGGTCACTAAATAGAAGACTGTGTCAGAAGACAGTGTAGCTTAGACCGGTGGTTTAATAGTTCCACAGGTAGGCACACAGAGATCAGTGGATACTAAAACCTGCTCGTGCTCAGCCCTTGTCCTCAGGTTTTTCTCACCTCTTCTTTTCTTGAGGATCCCTCCTTAGCACTTACAGTCACACCATCAGGTGTTACCAACATTTACTGGAACAAGAGAAATATTTCTGCCTCTGGATAAAGGTTGAGTGCATAGGGTTTTGCCCTTTCCTCGATCATTTAGGCACCGTTTTAAAATGCCTCTCAGCGTGCACGGCTCAGGAGATGCGCAAAGGGAGATTTGCAGCGGTTTCCAGAGCCGTGCAATCACTGGCAGCTCACCACGGAGGACCCTGAGGGCTGTTCCCCCAGCACCGCATCCTCTTGGGCAGCCCCGGAGGGATGCTGTGGTGGGTGCCCCTGCCAGCACCCTGCTGCTGCTGCGCTTACGGGTGCAGGAGAGCAGCAACGCAGCCCCACCGTCACCCCTCCTGCCGCAAGAGGAGGTGAGAGGTGACCCTTTGAGAATTAACCTGCCCTCAATTTGGGGTCCCTTATAGCACAGCACCATTACATCATACTTTTCGATAGCTCAGGATACTTTATTCGACACAAACAAGTGTCTCTTTATGCAGCAACAGGAGCCACGTCAATTAAAAGAGCATCGTTCTGTTGTTATAACAAGGCCAGGAGGACGGATGAGCAGCTCCAGAGGGACAGGGAGTGAAAAAGGACGTCTGCATGCTCAAGGGAGCTCATTAACCACTGAACAGCCACTGGGGTTATCCTGGAAGATAATTCCACGCTTTCTAGCTGGCCTCATTTCCTTGTATCACCCTGGGAAAAAAATGTCTCCCTCTATAAATATTTTTATTTATACACACACACATATATAAGTATATATATAAATATATAAGTGTGTATATATATATATATATCTCACTGGCACCAGTAGGGGAAATAAGGCCTATGGGGGTTTAGCTTTTGACAAACATGGTATCGCTCAGACTGACAACAACGGAGGAATCAGCCACACATACCTGAGGGAAATTTTCAATGAGTACGAGGGGCACCTGTAAAAACAGATTTTCCCAACAGCATTTTAACACCTACGCTGCTTTCCACTCGGTATTGATTTCTTACCGGCTTGAAGCTGACCTTTCCCTGCCCGATCTGACGCAGAATTAACATCCAAACCAGCACACCCAAGGGCTCTGTAAACTGCCTGTGTGCAGATAAACCCTGATGCCTCCAGGCAAACCATCCCTGGAGGTGTTCAAAAAACACTTCGGGTCATGGTTTAACGGGCACGGTGGTGTTGGGTTGACGGTCGGACTTGATGATCTTAAAAGTCTTTTCCAACCTAAACGATTCTAAGATTCTATAATTGCAGCCGGCCCATCCTTACCTGGGTCGGGCTCTCCGTGGTGTCGGGCAGGGCAGGAGCCGTCAGTGCCTGCTGAGGACCCGGCTCTGAAGATGCGATGAAGAAAACAACTTGGGTCTGGTAGGGCCCCGCTGTGGTCGGGGGGGGGGTCTGTTTTGGCTGATACCAGCTGACAGCCTTCATCTGGTTTTGGTTGGGAGGGAAGGGGAGACCGTACCTTGATTCACCCATCACCTGCGGGAAGTTCACGGAGCGATCGGCAGGCAGCAGCAGCCCAGTATCAGGCAAAGCCAAGACTGGGTGCAGGCCAGAAAAAAGCGAGATAAGGTTAAAGAACGTGTAGGTAAACGAGTGTTTTCCAGCTGGCCAAGAGCAGAGCAATTCAGCAACGAGCCAAAGCAATCTCTGAAAGTCTTGCTGAAGACCAGCCTCCTTCCCAGGGGCCCAAAGACGGGTAAATACACCGTCTGTGTTTAAAAACAGAGAGAAAGGACGGACCTGGGGGGATAAGTCAGTCCCACTTCAATGCAGATGAAGAGGCTAGAAAAAGAATTCCACAATCAGTTTATAAATACCTGCAAGTCCATAGGGTGATTTAAGTCATGCTGAAAATGCCAGACCAGTCTCATTTCTTGCTTTGCCTAGGAGGGCAGGTGGTAAACTTGGCATATCTTGGTTTGGGTAAGGTTATAAATTGTTTCACTTAGCATTTCTCCAAGCAATCTTTGATAATGGGATCTAGGTAAAATAACCATTAGGTAAGTTCACAAGCATTCGAAAACCTGTTCCCAAAGAGAAGTTTCAACAGTTCTCTCTACTTATCTATGCTTTCCTGTAAACTGGTAGGGTATTCTTGAGCAAAGGAATCTTTCTCCCTAAAAATACATTATCGTTTTGGTGAGGAACTGGTACTTCATTACCTCCTTACCATTACATCACTGGTAATGCACTACCCAAGTGATGGATTTATTGAATAGTGTCATTAATTATCTAGCAGAGGCTGGGTGAAGAGTGCAGTCATGAATTGGAAGGATGTAATTTGTAATATAGAGACCTGTTGCACCAGAACAAGGGAGCGATGCATCAACATGGTGGCAGGTGTTGCCTGAGTGCTGTTACATACAGTTTTCCCAATTTCTTGTCCTTCGCTTGTAAGCAAATGTTGAAGCGGCTTGCCTTTGCTCTGCTGGGTGCTGAGTTCATTTCAGAAAACCAGGCACAGGAATTGGGCTGGGTATCCTTTAAAAATGAGGCTCTATGGACATGTTTGGACAAGGACTAAGCAAGATACATTAAAATTAAGACCCGGACTCTGCATTGTTACTTTTTCATCTCAGTTAAAAACTGAGAATCAGCGCACATCTGCTACAGATGCAAAAGAGATTGGTCAGCCTGTCCGTAGGGGACTTCAGCAACAAAAACAGAGCAAGAAGGAGGTCTGGCAGGATTAGGAACTTGTGCAGAAAATAACATGATTTCAAAGTGGCAAAGTATAAGGTACTAAACCAGAGGACAAGTATGTGAGTGGCTAAAATTCGATGGGAGGAAGGACTGTGAGAAGCAGCAGCACTCGGAGCAGTTTGGAGAATTTGCTGAATACTAAGTACACAAAAATTTGCAATTTGATAGGGCTATGTAAAAAAAAAAAGCCCTAAGTCATTTTGAGTGGCTCGTGCTGAGACATCATGTTACCGAACTGAAAAGCAGTATTCTTCTCTTTGGGCCAGATCCCAAAGTAATTTAAACCAACAGTGGGGTTTAGCGGGTTTATGGTTGGTGAGGCCACGTCTTGAACACCATTCAATTTTGGGCACCTTATTACCCCCAAGACACTGACAAGCTGGGAGAAGTTCAAAGGAAAATGACAGTAACAGAGCGTAGAACTGGCTTAGGAGGTAAGATTGAAGAGTTATTAGATTATTAATGGCATGGCTAAGCCATATCTCAACAGTCTTTGAAGCAGGGAGGCATAAAGGAAGGAGAGAAAGGTGAGGGGAAGCAATACCTTGCAAGACGGTGGTACCGCTACAGCCACGGTGAGGCCAGAGCTAGGGAGAAGCCCATCCTGGGCAGATTTGAAGGCTGAGCCCACCGTAACTCAAGTATGATGGGATTTCCCTCCAGCTGAGGGGTCCCCACCACCCCCGATGCCCTCCCAGTGGGTCCCTGGGCTCCCCAGTGCTGACGGGGTGCCCCTGGTTCAGGGCTGGCGGCACCATCGGCCGGCCACGGGCTCGGCAATGGGTCTCAGGAGCGAGGTCCATCGAGCGTGCTGAGCCTGGGTTTCTCTCGACCTGCTGGCAGCTCTGGGTTACTTGGTTTAGTTGTAGCGGCAGCTTTTCTAGCGGACCGGGTGTCCTCGGCACGTTTGCTTTACTTGTTTTTTATCGTCGTATTATTTAGCCATAGTTTCATACATAGAGACCCCCCGGCTGTCAACAGCTCCTGGAGGAGCAGGCGAGCCCGTGTCGCCTGGAGCCGGGCAGAAGGGGCTTCGGGGCTCAGGACAAGAGCGGAGAAACCAGACACAACAGGCGGTAACAATATAGACAGTTCACACCATGCGTAGCACATTTGGATGCGATGTGAAGCTGCAGACCGGTGAAGAACGTCAGGAAAAGGGGTAGAGGCTAAAAAGCGTGTGTACAGTTTTAACTGCGTCACTATTCTCTCCTGCAATGGCTAGATTTGGAGTAATAATGATCGGAGTCTTAAGATTTCAATTACACTAACAATAAATTCTTGGCTTTACTTGATGAGCATACTTTTTGTCCATGAACAACATTTTGAGAGTAACGAGAGCCAGGGCGCAGCTTTGCAGGTGGGCGTTTTGGCTGGGCGCGTGGCTTATTCCCTTGCAACGCCGCATGAAACTCTATGGCCTGTGATAGTCTGCGCAGATGGAGAAATCCCTTTGGTGAAAGCTGACGAAGCCAGAACTGCCGGAGATGTTTCATGGGATGTTTAATGTTCCCGAGGACCCCATGACTCACCATCATCCAAAAGAGACGGCGAGCAGTAATACGTTGTCCCCCCACCAGCAGGCTTTGGCACTCAACCACGTCTGAAAGCAACATCGCTGGGTTTCGCTAGGTTTATTTTTGCGTTCAATTTAGCAGGTTTTCACAGCAGTAGTTTCCTTTAGTTTCTCAGGAGGCGGAGGGGGTGTGAAGAGATCCGGCTGGGCTCGTGGGGGGGGTCAGCAGCCCTTGGATAAACAGGGGCAGGACGGAAAAGCGGAGACCAGCCAAGCTCCTTCTGGAGAACCGGGGTGAGTGGTAGGTCAGCCCTGAAGAGAGGCTGCTTTGCCTTTTCCACAGCCCTGATCATTCTGTGCTATTATAAGCCCAGCGCTGCACATTTGCCGAACTCCTGCTTTCTCTTATCACTTGCCCTGAGGCTGGAAACAGTGGGAACATCAGTTCAGTTCAACTCCGAGTTGTTTTCACTGTTTTCCTCCCTTGAATTGCTCAGGCTGCAGATCTGATGTCTTTATTCTCAAACACAGAATAACTGTGCTCCCCAAGTCTGAAAAATGCCAAAACGTTTTCGCTTGTCAGCTTGCGAAACACAGGAGAGAAGCGAATGAGAGGGATTGCTAGTGAAACACACAATCCAGCTAAAAAAAACCAAAAAACCCCCAGACCCCCAAATTCCTAAACAAAACACAAACCTGGGCATGAAAAGCATCCCTTTGCCATGCTCCACCCTCTGAGGCCCTGTCAGTGATTTATAGAATAGAATCATAGAATTATTTAGGTTGGAAAAGACCTTCAAGATCATCGAGTCCAACCATTAACCATGCCCACTAAACCAGGTCCTGAAGCACCCTGTCCACTCACTTTTTGAATATCTCCAGGGATGGTGAATCAACCTCTTCCCTGGGCAGCCCATTCCAATGTTTGACAACCCTCTCAAGTAAAAAAATTTCTCCTAATATCCAACCTAAATCTTCCTTGCCTCAACTTGAGGCTGCCTTCTCTTACATTCTAAATTTTAGATTTCAGAAATTTTCAGAAAACTTCCTTCACCGTCCCCATGACAAAGGCAGGCCAAGCCTGGCACATCTGATCACCTGCTGACCTTTTAATACAGAAGACAGCCAGGGAACAAAGAAAAAGGCATAAACCCCATTTCTCCCGCAGGAGATGCACTTCAAATATCAGCCCTAACGTACCACCCCATCGCATGGGACCCTCTCGCCGAATCCTGCTATGTCAGGGTGGCTTTTCCCCCGGCCGGCGCGGTCCGTGGGAGGCAACAAGGCGGCACGTGGCGCACACCTCTTTTAGGAACCCAAGCTGAAATCACGGTGTTTGGAGAGGCAGTGCCGCGGAGCTGCCCAAAACCTGCTGGCTGGTCCCCCGGCACGGCTCCGGCGATGCTCCGGCAAGGCAGCAGGCAATAACCTGCCCCTCCTGGCGTTTCCACCACCACCTTCTGCGCAGCCTCCACGGGAGGGAGGAATCGGGGCCGTTATCGCGAGCCAATGAAGTTAATGTTTTATTAACATTGACACCGGGTTCCCGTTCGGTGCCAGGCAAACCTAAAGCAGCTCAAGCAGGCATGGCGTGTAACCCAGGCTTAGCCACCGCTGGCCGAGGCACGCCAGCATCCAGTTCCACTCAGGGCAACGTCTCCGAGGGATAATTCCTCAGGCTGGATCTAACCTTTAAGGCTAGAAGGTGCTCCAGAAGAGGCCTTCGAGCTTATTACTCGAGCTTGCTAATTGTGCAAACCAACGGGAGAGGAAGGGGCTTCACCTCCCTCTCTGTACATACAAATCCTGTTACCTCCGACCAGAGCGGTGCGGCTCTCCCAAACACGTTCTCCATTACTTTTTTGGAGAGTTTGGGCTTCCCCGAGCCCAGGCTTTGCCTTGCTGGTGATCAGCAAGAGAAGGAAAACGCGATGGAGCCTGCCTAGCCCTGCCCGCCACTGTGCCTGGGCTGAGTGGGAGAGCGTGCCCTGGGACCCCCAAAAAATTGGCGCTGGCATGGCTGCCCACCCCGGGAGGAGAAGCCGGACCACGGTCTCACCTCCAGCTTTGTTCCACCCCCACGCTGCCGCACGACTTTCTCCTCGGCCGTCCTTCCCTTCAGCCCAAGGTCAGCGGTGCAGGCATTAAATACCAGCCGAGGAAAGCAAACATCGGTTCCCCTTTGAGCAGCCCTGGGTACGTTAAACGCGACAAAAAACTCCCGGCCGAGGGGTTGGCACAGCAAAGGGAGCGGGGCTGGATGCGGACGGGCAGCCCTGCGCGGTGGGATGAGGAAAGCGGGCGCTGGTCGAATCCTGATGATCCAGCAAGAGGGTGCTTAGACCAGCGACCCTCCAGCGGGGCCATGAAGAGTTGTCCGCTGGTCCGTAACGAGTGTTGCAGCGTACCCTTGTTTTTATGAATTCCAGCAACAGCCCTGGAAGTGACAAATGTAGAAATGCAAAGTGTTGCCATATAACACCACGACTACAGTTTTTCGGTGTGAGGAGTCCTTTTCTGGTTCGCATCCTGCTAAATCCCAAATTCTTGACTTTCACGTGCTTGCAAATAGCTTCCAAGAGGAGTTGCATACTTCATGAGTAGTTACTTATTTTCTAATCAATCCCATTTCTTTAATTATATTTAGAAACCATGCAAGTGAAATGCAGTTTTTAACAAAAACTGTCTCAGCAGGTATCTATCTAGCGTTAAATAGGAAATGCCTGTTCGCAAGCACCAAGCAGTCGGCTGGTGGCACAGACGACACCACCGCCACAAGCATGTCTTAAGTTCGGTGCTGGCTTAAAACTCTTGGTGATTTCTTCAATAAAATGCAGGTTTCTCAGCTCACATCTACTGATGTATCACTCTCTCTCCAAATAACGACATCTTTCATTTTTGCTGAGAAATATCTGACATTTTCATTAACAATTTCCAGTACTGGAGGAGAAATCTAAGAGAGAAAGCATCTTAATATACCCACCCACTGTTATATGACTTTGTTTTTCTTACTTCTGTATTTTACGTAAATGCATTTTTGTAATTTATTGGTTTTAACATATTTATGTATTTAATTTGTGCATCAGTTGAAATTATGTACATAGCTTATTATATGATAAGGATCTAATAAAATTATAGTAATTCTATTTGCGCTTCTATATTAATGTGGTTAATGCATTTATCTAATTTGTATTTTTGGAGCTTCTAGTCAGAGCAGATTATCAGCTGTAATATTGTTCTGCTTTATTCTTGCCTTCTATTGTAGATACTGCTGTTAAGTTGGCACATTTGCATTTTCAATTTTCACTGACCTTTGCTAACGCCAGTTTAGAAATAAGGAAAAATAATTCAAATCATCCACCCAAATGATTTAGCTTCCTTACTCTTGCCTAGTACAGCTGGCACTGGTGAATCTAGGTTAGCAGATTAGGTACAGGTTACAGGCAGCATTAAAAGCAGCCAGACCCCTCTCCTCCATTTGAAATCTAGTTTTTCTTCCCTTCTCCCATCATTTTCCTGCCCGTTCTGTAAAACGCGGACCGTCACAAATTTCTTTGACCCCGCTGGGATGGAAGCAGCCAACAGCGATCGTCTCCCATCGCCCGCAGGGTCCTGCTGAGCTGCCCCATCCTTCCTCACCCTCCTCCTCCTCCTCATTTTACCGTGTTCCCCTCCGCTGCGCGGCCGTGCCTGGGCGAGCGGTGCTGAACTCAGCAGACTTTTAGGTTCGCGATAGACGGGAACAGACAGGGTATAATGGAAGAGAGGAGAGCACGTGAAATCCTTGGCCTCAGTTTCGTTAGGGTACAAGCTGATGAGTTTCGAGAGGCTCCACTTCGCCTCCTGTACAGACAGTTGCACCGTCCCAGTTTCCACACCATCTTCACCGTGTGAAAACAGAAGTAACAACATTTTGCTCTTGAACACGATTTGGGATTTAATTTCATTATTACTGATTAATTTGTTGGTTAGATTTAGTTGCCTACTGAAGTTCGTGTACTGTTAAATTATCCCCTTTCTGCCAGCAATGCAGAAAATACTTTTTCTTCAGAAAGCCTCTCACTCCTCATCTCACCAAGTCCAGTGGCTCCCCTTCATCGGATCCACCCAAAGGGCTCCCGCTCAATGGAGAAAAAGTCAAATCCCGTTGAAGACCTGCAACATCCCTCCCTGCTTTTCCCCCTAACGCCTTCACGCCTCTGCTCTCATTTCTGAAACTGCTACGTGGGAACCTCCACAAGCCTTTTCACCTCTGGGCACCTGTCTCATTTTCATCGTTTTCAGGCCACTGCCCAATCTCTTTGTCTTATTTTAACTTAAAAAAAAAAAAAAAAAAGAAAAAAAGAAAAAAACCCCAAAAGACATTTGTCCTGAATATCAGTCAGCTCATGGTGTAATGACTGAAAGTACCCTTTTGTTCACCCTCCTCTCCTTTCCAGGGGGCATACAGATTGGTTAAATGTCTATAAATCTTATTTTTCTTTTACTTGGCCTGACTCCTATTTTTCATCTGAAAACACGTTAAATCACCCCAAACTGGTGGCTACTATGCTCAACTATCACACTGTCTGATCTGAGGCAGAAAAGCACAAGAAATCTCCCCCTGTGTTCAGAAACTCAGCACTATTTAGCTGACAGAATAACCCTGCCATATTACTCCAGCTGACAGGCTGGGTTACAGCTCTCTCAATGTCCAAATAATCCAAAGTCTCTCGGCTACCCTTACATATGCGCCCATTTTACAGATTTGCCCCCACCACACGTCCTGTGAAGCGAGAGAAGGGCAGGGCATGCCAGTAAACCCAGTTAAAAAGGGATGAACCCCTGGCCCTGCTGAATTCACGGGGTAATTTGGGGGTTTGACATTACCGGGATTCAATAAAAGAGTAAGAGCGTTAGCGAACAACTTCGACAAGGGCACCAGCGAGCCTGGAAGGGCTTTCTAAAAAACCCAAGCTCCCCTTGCAGCGGGGCAGTTTAGGGAACTCATCAGCTCTGCCGTTTGCTGAACGCCTTTTGCTTTTCCATCCGCGGGGAGCTGCTGGGGAGGATTTTCGGTCCAGCTGCTCCAAGTGCAGAGCGAGCGCAGGGTTGGGGACCTGCTTCTCAAAAAACGCCGGAGCCGTCGGTAATTAACTGACGCCTGTATGTTCTCTGCCTTGGCATATGGCAAAACTTTTTATCGTACGTACTCTGAAGCTGAGTTAGCGTCATCAGAGATCACCTAAAAACATTTCCTGCACAAAACAGAAAAACGTCGAACCTGATTTCCCCAGCCGCGCAACAAGACAAATGTCCCCCCCCCCTCACTCCCGCTGCCATCCGCTATATCCCAACAGATAGCTACAGGTTGTAGTGGGAGAGTTATAGCCACTATTTGCAGGTTAATCGGAAAAAAAAAACCCCACAAACCCAGAGAGAAACAAGTTCTCCTTCGCTTTATCTGCTCTGATAACAGCTATCGCACCAAGTCTATCGCAAGCCCTACGGGCACTTGGCAAAATGCGTAACTCTGCCGATCTGCTAAGGCATCAAGAGAAAGGAGAAGGGCATTTGATAGGAGCGAACTTTTCCTTGCCAGCCTCAGCCCCAGCATTATCGACACCCTTTATAAAGAACGGTATCTGCTGCTGGTTGATAATGGTGAGCAGGGGCTTTCATTGGTATAGGAAGTAATCTCAGTGACCTTCAGCCGAGAAGAAGGTATAAAAACCAAAGTGTTTTTCTTGGGCGACTGTTTGGGCACCGGTTGAATTTCTTAGTTTCTGAGGAGGACGTGGTTTAGGGAAATTTTGTGAGAAAATGGCAACTTTAAATGAAAAAAAGACCTGCAGCGAACGGATGGAAAATTTCCGTCGTTTTGTCTGGAATCCAGAGACAAAGCTCTTCATGGGAAGGACCTTAATTAACTGGGGTAGGTTTTCACATGCAAGGGTCTTCTTTTTCTTCTGGTATGCTTGAAAACCTTGCGGGGGGGGCGGGGGGGGGGTCGTTGTCCTAATGAATGCGACATAATATGGTGGCAGATGTGTTGTAGTTGTTGAAGCCACCAGTTCTCATATTTGCTTGTGAGCCACTTCTAGGGTGGCCCTATAAGTCGAATCAATTAGATCAAAACATTGATCCAAGTAGTTCCTCCAAATGTAAGAAGACTTTAAACTGGTTTTGGAGCAAATACTTCAAAACGACAAAACTTCACACGTTAACAGGTAACTTGTTAATAGCTAAGGGTGATGTTACAGTGCGGTTCTGACGCTGATGACTAAAGAGGGTTCTGACGTACGGAGAATTTTGCTCAATGGGTGGGTTTTGTCCAATTCTCTGGAAACACATTTTGCTTTGCCAAAATTCCTTTCTAAATTATTGTCTGCTCAGTAGATCTCCTCTCTTATCACCGCGTGCTAGAGCATATTTCAGCTGAGTCTCCCTGCCCATAGCCAAACCCCTGTCTACAAGGATGATGTGTTTTCTGATTGACGTTCTGGGAAGGGCAGCCCTGACCGTGGCGAGGAAGGTCCTTGCTCTTCCCACAGACCGTAGCCGCAAGCTTCCACGTGTTTTTTGTCTACCGTGAAGCCCACAAGTGTAGCTTATTGGCCACTCTTAAAACCAGAATTTTACAGAAAATGAAACCAAAATGTGAGTTTGGAGAGAAGAAGGTGCTACGAGGCGCCCGTGATTACAAGGAGCGGTTTCTGACGGCCCCCCAAAAATAACCCCTGGCTGCTTGGAGGGCACCAGCCACATCTAAGACACATTATGCCCACGCAGACAGGAACCCAGCACTATTCTGCATCTAACACCTGCATAAAATAGGAAGATGACACATTTCGCTGAAGGTGAGTTCAGCTGTAAAAGGCAGTGAGGTCTAAATTCAACACGCCCGAAATACCGACATCTGCCATCCAAACAACACCAGGAGCAACTTGGTTTTGTTGAGGAGATACCTCGGCTGTGTCACTTAGTCCACACGTAGTAAGTAAATAAATGGTCTCGATATGTGAAGTTACCTCAAGAGGCCACACAATCTTTTAAGCTTTAAATAATCTGAGCTAAGCACCAACTACTTCGAAAATCCTTGTAAAACTGAACAAATTTACAGCCAAATTTTTCTCAGAGAATATTCTTTTGAGTGTAGAGAAGAAGATCCCAACCACCTGTCCCTTCGCAGGGAAAACCTCCCTGGGACCAAGGGTGGAAAGGAGACGGCCACGGCTGCTGGGACGGTCCTGGCCGTGGAGGGATCGCTGTACCACCTTGCTCAAAAAATGAGATTTTTACCTCTTTTTTTTTTTTCCACAGTGTGGATCAGCCTGTACTACCTGGCTTTCTATGTGGTGATGTCGGGGCTGTTCGCGCTCTCCATCTATTCTTTAATGAGGACGGTGAATCCATACGAGCCGGATTACCAGGACCAGCTGAAATCCCCAGGTACGGCCACGGTCCCGCCTGCTGCTGCCCTGGGGGGGAATTAACCCCCCCCAGGCTGTGTGGGGCTGGGAGGCATCGGTAGAGCCTGGGTGCGAGGAGAGACAAACGTGGAATAAATCAGGTGGATTCTGCCCAAACATTCCCTACAAAGTTTAACCTCTGCCTGAAAGCACTTTTCGACTTAAAAAAAAAACAACCCACATTTATTTATTCATTTATATATATATATTTATATATTTAAAATATATATTAATATATTCATGAACATATATAACATAACAAAACAAATATAATAGTAAATACAATATAATAATAAATATAATATAAATGAATATATATTCATTTATTTCATCACGCTATTGAGATGAGCAGTCCCCTGCAAGTGGCGAAGCCCTCCCCGGGCTGTGGGGCACCTCCTCTCCCCACGGGCAGGGCTTAGCCCCTGGGAAAACCCTGGTTTCTGCTCCAGCCCCCCAAAAAAGCCAGAGGGTCTTGGGGTGCCCGGCAAGACGGAGGGGTGCTGGGGCGAGCAGCCTGCGGTGGGTATTTCCACACTTGCCGGCGGCTTGGAAAGTCCCTGGGGGAGCAGGAATCCCTGCTGGGATGTGCTGTGCCAGTGGCCAAGCAAGTAAAAATAAGACAAAGACAGATGGGATTAGGAATGAAGATTTTTGGGACATGAAGTGAGGCCGGGGAGATCATCAGTGAGAGATCGTCAGCACACACTGCTAAAACTTCACCCTGCCAACGGCTTGTTTTAAGAACGGGAGGGGAAAAAATGACGTTTTTCAAAGCTGTAGCCCTAAAAATTATTCTGTCTGCTGATGACGTATTTTGAAGCTTCCTCTCCCAATGTTCAGTAAGTTTGGTGTTTGCTGGCAAAACAATTCCTGTAAAATATTAAGTGTGGCTTTTTCAAAAGCTGTTTCTCACGCTGCAGTACGATGGGTTTCTTTAACCTGACGTGACTATTATAACTGTTATTGTTAACAAGTCCTGGGGAAATCCAGGGCAATTGCTGGAATGATTTTGCAAGCTGTTCTGATAACAGCATGGATATACATGAAAAGAAAAGAATTTAGCAGCAGCAGAGGCTTTAGGTGGAACAACTCACAGCTGAAACGGTTTCTGTACGTGCTTAAATCCTCCCCAGCAAAGCCTGGGGATCTCCCACGCTTACAATAACTACTGTCAATTTAGATAAACAAATCTGTGCCTGGCACCTCTCCTCTGCTTTGCCTTCCCTTTTCTCCCCCCCCAAAGGTGTAACGTTACGACCCGACGTTTATGGGGACAGAGGACTACAAATTTACTACAACGTATCCGACAACAAAACCTGGGAAGGTTTAGTGACAACTCTTCAGACATTCCTGACAGGTAAAAATGAGTTTCCTGCGTAATATTGAAGAAATGTGCTGTCACGTCTCCTGAGTCAGGCCTGAGGACCTTAAGTCGGTGCTCCCATTTTCTATTTGCCCTTCTGAAATCACAGATTTTGAGTGGAAAGCACATCTTCTGGAAGGGATGAGCAAATCACCTCATGAATCTATATATCAAACATTATGTAAACATGTCTATTAAAAGCAGAGCCCTGCTTCAGAGCCTTTCCTTTGTTTAATCCTTAATAAAATAGGCCAACAGTTTGAAGGAAGAGGGAAGAAAAAAGGTCTTCAAAATTAGTCTCACCTAAATTAATCTAATACCGTCCATGAGTACAAATACCGAAGTGCCGTAGCGAGTCTTGTGAAGCTGTTGCACGGTGTGATCAGAGCGCACAGTCAAAGCAGGTTAGGTGCTCCCATTTGCCTGTTCATCTCTTAACACGTTTATATTCTTTTTGGGCCTTAATATCCTATTTCTGTGTTTCTCATACACATATTGAGAAAAATTATATTTGAAAAAGAATTTATATGGAGCTGTCAACACAAACTGCCAGTCTTAACTCAATTTGATCTTTTTTTTTGCTTTACCTGGGTATTCTAAAAAACCCCCAAACAATTTAAACTTTCCTCATGCCACCTAATCCCAACTCCTCTTGAATCCCAACTCCCATGACACAACCAGCCTGATAACGGGATGCATAATTTACACATGAAAAACTTCAGAGGGGAATTTTTCTTTCTTCCTTCACACGTCTAGCATATACGCCAGCTGCTCAGCACCTCAACATCAACTGCACCAGTGACACATACTTCATCCAGGACACCTTCGACGGCCCAAATAAAACAAAACTCTCCTGCAAATTTACCTCAGATATGCTTCAAAACTGCTCTGGCATCACAGATCCGACTTTTGGATTTCCAGAAGGAACCCCCTGTTTTATTATAAAAATGAACAGGGTAAGTACGAGCTCAAGGTGCTGAGCAGGAAAGAATTGACCGAGAAACCCCCCGATAGCTCCAGTCCCCGCTGGGGAGCTGCCGTATCGTCCGCTGGCACGGGCTCCCATCTCTGCTTTGTACTGGGAAGACAAATCCATGTGCTTTTCCCAAGAGACCTCCGGAGTTACCGGAGAAATTGTGAGACTTGGTCACCACCCCCAGGAATGCAAAGCGATCTCTGAACTCACTCTCTAGAGCTTTGCCTTTCGTTTAGTTTTGGCAGCATCCCCATAGCACGCTTGTCCGGCGTAAACCAGTACGTAAACCAGTTTCATTCTGCAACACCGCGATCCCGTGCCTTCAGCTGGGGCGTTAAGATGTGACAGTAACTGAAGTGATTTCAGAGGGGTGATATTCGCACACCTTATTCCTCCAGGTTGCAAAGAAAATCTTTAGTAGAATCTATAAAACCAAAATTCAAACCTGCAGGATTTTTATTTTTTTTTCAGTACAAACCACCAACACGTGTTTTTTGGAAAGGAAAAAGGGAACCCTGCTATGTCTCCTTTAATTTTTTTAGGACATAGGCAAAAGCACAAGCATTTTATTTTTGTTTTCAGGTAAAATTCTGAGCCTTCTAGTTCAATTTTGGTAGAAAGTGAAGAGCTCAGATTATCCTCCAGTTCCCAATAGACAAAACCACTTGATTTTTGGTTTGGCTTCCACCCTAGACATTTTCAAGAATCTGTGTGAGATCCAACTACGAGAGGAGCTACAGGATGCGACCCTGCTCTTTTTGTAGGATCAGACAGGCCCGAGGGTTTCTGCCAAAGCCAAGGTTTTCTAACAAGGCACAAGAAGAAAAGGACAGAGATTCAGCTCTTCCTTTACTGTCACGCAATTAGCTGTTCTAAGAGACCCCTGGCTGCCTGGGCATCAGAAAGAGCAAGTGGTACGTGTGGGTAAATGAGCTGGAATTGCTGGGGATTGCACCCGGCCAGGCTCGCACCCACCTGCAGTGCTCCTCCGCTCCCCAAAAATCCAGCCACGGCATCGTTTTTCACCCGGGTACATAGGACGAGATGTTCTGTTTGACAGCGCCTTACGCAGAAACACATTAAGCGTCCTGGGAAGCTCAATCGTTTGCTCATTTTTAACTCAAAAGAATCTCTGAAATGACCAAATGTGTGTTTTCTATTTCAGATTATCAAGTTTCTCCCTGGCAACGGCACTGCACCAAGGGTGGACTGCACATACGTGGTAAGTGTATGAGGTCCGAGTCTCCAAAATTTCAGGCACTGTAGCTCTGATAGCAAGTGAAGCGCAGCTGCGACCAGAAACATCACTCTGCAGCTCTGGAAATCAGCTCACTCTGGCCAAATACTGGGAATATTCTCAGTTCTGTGCAATTTCTTGCACCGGCAGACATCCTAAGAACAACAAAAAAAGACGTTCATTTTAAATCACCTGAAAAATTGTTTTTCTGTGCCGCAGAGAAGAGCATTTGCCGTTTGCTTTCAGCTCCCAGTAGTGAAGTTCACTGCCCAGAGCAGCTCCTGCAGGCTCTCTGCACGTTTCAGCAGGTCCCCATTCACTCGATTCACAACTGCTCTGAAACAATACTTGCCTCTTTATTTTTTTGGCAATAGCAACAGAGGGAGATTTACGCTTTTATTTCAAAAATAAAAATAAGACCGGCGCTAAACAGACTGCTGAACTTGAGTTTTAACAGACACTACGCAGCTGTTAGCAGCTGTAAAACACTTGCCCAGGGCTGGCTTCTGATTGCCCAGGCAATGAACCTTCTCTCTTGCTTTACGAACAGGGTGACGAGTCTCGCCCGCTGGAGGTGGACTACTACCCCGTGAACGGGACCTTCAACCTGCACTACTTCCCCTACTACGGGAAAAAGGCACAGGTGGGTGCTCGTGTATTTCAGTACCACTTTTCTTCTTTATCTTTGCGTAAGATGAAACGTATGGATCAACTCTGCAATCTTACGAGAACGGGGGAGAAGGCTAATTTTAAGACTTCATTTTTAAATGGGTAGTGTAAAATTAAAGTTTGTTGGTTTTTCCCCCCCCCCCTCCTAGCCCAGCTACAGCAATCCTTTGGTAGCTGTGAAATTTCTCAACATTACAAGGAATGTCGAACTTAAAATAGTGTGCAAAATCATCGGAGCTGGAATTACCTTTGATAATGTTCATGATCCATATGAAGGAAAAGTGGAATTTAAATTGAAAATAGAAGACTGAGCAGCAACAGAGACACTTCTGAAAAACACGTGTGAAGAGCAAACTTACCTATTCTCACGTTCATCCGTATTTATTTTCTCACTATGATTTCCATATAAATTTAGGCAAATTACAGTGCAAAGAGACATTTTCTACTGAAAGATGACCCATATAGCTAAAAATCAAGGTACCACTCTCGGCGCGTGAAGGAGAGGAGGATCATCTCGACGTACATAGCTTAATATTCCATGGCTATGGTAGGCTGCTGCCTTCATGCAAGTATTTGTACAAAACACGTTTCCTCTAAACTGAGCAGCTGTGCCTTCAAAGAAAATAAGTATAGGATCAAAACAACATTTTCTGTCACTCTTCAAACCATAATAATTGATGTATGATACTAAATCTTGGATACTGAGAAATAATTAGATAGCTAGAAAAAGAAATCCATACTTTGACATACTAGCAAGTAATATAATTCTCAATCTCTCTTGTACAGGATGTATAAATTATAGAAGCGTATTAAAATTACCTGTACCCCAATGCACTGGTTTTTCGTACTGGTCAGCCCAGTCAGATTTTTTTAGTTGACAAATCAATGACTGCAAAACAAGTGAAGTCTGTCCCCTAGCTCACAGATTTTATTGTACCACTTACAACTTCTGTATGTATATAACTTAATAAAAACGACTGGTAAGACTGTAACATCCAGTTACATCTAGGAGAACTGTGTTCCTTTAACTATTAGACATTGTCATTTATTTGGGTTTTTTTTCCAGTAGAATAGCCCTGTCCTGCAGTGATGAGTTTTGGGTTACTTGGAATAATCTGGAAGATGCTGAAGTAACACTGAATCTTTAAGTGAGTCTAGAATTTGACAAGTCCAACTCTACCAAATATGATACAAAGAACAAGATTGCTCTGTCTGTGTAGTATGTTTACGTCAGATGAATTCCAAGCTGCTTCAGCCAAAGAATAAACATTGCGCAGAAAAAAAAAGATATTTCAGAGAAGAAATCATTTTACACCTTCACTACCTGCACATTTTAGGAAGCGGGAAGACGTGACAGGTCAATCTCCATTACGACAGTGACATTCAGACAGCCAGCCTGCAGAAAGAATCCAGTTGGAAGGGAGTATTTCCCCTTCAAAATCACAAATGGTATTTGAGCCTTTCTTAGAAAAACTGGGCATTCTGCATTTCAGACACAGTAAGAAAATGCATCCTCATAGAATATATATTTCCCCCCCCAGCCTTTCACTTTTCAGTTTTTACAGTGGGACTTCAAACTTCCCGCGGACTGAGCGTCTGCACAGCCACAGCTTCAGAGTGACAGCCTAGACCGAATTTACAACAAGACTTTTGGTGGGATAAATACACTGCAAGGGAAGACTATAGTGTCCCCGTGTTGACCGCAGGGCGATGTGTTCTGAGGTCAAAAAAAGGGCACGCAGGTCCACCAGATCTGGTTCTTTACGTGCACAGATTGTCACGCTGAATTTAGATTCCTCTTGAACTTTTTAGCCATCTGAAATTGTTCTCTTTCTTTGCTGGAGTTACAAATAATAGTAATACAGAGCAAGGTCTGTGGCTAGCGTAGCCAAAGTAGAAAGCTCTAAGTGTATTAATCTGGGTATAGTTAATATTAGCTTGCTTGGAACCCAAATATAAGGACACTTAAATAGCACAACAACCAGCACGCAAGTATCCTGTAATACTGCGACGGCACAGCCCAACGCTACGTACAAGCATTTCATGCAGTGAGCAACGTAACCATCAAAGCAGCAAAGACAGGCTTGCACAGCTGCGCTCTGGAGACAGAAGTTACAAGATAAAGACCAAAATAAGCACGGGGGAAGGAAAACAGGCAGGGCATCCTGCCCAAAACACAAGAGACATGACTGGCAAACGCAAAACCAAGTTGAGGAGCAGCTGAATGCCGCTTTAGGCCAGGGGAGGGGGGGGCAAGAAGCATAAAACAACAACAACGATGGGGGAAAGACAGACAGACGCTTCCTCTGGTGGAAGAGCTCTCCAGCCTGATCACGTTCACCCTGGAGACTAATGAGGACCTGGGCCGTCAGTGCCAGCTGTACAGCAGCAGCTCCAGGCTACTGCATAGTCACGGTTAATTTAGCAGGCAAGTGTTACAGACTAACAGTCTTATATACATAGCAATAATGATTAATAACAGGCAAGGACTAACCATTAGCACAAAGTGTGTTGTTAAGGAATGAATTCAGTGGTGGTGTTTTTGAGTTTAAAACCGGCCTCATGTATCAGTCTTCTAAGCACTCCCATTGCAAGTCTCCAATTCCTTGAGGCAGATACACGCACACATGAAAGAACATGTATACATATATAGATATATAGAGATGTATACCTATACATAGATATATATAAATTCAGTTGCAACATTAGAGATATTTGATTAGACCATACAATACAAATGGGAAAAAAACCTGTCAGGCTACACGTGTCTTTGGTTAGGAAACTGAAGCAGCCTATTTAAGAACGTAATACAAGTAAAATCAAACTCCTGAATTTCGTGAGATGTTGATCAGCTCGGACATCTGACAGAAAAGGCAGTTAGCCCCTGCCTCCGGGGCAGCGGGGGGGGGCTGCAGGCCTTACCAGGAGACGACTGGGCGGCCGCCAGTGCCAGGCTGTCTGCCCTTCTTCCCATCGGCTGTGCAACGGAGAGGTTAGCCGGGAGAAGAGGCAAAGGGAAGATAATAACATGCCATGAAACAAGTATCATTGGCGCCACGATTTTTTATATCCAATCAATTTTGGTTTCCAGGCTTAGCCCTAAAAGATGTTAAATAAGACTCCTGAAGCTCAGCGCAGAGAACAGAAACACAGCAGTTGCTTTGAGAACTATCTTCTTCTCGACACCCCCGTCTATTCTTATGAATATTCGTGTGACTGGTAAAGCCAATAATTGAAGTGTTAAGTCCTCATGCCTATTATTAAAAATGATAAAGAGAAATTAACAGAGTGCAGAAAAACACCAAATACAAGCTCCTTGATGCTTAAAGGATCTTTTCTGCTATGGCTGTGAGACTACAGCAAGTTCAAAACGTTTGCCCTCTACCTTTCAGAATTGCTAAGTACTATATATTAATAATTAAGTCTTTGCTTAATGGTCTCACATGATGTCATTGCTATTGCACTTGGGAATTCCTCTCATCATTTCATATAATTGGTTTTAATCTCTTACCTGTAATAAAAGTCAGGCAGAGATTGATTCTGCAGCAAATAAAGCTGTCTAACCATGTGCTACTTTCAGTAATTGGATGTAGAGTAACAGCTGCATCGATAATGCTTGCGGAAAATATTCTATGCTTTGCACATATCCTCCCTTCACAAGCTTCATTTCTTTCAGATACAGAAGTTCAAGCTCAAGCAAGATTATCTTGTTTAACATAAAATAAAAATGTGCATGAAAGAACAGGTGTCCTTTTCCTCAATTTAATTTGAAAAACTCTCACTGAGGACAAAGACTGTTCACATCTCTTTCAATTTCTTTTTTCTTGATACCAGAGTGGTAACAATGGACGCATGGCACTTCTCACTACGTTAAGAGCAGAAATTGGGCTGAAAATGCCTTTTAGGATCCCACCACATTTCTTTCACTTGATCTAAGATGAGAAGGAACTGAATTCTGGAGAGACACTTGGGATAACACCCTTCATCATTGATGTGTGTATTTATGTGTAGTCCTACTGTTACCAGTGTGGGAATTCTATCATTCTCTCATTTGCATCAAAATATGTTCCAGGGGTTTATTACCATCTTTATCAACTAGATAACTAATTTTAATTATTTTGATTTCAAGTCCCAGTCCTTAAATCTTGTGCCACTTTTCTCTCATATACTGATGAGCCTGTTAAAATGCTATCTTTTTGTGTGACCTGACATAAAACCAGTGATTTATCTTTTTTTAAAAAAAAATAAACTGAAAGAGTTCCTTAAATCTCTTACTAAAGATCTTGACCTTGGGTATCAAGTAACTGAGGGAAGGGCTTTTTTCTGAGTCTTTCCCAATTCTTCCAGTACCCTTTTTAAATTATGATGCTAACAAGTACACAGCTGCCTACTATTGGTCTCACTGTACGTATCTGGATGTAACATCACTTTTCCAATCCAAAGCAATTACTAGCTTTACCCATACATCCAAAATCAGAGTAGCTAGCTCCTGAAAACACCAGATAGGAGACATATGCAATTCTGGTCCACCTCGACACCACAGATCATTTTTAGGATCCTACATTTTCAGCATATAGTCTTACCTCCTTTAAGTGTAGCTTGAGTTCTTTGTTCAAAAGATGTGTAGTTTAACCATAACATTTTTTCAGACATGCCCTGCTTGCCAAGCAATCCACATTAATCTGTCTTTTTCATTGTTTACTTTTTTTTCTAACCAGTATCACTTAAAGATATTTTTTAAATTTTCTTCTGGTTTGTTGGAGAAAAGGTTAAACAGAAGTAGTCTTACTTGATGCAGCTATTCAGTCAGTGATAATGCCACAAAACCTATTTTTGATTCAGCGGTAAACAGTTCATAACCCTTTAACATACAATCTGTTGATACTGCAAAATACATATTTAAAATCAAAATGCAATGAAAGAGAAAAGGCTTAAAGATGCTGAAACATATCCATCATCTCCTTAATCAGCTAAAAATTTGCAATCTCCTCCCATATTCACCTGAGAAGACCTATTCTGTACTTTGTCATTAATAATTAATCTTCTAGGCTTTTAATTTTCTTTTAGCTGTTTCCTTCAACAGTTTTTCTAATATGAGGTTCAGGGCTGTTATCAGGCCATCTTGACCACATTTGGACAGGAATTCCCCACATCACTTTGAAGATGGCACTCTAGCATTATTTTAGTCTGTAAGAACTTACTATTTCAAGGTACATTAAAAATCAGCATCAGAAACGTAGAGATCCACACTACCTAGCATAAATTGCCTCTTTTAAGAGAGGTAAGTGTCAAGTATGTGCTTAATGTTCTGCTTTATTTTTAATGGACCTTGCCCAAAGTCTTTGGGCAACTTTGCTGTCTCTGAATAAGCTACAACACAGAAACTTTCTATTCTGCTCTGACCAGCCCTACTGATAGGTTTGGGCTGGTAACATTGTGCTATTTACAGCGAGGTACCATGATGCACACACAGCGACATGTTAAAAGAAGATCCAATCTTTGAGCCTAAGTTTGGATTTCAACCTGTTCAAAACATCAAAAAATTTAACAAAAAAGAGGTCATAGCAGAACAAAGAAAAGCACTTGTAAAGTATGTTACATGGGTGATTTTTGATTAACACCGGTCTCTCTTCCTTATTCTCTGCCACATGAGGAAATTCTCCCTTCATCACAGCAAAGCTGTGAATCAATCATCACGATTTTCTCTTGTCAGTGTTGATGTTACTTTGAATGTCTCTCTGGTAACAGCAGCTCTCCAATCGAGTGACAGGCAGACAGAGCTAGGTGACAATCATCATCATGCCAGATGAGAATTGCCAGCGTAACCAAATGTTGGAAGCAGGAATCACCCCTGCATTTCGGTTGTTGCCCTTCTTCATTCTGCTCTCAGCATCAGCTCTATTTCTGCTTCTTAGAAACCCCATCTTAAAGGAAGCCAGTCTTCACTTTTACCCACTCATCTAATTACCTTTTCCATCATAGGAGTTTGGTAAATTTGATGGCTTCTGAAGATGAGCTGAGGTTCCATTCTTTTTCTGCTGAGTCTTCGGTACGCAGGCAAGCCAGATGACTCACTTGTTGGTCTGTTCATGATACCGATTTATGATATTTGCTAACATGTTTTTTGTTTTCCTCTCTCTTATGGCATCCATACGGTAATTCAGGCTGGAAGGCACCTGAGGTTGTCTCTAGTCCGATCCGTGTTCAAAGCATGGCCAGTCATGAGGTCAGACTCTACATTGCTCAGGGCTTCTACCCTGTCTCATGTTGAAAACCCTAAGGATGGAGTCAGCACAGCCTCTCTGGGCAACCTGTTCCACCGCTTGACCATCCTAAGTTCTTCCTTAAACCCAGTCAGAAACGCTCTTATTTCAGCCTGTGTGTGTGTTGTCTCTCATCCTCCCACCATGCACCACTGTGAACTGACTCCATCTTTGCAACAACCTTCTTGCAGTACTGGAAGGTTGCCATTAGGTCTCTTGAGGCCACCTCTTCTTCAGGCTGAACAAGCCGCTCTCCCTCAGCCTCTCCTCATACAGCAACTGCTCCCTGGGTAACTTGGTAACCCATCAGAATCCATGGAAGCTCAAGAAGGAATCAAGAGACCAAGAAAAACCTTGGGAAAATCTCTAACCCCCAAATTTAGAAAATAATGACATGCAAAGTTCCTGCTCTCACTGTGCTGGCTTGTCTTTGCTTTTCCTGATAAATGAATGAAAATTCAGGTAAAGCAAGGCTCTAACAATAAAGTGTGCGTGTTAATGGTCACAACTTTCTGGAAGCAGACAGATCTGAGAAGGGCTGAAAGTTGTTAACTCGATGTAGTGGTCAAGAAAAATAGCCTACTACTCTTCTCATAAGCAGACAAGAGAAAGGAAGTCCCTACAGGAAACAATGAACCATCTGGGAAAACCAGTATATACTCTCCTTTCTACTGATGATCATTCCAGTAGTATTACATCAATGCTTTTTTTGTTTCCCCCCTTTTGCCCTTTTTATATTAAAGCAGCATCAAATTTTCAGATTTGCCATTAATGTGAAGATTTTACAACCCATGTATTCACTGATAAAGAAATGAAGAGATTTATCTTGTGACGGTTACCTTCTTCCATGAACAATTTGATAAACGGTCATCTTCAAGGGCCAGTAACCTATCAGCATCATTTATTTTTTCTTCTCTGCAACTGTTGCCCTTCACTAAAGTAAGATTAAAAAAGAAAAAATTTCCACAGTCATAATTGCTTTTCTTTAGTTAAGAGAAGCAAATTCCTACAGGAAAAACAAAACAGTTTACTTTTGAAACAGTTCAAGAAATCCTTCTTAACTTGTTATATGTGTCAAAATAGAGAGATAAGTCTTTCAAAGCTCAGTATCACTTTAGAAAAACAGTAAAAGATGCACACTGTTCCCACGATTTATCTGCAGGACCATTTCAGAGATGTAAATACAAACTTTGCAACTTTTCCTCTTCTTCAGGTCACAAAAAAGTGCTGACAAATTAAAGGAGTAACAGTACATCCCTTCCGTGTCATGTTTTTCCCCAAACTGAGTCCTTACTACCATTCTCATTACCTTTACCATCACTTAATCTTTCTTCAACTGAATTCTAGTTTCTACCTCCTGTCCATGATTTCCTCTTACGTTCTATTCCTGCTCTTGATCTTCCTTTTCCATCTGTATGCATGGTACCACCCTTTCAGAGATCAGAACCATATAAAGTTCTCTCTCACTTTCTAGTTCTTTTCATGCCAGGCCTGGCATTATTTCATCTGTTCTACGCATTTCTCCACCTTTTTTTTTTTTAAATCAAGTTTCTACTAGTCTTTTTTGTAGTCCTTGACTAGTCTTCTCTTGTTTTTACATTACTTCTTCCCAACTTGCACCTTCTTCTCTTTTTATGCCCCTCTGTAAAGACTCTAAGTTTCAATCTGTTCTTTCTTTTCTGGTTCCCTCCTCCTCCAAGTCTCCTTTCCTCATTTCCACCTCCTCCCTCACCATTGGTCTCTCCCTCCCTCCCGCCCCCCCTCACCTTAACACTATGACCTGAAATCTAGCAAGTAATTAAAAAGTCAATAGACTTTCTCTTGTTATTGATAGTTGCCTTTACTAGAAAGCTCTCCTGAAACAAAGGTAATATAGAATTATAGAATCATTTAGGTTGGAAAAGAACTTTAAGATTATTAAGTCCAACCATAAATATAACATAGATTCACTCCCCCAAACCACTACAATGCTGTTTGTTTAAGCTCTCAAATTCCATTTCAGAGATTCATCAGCAACCAAAAGCATGCAAAGTAACGGCTTTTGAAATGTATGTTTTGCCACACTTTCACTCCCACCTTTGACCTTGTCTCATCTGAGGTCTATTCCACTGCTAAGAACCAAAAGGAAACTGTCAGATGCTTTCAGCCTTCCTTACCTAACATCCCTGTACTCACTCTTTGCAGGCAAATCCTGGATCGTACTCTGAAGATTTAGTATGTAAGGGAAAACTGGAATAATCTCCTTGGACTGTCAAAAGTTCCTTGATAACTATTGTTCGACTCTGCAAATAAAACTGCCATTCAACAGCAAAGATAATTTGAATCAGCTGACTCAACCGTGACAAAAACCTCGCTTCTAGCATTAACACTGCAAAGAATGACATCTTCAGTGAAAAGCAAAGCATTCAATTAGCCTCCCCCCAATGGTTTTCCCAGGCCCATAAAATTAAGGAATTTGCTTTGTTTGCTCGTATTACAACAAGGTTTGATACAATTAGAAAACATTCACTGCCTATCAACTGCTCTGCTGTAAGCACCCACATCCCCTTAACCACAGAAGATTTGTCAAGGCACAATCCCTCAGAGAAAAAAACCACATAGCACACTTCATATTTACTACAGGGTTTAAGTGCATCCAGGAGCCCTTACCACAGACAGAGCAGTTATTAGACTGCAAGTTGTCTTTGCAGCAACTCCCTGGAGTTTGTGGAAGCAAATAATCCTGACCCTGACAGCAGACTGCAGAGTGACTGAGCCAGTTCAGTAACCTGTGCACTTTCAGGTGAGAGCAGAGGATGCGATCTAACAAAAAAGTTTCAGGTGGAAAGTACATGGAAAGCAGATGAAAACCTGTTTTGAGGACATGGGAATGTATGACGGAAAGCCAGGATTGAGGAATATGGGGTGAAAAGTTAGGACAGTAAGTGTGGGATTTTAAACAGAGAAGCTGGATTGGAGTACTAAGATTGGCTTGACATGCTGAGGAGTGACATGATTGAAATAAGGAGACATGAAAGAAGAGAGTATACAGGGTCAGATAGTGCTTTGTGCATCATCAGTTACCAAGAGCTGTAAGGACAAATTACTAAATCAAAGCGAAAAATCTGGGCCCTCTGTAGTGTAGATGCAGTATCCTGAGACAGTTAATTCTAGGTTTTGTGACGAGAGGAAGTGAAATGTTCTAAAATAATCCTAAAATTAGAAAAACCACAGAGCTTGTTAAAAATGCCCATGCGCGTTTTATTAATAAAAACTAACAGTGCCAAGGTTAAACAAGTCAAACAATTATAGTCTCTTTATATTCCATAAAATATTACAGAAAAGTTTATTTGTGTTTCAATAAAAAGACTACTGTCTTAGAATAGGCAGCTGACAGTATTTGTGCAGTTAATTGTTTGTGAATAAATTTAAAAAGACTACCACCTGCCCTGAAATTCCTTTTATAAAAATGAACTATTAAAAATGATTGACAAATTTTGAGTTAAAAAACTTAAAACATTCTCTATATTTAATTTCAACTTTATAATAGATTACAGGAAGATGCTTATGAAACAAATACAAACATTTGTTTCAGTACATGTCTTTATATGATAGACTTATAAGTATGTAAACAACTATATAATAAAAAGTTTCCAAAGTCTGCCTGTAAGAAATCAGGCAAATTTTACCATAAGCAATAAATCATTCCAAACCTTCAAGACATTTTATATAGCTGCACCAACTGGCAGTAAACATTTGCCAAAAACTTTGTAATGCATATGTCCCAACATACAGTGAAAAGTATATAAACTTGATGGAATCATTATGTTAGATATAATTTAAGGGAAAATAAGTTCACAACAACATTTCTGGAATTTTAACATGTAAAAAAGTAGGACGTATCTTTCTTGTTTGGTTCTTTGGACACTGCGTGATTAACAAAAAACACTACTACATTAGCTCACTATCCCTCAAAAAGTGGCATAATCAAAATACACTCCAAATAAATTGCCATTCAGTGTATTCATTTTCCACAGAAGGACAGCATTTTATTTCTCAATGATGTGTCTACATTTTCTTTAGCAAACTTCGCAAGAACATTTGGGGCAAAATCCATTTTCCTTCAAGTAAAAAAAAAAAAACAACAAAAAAAAAACCCCAAACAAAAAACAACCAACAAACCAAAACCCCCTAAAACAAGAGTAAATAAAGGCTCTGCATTAACACACTGGTATCAAAAACACACATCCACACCACATTTAAAAATATCCTACATAAAACAATCCTTGTTTGCTTATCAGAGGTGCAATTTCTAAACTCAAAACTGCTTACCAATATTTTCCTTGAGGGATGGGGCAAATTAATTTGAGACACTTCTCCCTAGAACAATTTATTCCTGAAGCTTGCTGAATTTTAACAAAAAATAGTCTACAAGCAAAGGGCATCAGTCGTCATCATCATTTTCATTAAAATCGTCATCGTCGTCATCATCATCCCCAACATAAGAAACTGGCGTTTCAACTCTGGAGCCACTGTACTGAGATCCATTGGAACTTGTAGCCAACATCCCATCTCCACCATTGGAAAAGTCACTGGGGGGAAGAAAAAAAAGAGGCCAGTTGGCATTGCTCAATAATTTTTCCCAGTTTACTGTGCTCTTAAATATAATCATCTATCTATTCCACTCCTTTAATGAATCTGCCACTGCTACTTTCTAAAACTGTGTTTAATATATGTCTAAGTTGTTTCTCAAGAGCAGAAACAGTTGAAGTAATTTTGAAATGGTTCTTATTATGTTTCTACCTTTAGGTTTAATATAAAGATTAAATCCTTTCATAGACACCTTGTAAGTATGCTTTCCAGGTTTCTTCTGAAGTACCTTTAGTGTTGAGGCCACACAGGTATCTAAGCCCTTTGATATTTTTATGTAGCACTGGACACTTGCATCACAAGTGAATCATGCCTTTCAGAAGCACTAATCTTGATTCAAAGACTTGGAAAATCGAGGAATTAATAGCTTCTCCTTAATTCCTTGTTATTACATGGCAAACTGTCATTGCTGCATGTGCTGTATTTTTAACTTGAAATTGTTTTCTTCTCATTATGCTTTTTTTTTTTCAGTTTAAAGAAAAACAAAAAACAACAAAAAACACAAACAAAAAACAAATAACCTCTTCAGCATCTTATATTTTTCCCCCTCTAAGAATACCCCTAAACTGAAAATCCACCTCCTGGATCAGGAAGTAGATTTGGAGAGTATCCACTTTCTTACTTGAATGTGTTCTTTTTCCACCAAAATACACACGCATACTGTAGATACAGTCTGAAATGTCTTGTTCCTAGATGAATTAACTTTATTCAGAAGTATTTTATTTTAACAGAGCCAGAACATTCCTGCCTCCATTATTACCTGCTAATTTGCCAATCTTTTTTATTGTTTTTCTCAATAGTCTGATAAACTATTAAACTTAAGTCAGAAATTCTTGACAAAATGTTTTTCTAAATATCACAGAAATAGTATCTCCAACTTGAAAGACATTCATCATCAAAAAATTGCTTTCAAATATGTTTGCTAGTCATTTTTTAATGCAGCTACTGCACATCATCAATCACGCACACTGTTGCTGTATGGAGCTAATTCAATAGTCTATCATCACACAGCACGAAATTGCAGGGGCACACCCTAGAAGCTCACAAGGAAAACATACCCAGTAAGACACTTTCAAGAGTTTCTGCTGTTCTGCACACTTATTCAAAAGGAAGATACCAAGATAGCTGTCTAGCTGTAGTCAGATGACTTATAACTGGTTCTCCATAATTATCTGCAGAACCAGTTTCAGAAACAAAGAAAAAGAAAAAAAAAGATTATTCTTGTGTTCCTGTGAACTTTGAAATTACAAACCCAAAAACCTGTCTCCCCTCTTTTTGATAAAAATGGAACTGGATTTCATAACCTGCGTATCCTACTAAGACAAAGAAACTGGAATGAATTGGTAGCAGCATCCTCATTCTTCTGCAAACTTTCTTTAGAGAGCTTGATAAATAAATTTACACCCTTTATTTGCGTCAGCAGCTATTTTTGGTACCAGAAAAGCTACGCATCTTGTAGTTTCTTATTGCCATGAATATTTATGTATGTACTATAATTAAACATAATTTGTCACTCCCCTTTTCCAACCTCCTAAGAAACAGAAGTGGCTTCTCACCAAGATAACGAACCACAGTCAGCTTCTGGTTTTCTACTGGCCTCTGGCTAATAGTGGCCTATTCAAATTCCAAAGTCTTAGAAATACATGGGTTCTTTTTCACTAACACCGTGCTCATTATCACAGAAGGAACCTTAGCGTAAACAGGAGATATTATGTACCGTGCAAGTTCTGCTCCTCTAAAGATATTTTGGCAGTATTCTCACTCAAGCTTCAGTTCCCTAGCAAAGAACAGGCAGAATTCTCCACACTTTTTTGGGCAGCAGGAACAGACTGGAGCATAAACCATGCTCCACACCATTGCTAGTGCTGCACATCCCTGAGCTTAAAACTGTTTCCCTTGCAAATTATTCCCCCCCATCCCCTTTTTTTTTTTGCTTTTCATTCAAGTAAGTCTATCATCTACAAAAATGTGTTTTGTTTTGTTTTTTAAAGAAAAGTTTTAAAAATTTAATTGCTTTAGCCTTTTAAAGTAAGCTAGATACTGTATCTTTAGAAGGACCTCCTTCCAAGTCTGGCGGAAGGCAGATGGGTAAGAAAAAGCTACCAGAAGACTGTCTTCAGAAAACAAGAATAAAGCTGTATTTCCTTGTATAAAGAAATCCCACCAATACAGGATTTTTGCCTTTAAACATAAATGGCTTAAATGTCCTAAAAATTAGGACTTCCTTAAGAATTTCAATGGTATAGCAATTTCTCCAAATAATTTACAAGGCAGAGCCTACCAGTGATTCTGACATAGAACAATCACTGTTGTGGAAAGAGCCAAAGTAATCTAGAACTTGCCCTTTCCTCTCCAGCTTCACCCTCAGTGCCTGCTAAAATCCTCCTGGAAGTTATGCTGAAGCATATGGAAGACAGGGAGGCAATTAGGGACAGCCAACATGGCTTCACCAAGGACAAACTGTGCCTGACTAATTTAGTGGCCTTCTACGATGGAGAACAATGAACAAGGGAAGAGCTACAGAAGTCATCTATATGGGCTTCTGGAAGGCCTTTGGTAGTCCCCCACAACCTTCTTGCCTCTAAGTTGGAGAGGTATGAGTTTGATGGATGGACTATTTGATGGCTAAGAAACTGGCTGGATGGCCACGACCAAAGATTTAGTCAATATCTCAATGTCCAAATGGAAACCAGTAACAAGTGGTGTCCCTCAAGGGTCTGTACTGGAAACAGTACTACTTAATATCTTCATTAATGACAAGCAGTGGGATTGAGTGCACCCCCAGTAAGTTGTGGATGACATCCAGCCGAGTGGTGCAGTTGATACGCTGGAGGGAAGGGATGCCATCCAGAGGGACTTTGGCAGGCTTGAGACATGGGCCCATATAAACCTCATCAAGGTCAACAAGGGCAAATGCAAGGTCCTGCACATGGGTCAGGGCAGTCCCATTACCAGTACCAACTGGGGGATGAATGGATTGAGAGCAGCCCTGTGGAGGAGGACTGGGGAATACCGTTGGACAAAAAATTGGACATGACCTGACAATGTGCTCTTGCAGGCCAGAAAGCCAACTGCATCCTGGGCTGCATCAAAAGCAGCATGGCCAGCAGGCCAAGGGAGGAGATTCTGCCCCTCTACTCCACTCTCACGAGACCACACCTGCAGTTCTGCGTCCAGCTCTGGGGGCCCCAGCATAAGACAGACATGGACCTGCTGGAGCGGGTCCAGAGTAGGGCCACGAAAATGATCAAAGGGTTGGAACACCTCTCCTGCGAGGAAAGGCTGAGAGAGTTGGGGTTGTTCAGCCTGGAGAAGAGAACGCTCCAGGGAAACCTTATAGCAGCCTTTTAGTACTTAAAGGGAGCTTCTGAGAAATGTGGAGAAATAGGTTTTACCAGGGCCTGCAGCGACAGACAAGGGGCAATGGTTTTAAACAGAAAGAAGGTAGATTGGATATACAGAAGTGTTCGAGGTCAGCTTGGATGGAGCTTTGAGCAACCTGATCTAATGAAAGATGCCCTTGCCCATGGCAGACCTCTGAAGATCCCTTCCAACCCAAACCATTCTGCAATTCTAAAATTGCCCAGATTGGTTTAGTTGCATTACACGTTCAACAGTTTTCACATAAGGCTAAGTTTCTGGACACAACAGAAACAACTGGTAGAAAATGAACATTTTTGCAGATAATTTGTTCAGCTAATCAGCTTGCTCAATTTGAGTATTTGTTAACAATTTTAAACATTTCAATGATACTTGACTCATTTTACAATGTAGTAGAGCTCACAGAAGGACTTATTTTTGATTAATGTAATAGCAAGAAACTAGCGAGTAGTGACCACATAAGGAAAAGTGTCTTACATAGCAAGAGAAAAAGAATAGTTAAGTTCAGAACTGTTGTATGTCCACACAACGTTAAATGCAAGTTACAGTTTACCACTCAACCAGCTTCTGATGCTGTTTAAAACCCAAAGACCAAAATCTTTTTTAAGTTAGACACTAATGACCAAGGGAGAACCTTACCCGTATATCTTTAGGGAAGTACCTGTTTTCTTGTCACAAACTCAAAACTAAACAAAAATAATACATTCAACATTAACATTAGTCTAATCAATTTCTTTTCCACTATACAGGAAAAGATTTCTTTAATGACACTGCTAAGTACCACCACTACTCAAGTAGAAGTGATGTTGGAGAATAAACTTAAATACATATCCACACCACACTTAATCAAAACAGAACTTGTTTCATGAAGTATTTAATCTCTAATTAAGTTTCTTTGATGATCAGATTTCAAAAACTGATTGTTCATTTCATCTCACCTGGCTGAAAATCTTGTGCCATTTGATGCAGAACCTGATGAAGATGTGACATACACACTGCTGATTGATCCCTGAGCCATTTCTGTAAAACAAACAATATGTATTTCAAGAATACTTCAAAACACACTCACTGAATTCAGTGGAAACGCTTAATCCTTTTAAAGCCCAGAAAAGGAGTCTTGCAACCAAAACAACAAAATGTGTTGACGTACTATATCCAAAATAGCATAATTAAAAACCAAGCAGCCAGTGCAACAGCAAAATTTCAAAATACATTAAAAAAACATTTTATTTTGAAGTAATTAAGTCAGATGTCTTCAGTATTCTTATATAATGAAAATGATAAAACAATATAAAATGAAGCCATGATCATGTTTGCTCTTACTACCTTTTACCTTTGCAGAAGAATCAACTATAAATACTGTCCTCTTAAAAGAATTACACACTGCAAATATCTACTTGTATGGTATAATGCAAAATGTGGTTCTGTGAAGAGCAACAGCCCATTCTCCATGAATTGCTGTTATTTGTTCCCTAAGGTACACTGAAAAGCATATATTTGAGAACCTGTTAGAAATCTTCACCACAAATCAGTGGAAATTAACTGATCTTGGCTATTTTCATGCTTTTTCCTTGAGTCTTGTATTAAGGAGGAAAACAAATCGATTCTTCTTGGGAGTTAACTAACCTGTCACATATGGTTCCAGAGCTTTAGGAACCAAACTCCTTGCAATTTTTAGGTCCTCTGCTGAACAGCTTCCAGATTCTAGGCCACAAGCCATACCCATTCGTTTTAGTACTTCTATATCATCATGAATTTCAAAAGTATTGTCAAAATTAAATAGATATTCAAACCTGGAGAGGAAAAAATGTCTCAATTAGCTTCAATGACCTTAACTACCTTTTAAGTTTCAGGAATTGCAGCAATTCAAAAGCTTAACACAGTGTTAGCGACACATCACATTAAGTAATCACATTTTTCAAGATTTATGTATTTGATAGCAAGCTACTAAAACTGTAATTAAACACACTACATAAATCATTAATGGGTTTAACAGATACAGAGTTTTAATTAAACATTTTGCACGTTTGATAGTTTTTTCTTTACTCCCACTCCTCTGCCCACTGTGTAATTTTTTTTCATGTTTTTAAGCTTTTCTAGTAAGCTAATAGTACAAGGAGAAACCACTGCTACGTTCAGCTTTTATTTAGCAGATGAAAAACCTAGCTTTTTGAACCAAAAGTAGAGAACAGCAGTTCTGAAAGCAACATCCATTTTCAATTCTGCTTGGCTGCATTTCACCGTGTTAAAGCCAAAGGAAAACACTACTTGGTAAAGTATGATATCAAACTTCAGCAGAGCTGCCTTATTTTGCTTCTAACATCTCTAGACAGTAAGTCTTAAGTAAGTTTTTAAATGTGAATGCAATTATTCTATTTAATGAAAAGCTCTATAAAACTCTTGTTTCTATTCAACACGACTAAGTTTTACCTGCCTGAAACTCATGTTCTCAATCTACAAAAGGCGTAAGTAAATTCATTTGTATTTAATTTTCAACAGACCTAGACAAATACTTTAGCGTGGACATAAACCTCATAGCTGTACCAAAAGCCAGACAGAAAACTCTGTTAACTCACTTGTCATTTGAAATACTGCAGTCAATCACTGTCTTCTTGCTGGTGTTCACAATGATAAATGGCAAATGGATGACAGAATTGGACGGTGGCGGTCGATTTGCCTGTTGTTCTGCTTGACGGTTTCGCTGAACGAGGTTCTTGAAGGCAATTTGCTAGAAAAAGCAATAGTATGTGAAAGTATGAATTAAACCTTTAAGATCCTGTTAACAAAAAAATCCCTCAGATAAAGAATACCAGCAATGGTTGCAGCATGTAACTGCAGAACAGGACAGAGAGTGTTCACTATATTACTGCATGTTAAGATGCAAGAAAAGACTCAAATAATACTATTGAAAAATACAACACAGTAAAACTTAACTGAGGAAAAAAAAAATGCACGTTCTAAATAAGTACATCAGGACAGTTCCTTGGACAGATCCTTGACAGAATGAAGATATAACAATGATAGGAAAAAGGAATTTTCATACAGAATCCTACTTCCACTCTGTTTACTACTCCCTGCTAGCTACTGCACTCCATGAGAACAGCTGAATGATTAATACTGTACTTTTCCTGAAATTATATGCTAAAAAACATTTGAGATTTGAATGTCTGACAGTAGGCTTCTGAATTACTCAGCTAAGATTAGTGACTTTACTCTCACATCTTACCAAAACTGCTTTTCAGAATGGAATGTTCATATTTTAAAGATTAGCAATTGTAAGAACTAAAACCTCAAGTTAACTATTGAAACTCAAAGTTATAAATCTTACAGTAAGCCACCAAACTAAGAATAAGTATTTTTCTGATCATGGAATCAAATGAAATAAAAAGGAATTAAAAACAAAATCCAAAGCCAACACAGAGACTGATAAAAGTCAGTCAGCTGTTGAGATTGCTGTCCCACAGTTGTCTATACCTTCTTTCTGCACACCCTCCCTGAGATTCTCATTCCTACTGCGTTAGTAATGCAACTACTAAGGGCAACATTCCGGTGAACCAGCAGCACAGTGACTTAGGGGATAGACTACTGCTTCCCCCAGTGTACTAGGAGAAACCTGGGAAGGAGTTCAGCAACTGTTTCACAGCAGTTAAGCCATTTAACACAGCAGGGGCAGCAACATCCCAGAAAGGCAAGACACAGAGCATTATGAGAGACGACGTCTACAGTCACATAATTTTGCCTATGGACTCTAACACAGAAAAACATTCTGGATTCAAGAACTGAACTGGAAAATTCAGAAGGTACAGTATGAATTACAGCTCCTGTCAGCATAAATCCTGTTTAAACATACTTGAAACTGCCAAAGAATTCATCGTAACTGATGGAAAGTTGCTGGCTTCTCCAATAGCAATGGTCAACAGCATGGTCCCAGGTAAACTACAGTGCTAAATTAAAACTGCATACACCCAGTCCTGAAATTCACCTCTGGTTTTCTTAGAAGTTTACAATCCCTCAATGGGATAAAACAACAGGAATACAGATATAAGTTACCTTGCCCTATAGACAAGAGTACCTTGACTGTACCTGTAGAATGAGTTCTTGTAGTTGAGACTGTTTTTGCTTTATTCTTTCAAGTCTTCTCTGTTTCTCCACCTTAAGACAGAAAAAGGATGGTTAGTTTGTTGCATTTAAGTAGCATTTTATATCAACATTTTCTCCCCCTAAAATCATTTCAATACTAGAGAACCAGAGGTAGGACACATGATGTCAATCATTAAGGTTCTGCAGATAATTTAGAGATCTAACTATCAAGACTCACATTAGTACTACTGATGGAAACTGTAACAAAGAACAGAATTAGAACACTGGGAATAAAGTACAACATACCAGGGAGAGGGTAAAAACATCTTTGCAACAGAAGTTATGCCTCAAAGAATTATCCAATTCTCTCAAGGAGACAAAGAACATGTAGACCAGAAGGATCTACTTGATGTAGCCTACTGATATGGGAGGTATTGGAGAAGATCGATTAAAGATGCTTAAAGAAATGAAGCTGCTATGGAGCCTAAGGTGAAGTCCTCACAGTATTAAATACATACTGAATAACATAAAATATAGGAGACAAAATGGTAGGAAATAAACAGTTTTCTCAGTGGAGGAAGTTCACTAGCAGATTCCCGCAAGGACTTAATTTACAGACTGTTATTCAAACTATAGAGGATCAGAATAATGGGATGAACAGCAAGGTGACAGAATCTGCTGACAATGCTCGGTTACCTGGCACAGTAAAGAGAGCTTGTCATAAAGCACACTTGAAGTATCTTGTAGCATTGAGTGATTACAAAATCAAAATTGTTTTTGGTAAATGTAATGTGGTATGTGTGAGAAAACATAACCCCATCCATGCATATTTTAGAAATAAAATTATATTCAGTAGAGATCTTAAATTACAGTACCTACAAACCCCACCAGCTCAACACCACAGCAGCCAAAAATATGAATTATTAGGCAAGGAACAGATAACAACACAGAAAATATCACTACATCAGTGTAAGAACCAGAACGTTTACATCTTGAATTCTCTAGGCCTGGTGTTCCTATTTCAAAAAGACCATACAAAAGAGCAATCAGGATAATCAATGGTACAGAACAGATTCCATACAAGGGAATAATGAATAAACTAGGACTCTAAAGAAAGGAGAATGAAATAATGGGGGAGAACATGGGTGATACTTATAAAACCATGAATTGGATGGAGAAAGTGAAGAAGGAATGACCAAGTCACCATCACTTCCAATCAAAAAAAAAAACCAAACAAAAACCAGGTATCAACTAAATATAGTATGTTCAAAACCAAACAAAAGGTATTTCATAAGAAGCTTCTAATGCACCTGAAACTCACTGCCACAAATGACTCAATATTAAAAGCAAACTTTGTACAAAGTAAAAATTTGTGGAACAAAAATTAACTGAGGGCTATTAAATAGAAGGATACTGTATCTGCCTCAGGTTATGCCTGAACCAGAAATTACAGGAGAACAAATCACTAAATACTTTCTCTAATCTTATACTCCTTCCCAGGTAAAGGCTACTGTCAGGCAAGATACTGGACAGACAGATCACTGGCCTGAACATCAACTTTTGCTCTTAGGTCCTTAAAATATGCCACTAAAAAGAAAATGACTGGAGTTAAAAATCGACATGAGTGCCGTTTTCTGTTTGTGTGTGTACACAGTTGGAAAAAAACTACAAAAAGGCATGATGTTATTTATAAAAAAAAAAAAAAAAAAAAAAAAGGTGCAAGGGTGGGAAGGTAGGACCAGTCTCGTAATTTAGCATTAGAAAATAAGTCAAATTAGTACTTCAGTACTAATATTATCCTACTCTTCTCTAGGACATTATCAATCATAACACCAATCCCAGCTGAATTAGCAACACTTCTTTTTCTTTTACTCCAGCATTACATTCATTACTGGCAATGCCCTACTTTGGAAGACAGATCTAAAGAGATCTACTTTTAAAATCCCTCCAGCTAGCTGGTTCCCTATTCAGCACACAGGACTGTCATTTTCAAACCACTTCACCTTCCATACTCACCCTACTATTTATGCCCCAATTACCACTCTCTTACCTTAACTAATAATTTTCACTTGGGATGATAAATACTTAAATAAAACTCATATTGATTAGATACCCTATATTTTCTTCATCTAGATAGCAATTACAGTACTAACTGAAAAATGAATTATCAGTATCAAACAAAAATCTCCATAGAATTAGCCCTCAGATAGATTCCAAAACTTTTTTTTTTTTTTTAATTTGTCAGCTTCTACACTGATCTTTCAGTCCTGCTGAAAGGAATTTAGACTTATTAAGAATAAATACAAAGTCTCATTCTATTCTGATAAAGTGAATTGACTTCAGTAAACCTCGGTAACTTTATTATCCTGCAAATCTCAGGGTCCTAAAAAAAAAATCCTGCCAGAACTTACGAATGCCTTTCAGTATAAAACATTTTACTTCTTACCCAAGACATGCAGTAAAAAAGTCTGACGTTCATGTAAGACAAATGTCAGAAATACATAAGACCTGCAGCAACAAAGCAGCAGCAATGCACATATATACTGATCTACATGCAACATCTCTCATCACAGATGTATTATTTGCCTGGCATCTGGAGAAAACAATCTTCCTGATGCTTGCACAACACTACTGGAATGTTGGAAATACACGTTAATCTTTCAGCTTGATTAACTTCCACTCAGAACCATTTCACATATACTGTGAAAACTGTGACACAGCTGTATTTTTGACATAGAAGAATTAAAAAAATATATTTAAGCAATCTGGAAGTTTAAATGTGTGTTTTGTAAATACAAATAAAATAAAGAGTCAAAAAGGACTACACTATTCTACCTTGCTATCTCAGAAGATCACATGCACGTACTGTATCAAAACATATTAAAGCTGCAAACATTTACTCAGACACAAAGCCATTGTGAACTTCTTAATACATATACCTCTAAATTCTGACATTCCTGAGCCGAGTTAGTAGGTAGACCGATCCATTTGATTTCCTTCTTCTCCTTAGAGATAATGTTCATGGCCATAAGGACATTTAAGGCATCATAGACACGTCGTCTAATATTCTTCTGGTCATAAGCCTGCTGTAGACATAGTGCATTAATCAAAAACATTCCTGTGACAAAAATATTTGAAAATACATATATTACAGTAAACAGGTAAACTCAGGTAATGTCTGAACTGTTTCATTTAGTAGTAGGAAAAGAAATACAAAAGGCTCAAAAGAAATTTCTCTTCCCCCATTCAGTTCACATGTAATTCACCTCCCATATACTTACTGATTCATTTGGTGAAATGTGATTATCAGTGGTACTGAATTCTGCAACCAACTCGTCTGCCACCTCATTGTATGAGGTGGTTCCTTTTCTTTGTACCTTCTCACAAACCTTCATAGAGAAATGACGTAAACCCTTGCCATTCTTCTCTCCTTTTTTGTTCCGCTTCCTAAATATACGTATAATATATATTTTAAGAAGATTTGAACTCTGGAATATTTAATGTCTCTTTTTCAAATACAGGCACACTGCTGTAAAAAAACAAGCCTTCCCTTTTATTCTGCTTCTCACCCCTTCCCAACATTTTTTCCTGTAATTTTTTTTCCCCCTACAATTTACAATAATTAACAATTCCAATATCTTGATGCTGAAACACAGTACAAATTCATTCTTTTGGCAACTCCGCTAGCTCCAGTAGCAGATAAGTTAACAACAGGGATATTCCTTGAAGAAGTCAATAATGAAAACCTTCCAATCTTCCAAGACAAGAAGGGATAGGGGGATAAATGCTAAAATATGAAAAGTGTATTACAGGAGATAACTTTGTCCTTTTGTTTGTGGGTTTTTTTTTGTTTGTGGGGTTTTTTTTGTTTGGGGATTTTTTGGGGTTTTTTGTTCTTTAAAATTTCAATAGCCCATCTAGTTTGACCACAAAAAATTAGACTGATTGAGCATTTTCCATGTAAGTCCAATACTGACTGAACAGATGAAGTCTAATATTGGTTGAACTCACTAAACGTTACACTATTACTGAATCACAGATTTGAAGTTATACAGTATATGAAGTTGCTATGAAAACTTCAATGTTACAAGACACAAAAACCAGAGCAGTTTTCTGCGTATTTTTTAAAGTTCCTTGTAACTTGAGGAAAAATGCAAGTACCAACAAAATAAGTATCAGCAATGGAACCTCTCCAATCTCTACAGCTCCTTTCACTGTATAATTCCAAAGTAGAAATCTATTTATGTGTAACAAGACACTGATGATAAATTTAGTCTTAAAGCAAATACATTTAACAAGAGACCCTTAAAAACAAGCTTGCATGAGAAAAGACACCAAAAGAATGCATTCATTCTATCTAATACTTTTTCCCAATAAAGGACTATATTCTTCTTTCAAATGATACTTCAGGATACACTTGTTCAATCTGAAATATACTGTATTTTTTTGAAAATACACCAGCAAAACAGAAATGCCAAATTAAAAACTGAATCAAGTCAGATGAATTCCTGTGTCCTTTTAGGAACTAAATTCACTAAATGTAAGTAAAGTGAGAATATCTGTCACAGTTTACAGAAAACATTCTAATTCCTTTTACAACAAATGAGGGGGGTATTCGTTCTTCTGTGACTGTTCCCAATTTTAATACAATAAACTTTAATGATGAAGTGCTCTTGATAGAAAGGTAAACAGGCTCTCTCCCGCACTGCTAGCCTGAAGAGTACACACATATTTAGAACAAAAGTTCCAAACAATTCATTAATCCTTTGTAACTTTTATTTTGCTCACCCAGCAGACCACGGCGAAGAATCTGCAGTCTGGTTCTGTGATACAAAATGTGTGTTGGGTGTATGTGGACTTCCTACCAGGATAGTATTTGGCGCTGAAGGTCTCTGAGGTGTACCAATAACCTACAATAAAGATAAAATAATTTGGAAAACAATCGTGTATTCCAAGGTATTCATACACTGCATGATTCAAATGATGCATTATTCAAACAACACTAATAGTTTTTGTCTATCTACTTCTATCAGGCACATTGAATTTACACACACAAGCACAAAAACCTTCAGACTACAGATTATATAGTTAGAGCGTTCCCTAAGTAATGAACTTCTATGTTTTATCCTTAAATGAGCATTTCATCTTTGCTGGCTTTCTTAACACTGTTCAACACTAACTCAGACAAGATCAACATACACACATCTTCTCCCCTCCAAAAGAAAAAGAGAAAAAATGGGGGAAAAACCCCACCCTACCAGACTACGTGTAAAAAAGTTGCAGTAAAATTACAGTGAAAATATGAACATATGAAACAAGAAAATCTGAAAATCAATAAAAGCAGAGAGAAAATGCAGAGCTGTTGCAAGAAAGACCAAATTCTCTCCTGAAGTCAGTCTTACTACAGAGTCAAAACCAAAATGCAAGTATGTTAGAGGTGAAGAAGAGTAAGGGCCAACTTTCTTTATCACTGCAGTGAGAGAGACCAATTTAGGAAAAACCATTCCATTCTGAACATGTTACAAGCACACACTCAGCTGATCACAGTCTTCCAGCTTACAGGTAAGTAGTCCTGAAGGTGCGCTAATTTAATCACGAGTAATACATACATTTGCACACAGAGCCATGCTCTCCTTATCCATGAAACTAGCTGAAGCAGAACTCCCGCTTTTGCAGATGACGTTTTTTAGCTCTGAAATGTTATAAATGTAACTTTCTAGAGAACACATATTTAGGAAAACAAAATGTACAGATTTCTGTTTTGTAGAAAGAAAGATATGCTGACTTTTGGGGGGTATATTTACCCCCCAGTGAAAACAGCAGGTTGCATCCCTGACATCAGGTAAGTGAAACAGACATCAAATGAACCTGAACTCATCACCACCCACAAGCTTGCTGTATTTTCCTGCAGCCACGTTTTGCCTCACCAACAAAATTTTAAGTTTCTTCCTCAGGCTAGCTTCAATAGTTTAGCCTCAAAAAGAGTAAAATAGAAAAACTGAAAATCCAAAATGAAACATTTTATGCTTGAAAGTTAAAATGAACCAAAATTTGAATAACCTTTAAATGCAGAATGCAAAAGGTAGTCTAGTGACTATTAGATATTTGTGATTTCAGCTACCTGGAAGGACAAACAACTGCAATTTTTCTAATATACTGTCTGTCTATATTATGCCACCTCTCTGAGTAGTTAGCATAAAAGTTTGTTACACCCACTTCTGACAGCTGGAAAATCTTAGGTCCTCCTCCCCTTTCCAGTAGCTTTGTTCCATACTTAAAATGTTTCTAATTCTTACAGAAAGTCAGCTAATCTCCTCTACTACTTTTTATAACCAAAACTCCTGACTGTGGGAAACTGAGTGAAGGTGGGGGATGCTGAGCAGGCACAAGACACATGTGAACCAGCTCACTTTCTCCCCATGAAAAAAACACTTATCAATTCTGCTACCGACTGGTCTCGTTGATGGGCTAAAATTAGATGGTCCCCCGCTATTCCTTAGCTTCTTAATTCCACGAGCAGCCCCACCATCACCCTGGTGCCACATCTAGAATTTGTATGACAGTGCAGTAAGATGAGAGCCAAGCCAATAGAGGGGAGGGGGTGGAATTACAGCTGGGAGAAAAACAAACTGTTTGGCAGCAGCAAACCCTGGACATCTACTGCGCTCAGTAATGTCTTGAAATAACAGTACAAAGGAATAAATGGAAGTGTGTACAAATTCACAGGCTCATTTCCAGAGTGGAAACGTGAAGTCTGTTTAATAAATTCAAAACCTGCTCTGCATTCCCATTCTAACTCACAAAAGTCTGCAAACCAGCCAGAATTATATGCTTTTTTGTATCACTATTAGGGAAGACCCTACAGTTTAGAGTTTCAGAATTTTCTAAAGCATTACTTTTACTCTGTGCTGGTTTCAGCTGGGATAGACTTAACTGTCTTCCTAGTAGCTGGTACAGTGCTATGTTCTGAGTTCAGTATGCGAAGAATGTTGTTAACACTGATGTTTTCAGTTGTTGCTCAGTAGTGTTTAGACTATAGTCAAGGATTTTTCAGCTTTTCAGGCCCAGCCAGCGAGAAAGCTGGAGGGGCACAAGAAGTTGGCACAGGACACAACCAGGGCACCTGACCCAAACTGGCCAACGGTATATTCCATACCATGGGACGTCCCAGCTAGTATAGGAACTGGGAAGTGGGGGAGCAGGGATTCACCGCTAGGGGGACGAGCTGGGTGTCAGTCGGCGGGTGGTGAGCAATTGCCCCGCGCATCATTTGTACATTCCAATCCTTTTATTACTACTGTTGTCATTTTATTAGTGTTATCATTATCGTTATTAGTTTCTTCTTTTCTGTTCTATTAAACCGTTCTTATCTCAACCCAGGAGTTTTACTTTTTTTTCTTTCCCGATTTTCTCCCCCATCCCACTGGAGGGGGGGAAGTGAGTGAGCGGCTGCGTGGTGCTTAGTTGCTGGCTGGGGTTAAACCACGACATACTCACAAGCTCATAAACAACCATGACTCTGAATGAAAAGAGTTAAGCAGTATTGAGTCAAGCAGTATCGAGTCACTGGGAATATCCTAAAATGAAAGCTTACAGATAGAATTAGAGAAGATGGTTTTAGGGACAACAGAGGGACTGGGGGGGAGAAAGCAAAAGTAGAAAAAGAAGTGCCTGCTGTTTCTCTTATGTTTCCTGATTTCAAAAGAGAACAAGATTACAGTTTAGCTCCTTGATAATGAATGAGATCAAGACAATGGGGAAAACAGCAAGACAGCCCACACGCTCCACTTCACTGTACTCAACAGAAAAACTTCTATGGGGACAGTATTAAAAAAAATGAAATCAGACTACCTGAACAAAGAACACAAGCTTGGAAAATCAAGTACTTAAGTATTAAAAACCTGTGTTTACCACTCAAAGGTCAGAAAGTTCAGCAGGGTCACAAGCCAACACCTCAACTCTGCTTCCCAAGAACATTTTGCACACTGACAGAAAATTTATCTCCTCTTCATTTTCAGGGTTCTAGAGGTATTTTTTTTTTAATAGTTCTTGCTATCCCCTTCAGAACTGTAAAGTCAACAGAAATTTACCCAGAATTTCTCTCTCTATATATACAAAAAACAAAACCTCCATCTCTTCTTTACTGACATACAGCTAAGCATCTAATTTTGTACTGATAACAGCCAATACAAATATGCTAATATGGGCCCCTTCTTTCACAAAAAAAAATATTAATGCTAATACTTTCAGAGTAAGACTTAAAGTGTTGAAAAAATTATGACTGTAAATGTAAACTTCCGACAGTAATGATACTAACAAAACCACCATAAAGAGTAGTTATTATTTCAGAATCATATTTTTTTAACAGCAATACCATGCAAAATTAATCATAGATAATACAGATGAGGATTTGTCAATTTAAACTTGTGATGAAAGGCACACAGATTTATTTTATATGTATTTAAACATTGTTGTAAACATTACTTTGCTCGTTGTCAAAACTTTAAAAAAGCATCAGATGATTTGTAATTTCATTATTATCCCCTCTTTGGGTACTTTAAGGAAACGTTTTGTAAGTTACCTGAAAGAACATTTCATTTTCAACATTAAACTCAAGTATGTACACAGTCTCACAATAATGCCTAGAAGGGACACCATCTGTGTCATTATGGCCTA